>NW_025963779.1:30349328-30806828 GCF_023055435.1 Haliotis rufescens
ACAACAGAGTGGCATCTTACAAGAAGGAGCAATAAGGACAAGAGAGAGGCATCTTACAAGAAGGAGCTATGGGGTCAACAGAGAGGCATCTTACAGGAAAGGAGCAATGAGGACAACAGAGAGGCATCTTACAAGAAGGAGCAATGGGGACATTAGATAGGCATCTTACAAGAAGGGGCAATGGGGACAACAGAGAGGCATCTTACAAGAAGGAGCAGTGAGGACAACAGAGTGGCATCTTACAAGAAGGAGCAATGGGGACAACAGAGAGACATCTTACAAGAAGGAGCAATGAGGACAACAGAGGGGCATCTTACAAGAAGGAGCAATGGGGACCACAGAGAGGCATCTTACAAGAAGGAGCAATGAGGACATTAGATAGGCATCTTACAAGAAGGAGCAATGGGGACAGCAGAGAGGCATCTTACAAGAAGGAGCAATGAGGACATTAGATAGGCATCTTACAAGAAGGAGCAATGGGGACAACAGAGAGGCATCTTACAAGAAGAAGCAATGAGGACAGCAGAGAGGCATCTTACAAGGAGGAGCAATGGGGACAACAGAGAAGCATTTTACAAGAAGGAGCAATGAGGACAGCAGAGAAGCATCTTACAAGAAGGAGCAATGGGGACAACAGAGAGGCATCTTACAAGAAGGAGCAATGGGGACAACAGAGAAGCATCTTACAAGAAGGAGCAATGAGGACAGCAGAGAGGCATCTTACAAGAAGGAGCAATAAGGACAACAGAGAGGCATCTTACAAGAAGGAGCAATGGGGACAACAGAGAGGCATCTTACAAGAAGGAGCAGTGAGGACAACAGAGTGGCATCTTACAAGAAGGAGCAATAAGGACAAGAGAGAGGCATCTTACAAGAAGGAGCTTTGGGGTCAACAGAGAGGCATCTTACAGGAAAGGAGCAATGAGGACAACAGAGAGGCATCTTACAAGAAGGAGCAATGGGGACATTAGATAGGCATCTTACAAGAAGGGGCAATGGGGACAACAGAGAGGCATCTTACAAGAAGGAGCAATGAGGACAACAGAGAAGCATCTTACAAGAAGGAGCAATGGGGACAACAGAGGGGCATCTTACAAGAAGAAGCAATGAGGACAGCAGAGAGGCATCTTACAAGGAGGAGCAATGGGGACAACAGAGGGGCATCTTACAAGAAGAAGCAATGAGGACAACAGAGGGGCATCTTACAAGAAGGAGCAATGAAGTCTGGTCTATAGATAACAAAAATCACCATAGATCAACTTACCACACACGGACCTTGATCCTGTCAGAGGAATTATGGCACTCACTGAAAGAGACATGGGTCATTAGTAATCAAGACAGAATACTATCAATCATGACTACACAGGACAGGATAGATCTCAACTCAACTCAGGACAGTATCTATCACATGTGGCCTCATTTTACCCATCTTTTAAACTTACAGTGACGTCATCCTATTGCTAATAAACCTCGAGGGTAGTCAAGATCCTTGAAATCCTGGGCATTCTGTTTCCATCAGAATGCCCAGATTGCCTGATTTTTTTTCTGCCTTTGATGTTTATGAACATTATGAAGTATCTTCATGAATTATGTACAAAACAGATGATGCTAAAATTCACAAATAAAACTCACAAATAAAATTTTTCATTCCACACAGGATTCAGGTCTTGAGGCACTGTTTTGGTTCGTTTTTTCACTTTGCCAACCTGCACTGTAACATAGGGATCACTGGTGCCGGTCTTGTCCTTCCCAATCAGACCCTGGGCACATATCACTGCAACAGCCAGGCCTCGTCATCACATATACACCATGGACAAAGTTCATTATACATCGCAATCTTTAACAATAGTTATTATTGTCAAACAATGATTTCAATAGGTTACATTGTAAACCTTTGTCTTACTGAACAAGGCAAAAGGCTGGACATTGTCTTACTGAACATGGTGTGGAGTGAAAAATATTCAATTTGTCAATATTTCTTACTGTTTCTTTAGTTATGTATAAACAAGGACAGACAGAAGATGTACAAAAAGAACATCAATACAGTGTGCAGAGAAACAGTCAGTGTTGCCATGGTGAATAGGGTGCTGGATACAATGCTAACAAGTGCTGGACAATTTACTACAAAGCTGACAACTGCTGAACAACATACTACGATGCTAACAAGCTGTGTACGACAAACTATAATGCTAACAACTGCCAGATAACATACTACGATGCTAGCTTCTAACTAACAGCTAGTGGTTACATATATAACTAAGCAAGCGATGTATCAATGAGTACTTCAATCAGGGGACACGGATATCCTTGACCAGCTGGAGCTGGTGTGTAGTCTAATATGATGTAGGTTGGTCTACCTGTGATAGCTACTTTAGCGGACCACTTAGATGTGCCATCAAGTATGTTCTGTTTAGCAGCTTTCATGTGGCCCACATGCAGAGGCAATTCAACTTCAAACAAGGATCTGGAATATGACACAGTTGTCTAGAACATCGCACACAACATCGCACACAGCAGTGCACACAGCGTTACACACAACATCGTACACAACACTGCTCCTAGACTGGTAACACAATATACACTTCATGAGGATGAGAAATTGGAGAATTTTGTGAATTTCGTAGTTTGTATAGTAGATTAGCTTTTAGTTTACACTACAGATGTATGATACTTTTTGTGGTGATACAATCCATATATTGACAGTAAGTCTGTCATACAATACATGATACCATGTATTGAAACTTGAGGATTACCATGTTAAGAAAACATAATCATCAAACAATACAAATAAAAAAACAAACAACCAAAACTTGACAGATCGGAGTTAAATAAACAGTGGCTGGAGAACAACCACTAGAAAATAGCATTTTACAATTATTTCTCAAACAACTTTACAAGTCCTCGTTGTATAGTTGTGTATAGTGTAGTATCGATATATATGGCTTCATGACACACTACTGGTATTATGGAGATATATTCGGAGAGTGGTTACCTCCCTTGACACACAATACTACAACATGGGGTCGGGTGGTCATGTTGGGATGCTACAAGCAGCACTGGTCAAATGGCACAATTACACAACATCGCACCAAGAATCAGCAACTATCACAAGGAACTGACACACTTGAACTGGAGTATGGGTCAAGTCATTTTACAACTATGCATTATAAGATGCAAAACAGCAAGATTTGCTCAGAGTTGCAGGTTATGATGATGTTTGCTGACTCAGCACATTCTACAGTACAAGGTAACAGAACAATATTTGAAAATCTAAATGCAAAATATAAAATGTGAAATGTTAAAATCGCCCCTTCCATCTGGAGAGAAGCATGCTGAAACAATAGAGGACTACAGACACGGAAAAGTGTTATTATTTGAAATGGAAATAAGTGCTTCCAAAAAAACTTCAAATGTATATAACAAACAAGTAGAAAAACATCTTATCCAACAACTTTACCTGATACCCACTAGTTTGGTGTCTGGCTGGTTGTCACAGTTGGCACTATTACACACAGTCACACATGTTCTCACACAAGCACTCATGCAAGCACGCCCGCACGCACGCACTCACTCACTCACGCACTCAATGTTGTTATAACATTGGTTGGGTATAAGGCCACAGTATGAGTGTAAAGTAAGACTTACCTATTACAGTGTCAGAGGAAGTTTTAAAGGAGTTGTGACATGTCAAACTTGTATGTAAATCACCCGCTTATTTTTTTAATTTGTTTTCACACAGTGGTCAAGTTATAAAACCTTTTCTGTTTCTGTGATTTCTCTGCCCATCATTGCAAGGTTTATGTACACAAGATTTCAGCTTCATAATCAAGTGGTTTAAGAGGAGATCCCTTTTCATCTGATGGTAGTACTTGAAGGTAATTGCTCAAAAGTCGGTACCAAAAAAATAAATGTGCGAAAGACATAAGAAACTTCTTAAACACAACAGCATAATTACTTAATATGAAATTACACGTTGATACAGGAATAATCTTTCTGGGACAAGGCAGCCTTATTATTCAGCTCAGAGCTCTAGGAGCATGTCTTAGGGATACGTTTGTCTGTATTATCCATGGAAAGTTTAGTCTGGTGATGTCAGAGCTGATCCAACCATAAACCATAACAGAGATGGACAATGAGCCATATTATGAACTCACATAACTCTCTAGTCTGGGGAGGCTAAGAAATATCTTAAAATGTAAACCCTTTCCTGGATAAAAGTTAAAGAATTCAGTGAAAAACCCTTTACCAGGCCCTAGTGGGCAGTACAAACCATGGTCCGGCTAGATGTCTGCACTTTGTTCAGATGAACATGCTGGAAGTAGGCAAGTGAAGACTATAGCAGGCAAGTAATGACTACACCATATGGCCAAGCACCTGTCAAGATCACTCATCACATATACATGGCCATTAGCCACGGGCTACAATACCATGTAGGTATCCCCCAGCAATGATCACGGTAAGTATCTTGGTACGATCCAACATAATCCCTGAGCAGTGATCACGATAAGTACCTTGGTACGATCCAACATGATCCCCGAGCAGTGATCATGATAAGTACCAAGGTACGATCCAACATGATCCCCCAGCAGTGATCTCGAAGAGTACCTTACTACGATCCAACATGATCCCCCAGCAGTGATCATGATAAGTACCAAGGTACGATCCAACATAATCCCCCAGCGATCACGCTAAGTACCTTACTATGATCCAACATGATCCCCCAGCAGTGATCACGATAAGTACCTTACTACGATCCAACATGATCCCCCAGCAGTGATCACGATAAGTACCTAACTACGATCCAACATGATCCCCCAGCAGTGATCACGATAAGTACCTTACTACGATCCAACATGATCCCCCAGCAGTGATCATGATAAGTACCTAACTACGATCCAACATGATCCCCCAGCAGTGATCACGATAAGTACCTTTCTACGATCCAACATGATCCCCCAGCAGTGATCATGATAAGTACCTAACTACGATCCAACATGATCCCCCAGCAGTGATCACGATAAGTACCTAGGTTTGATCCAACATGATCCCCCAGCAGTGATCACGATAAGTACCTAGGTTTGATACAACATGATCCCCCATATGCAAGAACCACATGTCCACAAGACATGATCACATGGCAATGTCTACATACACACGATCACAAGTCTGGCCATAGAAGTCATCTAAATATATCCATATATCACTGAAAGGTCGGTTGGTTGGTTGGTTGTTTAACGCCATACTCAGCAATATTCCAGCTATATGATGGCGGTCTGTAAATAATCGAGTCTGGACCTGACAATCCAGTGATTAATATCATGAGCATCGATCCACACAATTGGGATGGATGACATGCATCAACGAAGTCAGCGAGCCTGACCCCCCGATCCCGTTAGTCGCCTTTTACGACAAGTATAGTCACCTTTAATGTCAAGCAAGGGTTGCTGAAGACATATTCTACCCTGGAATCTTCATGGTTCTCACTGAAAGCTTAAAGGGACAGGACAACAGAAGCTTTGTTTGTCAATAACCCCCGAAACTTTCTCAGCTCTGCTTGCCTTCGATTCCGTTTCTGCTCGAGTGACCATACCAACGATGTACGCTTATCACTTCTAATCATATCAAGCTGGCAATTAGTATTTTGTAACTTGGCAGTAAGACAAGTACACATGCTTTCTCCTCAATTTGCCTCCATTAAAAATACAAGACTGAAGCCAGTTTACTCTACGCGGTGCTTGCATGTTTCAGCTCAACTGTGCAGAGCTCTATTGTTTTGGTTTGAAAACTGTATCGGGCATGTGACGTCACACTTGGAAATAACTTCATGCATGATTTAAAAACACACAGAATCATCAACATACTCTCCCTTAATGAAGATGGCACCTGAGTTTGCTGGTCTGTGATTGGCCAGACATCAATGGGCACTATTACATTTGTATTCACAACAACTGAGTTAAATTAGTGAACCTATGTGTGCAGCAACTACAGTCTAAGGTACAACACTCATGCTACAACACATCTACCTCTATCACAGACATGTGCAGGAAGTGGCCAGTGAGCATGCCCAGAGCACCACTCCACTCACCAGTTATAGCTATTTTGGCTGACCACTTGGACGTCCCATCAAGCACACTCTGTTTGACAGCTTTCATGTGACCAGAGTGAGACTTTTTATCTACACTGAACACTTGCCTGGGGATAGGATAACACACAGTTATTCCCTTGTTTCACATGGTGTAACCTACATCTCCATGCTTCCATGGACTGTCACATGTGTCAGACTTGATGACCATGTATCGGATTCATTAGTTAAGCGTTGGGTGGTTGGTTTGTTGTGTAACGCCACACTCAGCAATATTCCAGCTATATGACGGCGGTCTGGACCAGACAATCCAGTGATTGATATCATGAGCATCAATCCGCGCAATTGGGATCGATGACATGCATCAACCAAGTCAGCGAGCCTGACCACCGATCCTGTTAGTTGCCTATTACGACAAGCATAGTCGCCTTTTAAGGCAAGCATGGGTTGCTGAACACCTATTCTACCCCGGATCTTCATGGGTCCCATTAGTTAAGGGGACTGTAAGGGGGCTCCAGGGGGGTTACCATAGTTGCCATAGTTGTGTAAAGGGTTGCTACTGCAGTTCTGTACTACTAAACATTTGATGGGGATATTCTAGTGTCCAGATGGGGTTAAATCTGACTTGATGTTTGGAGATGATGGATGCGATTTAGGCATGGAACTGAGGCATGAGCTCAAGTAATATATTTTAAGCAGTAAGAGGGGGCACGGGTGGCCCAGTCGTCTAAGGCGCCGCGATTTGCTGTGCAGAGTTGCGTCCCTTGGGCACGCCAGAAACCTATGATTGTGGGTTCGAATCCCGGTTCACCCCGATTATGTTTCTAGGTTTGTCAGCACCATACCCGTGCTTGTGGGTTTTAGCGAAGTGGTAAACGTCTGAGACCTGCATCACTTCGGGCTTTCCTCCCACATTAAGCTGACATGCCGCGATATAACTGGAATACTGTTAACAGCGGCGTTAAACCCAACTCACTCACTCACTCAAGCAATAAGAAACAAAAGTATACACGGGAGCGTGCATGTATGTGTGCAAAGTTTTGGAAGAAAATCACAATATTGCAACAGGTATTGCATAGTCTAAACAGCTGGTGTTTGTGTTGAGAAAATGAATAGGAGGAAGTTAATTTTTGTTGTAGACAAGCTTCACTGCTCTGCCAAAACGAAGATGGAAGACAACAATGTATATAAATATTTGAATTAGTCTATCATGAAATGAAGCTAAACATGCGTCAGGTCCAGCCCAAATTGCACAGCATCTCCAAACAACCAATCAGATTTATCGCCACCAGTAGTGTATTTCGGGGTCAAACACCATCTCACTCCAAGAGACATACATGTTTGAATAAGTCCAAGTGCATTGTTTGTTATGGTGCCTCTCAGCAAGCTTATGTTCTGTCAGTATGACGTTAGAAGTACATGTAATGGCGACATTAAATGATATCAATAGGACATAAGTTAGATTGATCCAATATATTTGTCCAAGCTGCAGCACCCATCTGTCTCAATATTAATAATGGTGAAACAAGATTAGGACATTGTGTCATACATGCGTGCATTTTCTCTAAGCCAATTAATAACATGTTTAATAACATACACAAGCCATGTAACATCATACTAAAGTTATGTTATAAACTACTGAAGTCAGATACATGTGATAATATATTGAGCCATGTTATAACATACTGGAGTCATTTTATACTATACCTGAAGTCATGTTATAATATTCTTCAACAATATAATAACATACTAGAGCCCTGCAATAACATCATTGAACAATGACAATTAAACACGGCATGTACTTCCTACAAAACTGACTGTTTATCACAGGGGTTACGTACTTTATTATTCCCTCGGACTAAATAAACATGGTCAAATCTAAAGGAACAGGAAACATTGCTACCTGATGAGCTCAAATATATCAGGCTTGTTTTTCTCCCGTATCTTCATCCGTTCCCGCATAGCCATGATGATGTTGTGCGTCTTGTCCTCCGCTCCATGCTTGGAGCTCTTCTCAGCCGCCCCTGAAAGATGACAGTACAGCAGTCCCATACACCATCCCATTCACTTACTTGCACCAAATGTGAGGAAGATATCTCATTGGTTTCTTTGTTTTACATGAATCAACCAGTATTGGCAACCATTCGGCCAAAAAATACAAAGTTGAAATAAAGGTCAAAAGTATGCAATAATAGTTAGATGTTATGAATAAAGTATTAACTGTTACTAATAAAGGTCGAAAATCAAAAGAAAGAGACACCAGTTAAAAAATACAAAGTTGAAATAAAGGTCAGTACACAACATAATAGTCAAATGTTATGAAAAGAGGTCATATGAAAAGAAAGAACAATGTGCCCTCAAAATGACACTGCACTACCAAAGGACATGGACATAAATAACGCCAGATGGCGCTGCAATATGTAAAACATTCCGAGTTTTAATCAGCTTGTTCCGTTGTGTATATCATAACTGCATGCCGAGGTGCACAATGTATTAAGTCTTTTTCATAACATCTGAAAAGTGAATGTTGTGTGAGATTTGATGTGTCAATCTCTAACTACGCCGAGATGTAAAATGTTCACTTTCCTGTCTGATGGTGTGGTGTAAAGGTAAATGCAAATATTAAACCAATATGAAAAAGAGACACGACTGAGTGTTGTCTGATATGCGTAAAAAACAGCAAATGTCGCCACTTATCATCGTACACTGATAGATGTACTGTGCTAAAATTTACAATTCAATAGGAAAAATATCTTGCAATAAATGAGGTTGAAAAAGTGAGCAATTCTCGCACATCGTTCACTTTCACAGATATTATGAAAATGTGGGTCTGAAACATAACTTGACATCACAACACCCTTGTGTTGCACTAAGCAAAAAGACCCTTTCCTGGTGACGATGCATAAATGCACCATGTATATACACAATGTGTATGTTATACATTATACATGTGACGTCAGACTGTGGGTGCACGAGAAATGATGCGATACATTGTGCACCTCGGCATGCAGTTATTATATACACAGCGGAACAAGCTGATTACACTTGGAATGTTTTACAAATGGCAGCGCCATCTGGCGATCTTTATTGTCAACATCCTTTAGCAGTTTTAATAGTGTCCTTTTGTGCGCACTGACGTTTTTTAGTTCACATTCTTCTTTGTCTTCATATGACGTCTTTTTGTAACATTTGACTATTTTTGCGTACTTTGGACCATTATTTCAGCTTCTTATCTTTTTACCGGCATCTGTTTGTTTTGTATTTTGACCTTTATTAGTAACATTTAATACTGTATAGTAACATTTGACTATTATTGTATACTTTTGTCCTTTATTTCAACTTTGTATTTTTTGACCAAATGGCCGCCCATAAATCAGTTCAGATGGCTCAGTTCGAATACAGTTAACACTGAGCAAGTCTTTGTGAGGTTGCAGGGAGTTGACAAACTTCATTGACAGCTTACACTGAGCATGGTATGTCTTTGTGAGGTTGCAGGGTGTTGACATACTTCATTGACAGTTAACACTGAGCATGGTATGTCTTTGTGAGGTTACAGGGAGATGGCATACTTCATTGACAGCTAACACTGAGTATGGTATGTCTTTGTGAGGTTGCAGGGAGTTGACATACTTCATTGACAGCTAACACTGAGTATGGTATGTCTTTGTGAGGTTACAGGGAGATGGCATACTTCATTGACAGCTAACACTGAGTATGGTATGTCTTTGTGAGGTTGCAGGGTGTTGACATACTTCATTGACAGTTAACACTGAGCATGGTATGTCTTTGTGAGGTTACAGGGAGATGGCATACTTCATTGACAGCTAACACTGAGTATGGTATGTCTTTGTGAGGTTGCAGGGAGTTGACATACTTCATTGACAGCTAACACTGAGTATGGTATGTCTTTGTGAGGTTGCAGGGAGTTGACATACTTTATTGACAGCTAACATTGAGTATGGTATGTCTTTGTGAGGTTACAGGGAGATGGCATACTTCATTGACAGATAACACTGAGTATGGTATGTCTTTGTGAGGTTACAGGGAGGGGCATACTTCATTGACAGCTAACACTGAGTATGGTATGTCTTTGTGAGGTTGCAGGGAGTTGACATACTTCATTGACAGATAACACTGAGTATGGTATGTTTTTGTGAGGTTACAGGGAGATGGCATACTTCATTGACAGCTAACACTGAGTATGGTAGGATTTACATGAAAAGGACTTACTTTGCAGACAGTCAGCATTGAGCAAGTCTTTGCATTTCTCGTGACATTTGACCCCGCACTCGGTGCACCTCACCCCTTGGCGTGCAAGTCCCCACAGCAGACCTTCACACTCAAAACAGTATGTCGGCGATGTTGCAGTCCACACAACAAAGTTGTGCGGTGTTGTACTGGAGATGGGGTAAATGAGGGCCTGGAGGGTTTTCTTGTAAACATGCATCTTCTGTAAAGTCCAATGTAGATCTTGCATTAGGTTTGACATGTGTTTGAATTATCAATGACTTCCCAAATACTACCCCGTACCAAAGTTGACAAACAATTATAACCTTTTACTATTTTGGAAGCATGGCTACTTTAGAATTAGAAGGCATTAAGAGCTTTCAGTTGAGTTGTGACATTATCATGCACTATTTCCTTTGGCTGATTCTAATGAGACATGCAGAATGGATTGTCATTGTTGATATGGTATTTCCAGTGTTACGTGCTCACAGTTATGTCTGTGGTGAGGGGAAAAACATCAAAACTCTTCAACCCTTTGTATAAGATGACCCCCCTTGAAAGCCCCCTAATTTGAGGTACGAACAACCTGCCTTTCACAGCGATATACGTGATGCAAAACTAACTTCAAATAAATTATTGTGTATATTTGCTAGTTTATCACACACTCTGTAATATTACAGCTATATGGGGGTGGAGTGTAAATAATCACATCGGGACAAGACAATCCAGTGAATAATATTGTGAGCAGCAGTCATTGGGGTATGATGTCACACAATCACCCTAATAGCCTGACCATCCAATCCAATAAGGCTCCATCCTACGACCAGCAGAGGTTGCTGGGGAGTGATTCTATCCCAGCATTCCATGGTTTATTGTTTTTGAGCATTATTTCCTTGGCCAAGCATCTTTCTTTACCGTTAGCTTTCTAAGCATGTCACTTCATGTGGTCAACATGCTCAGAACCATATGGTCCAGGGTACGTGTCAGCACTCAAGGTGGTTCATTCAGCGAAGTGGTCTGAGGTATTTCGTCCCTTAACTATGTCAGGATGAACTGGTTGTATAGTAAAATCCCAATTCTCCCCAGTTATCATCCTTGGTCAGTCGGAACCCTACCCTTTGCAACTGTGGACCTTCCTACCAAACAGAGCCAATGCACTGAGACATAACTAAAATGGGGGCACGGGTGGCCCAGTTGTCTAAGGCACTGCGATTCGCTGTGCAGAGTCACATCCCCTGGACACACCAGAAACTTATTGTGGGTTCGAATCCCGGTTCACCCCGATTATGTTTCTAGGTTTGTCAGCACCATACCCGTGCTCGTGGGTTTCACCAAAGTGGTAAATGTCTGAGACCTGCATCACTTCGGGCTTTCCTCCAACATCAAGCTGACACACTGTGATATAACTGGAATAATGTTAAAAGCGGCGTTCAACCCAACTCACTCACATAACTAAAATACTGTACAACTGTTACACCCCACTCACTCACTCACTCACTCACTCACTCACTCACACACTCACAGATAAGGCCTCCCGGGCCTTCAACTTACCAGTTCTTCATCATTAAGAGACTGGCGAGCCACCATCGCTGAGGGAACACCTGCATTTCTCTTGGCTGCCATGCTCTGTTATAACACATATCGCATATACAACACATGTCAACTGAACACATCACTGCTGAATCTTGAAAATACCAGTGACAAACACTTGCAATGGAAGAAATCTGCAGAGACAATAATATGAAGCTGACATAAATCTCCGGCACTGACATCTTGGTCCCTCAATATTAGTACAATTAAAATCAGCAGACCCCTCCAGTGAAAGAGCATAGATGCAAAAGATGGTCACTGTACATGTTAGGCATGCGGGGGGAACCTGTCAGGTCAGATCAATTATTGTCTCTGTTATCTAACAAGTCTCATTGGTCTTTGGCAGCAATGGATTAATGAGGATATTTCCAGAGAAATGTAGTTACACATTCTCTTGCTGTTGAAAGCAGTTTTAAAACACTAACTTGGTATATTAAAGAAGTACAAGATAAGATCTAGGTCCATGCATTATAATGCAACACAATGCAATTCAACTTCCACTGAATTAGTCACATTTGTGAACAGTGACCACCGCCTGTCATTACATAAACAATATTGTTTGTCATTATATAAACAATATTGCCTGTAATTATACAAACAATATTTCCTGTCATTACATAAACAATATTGTTTGTCATTATATAAACAATATTGCCTGTAATTATACAAACAATATTTCCTGTCATTACATAAACAATATTGTTTGTCATTATATAAACAATATTGCCAGTAATTATACAAACAATATTTCCTGTCATTACATAAACAATATTGTTTGTCATTATATAACAAGAACTGCCTGTAAATATACAAACAATATTTCCTGTCATTACATAAACAATATTGCCTGTAATTATACAAACAATATTGCCTGTGACTGCATAAACAATACTGCTTGTTATTACATACACAATATTGTTGGTTATTACATAAACATTATTGCCTGTCATTACATAAACAATATCGCCTGTCATTTTGTAACAATATTGCCTGTCATTATGTAACAATATTGGCTGTCATTACATAAACAAGACTGCCTGTCATAACATTAGCAATATTGCCTGTCATAACATTAGCAATATTGCCTGTTATTACATAAACCATATTTCCTGTTCTTATATAAACAATATTGCCTGTCATTAGTAAACAATATTGCCTGTTATTACTTAAACAATATTGCCAGTCATTATATATAAACAATACTTCCTGTCATTATGTAAACAATACTGCCTTCATTACAGAGCAATCTATGAGATATAAATCCCTGTAATATTCAATGTGTGATCAATTTACCGTGATATGCCACCTGGATGTATACTGTAGGTCCGGGCAACACAGAGAATATGTTACAGCTAAGCACACAGAGATCAGACAAATATACACATTTATTTACAAGGTATTGACCAGAACGACACTTCACAATGGCCATACTGTCTTTTATCAAATCAGGATTATTATTCTTAATTGAATGATGAAAGTTATCTTTAATTTGTTACTCAATAAATAGAAATGAATGTAGATACACAGCTATTGAACACTCTACTACTAGTTAAAATTAAACTCTACGACAATATCATCTAGTATTTACTTAAAAGTTGTCCAAGGCTGTTGTTTACAAGAACATTTCCCAAAGAGGAAGGCTGGCTTACAGTGTAATGCTGTGGTGTTGCCTCTAGAAGGTCTAAACTACACACAGAATGTAGAGAGATATAATCACAATCCTCCCCATGCAGTTGGAAACCAAAGTCAAGAAGACATGCTGAGAATAAACTGTCATTCAGTACAAGTTGTTGCAATTGAAATGAGAAATGGAAAAAAATACAAAGGCATAACCTGTAGAAGGGGCAACAGCTCTAGAACCTAACATAATGTGAGTGATGGTTTTTTGTAACCGTGACGATGCATTAACAGCTTCAGCACCATTAACACACTCCCACAACTTCCTCCTTTGATAAATATGGCCTCATCTGGCCAACAGCTTAATTGATTTTCAGCCACGATATATTTCTTTTTTTTCTATTTTTAATGCTGTGATATAACAGGAATGCTGTTCAAAACAGTTACACCCATCTCACACACTTATTTTTGAAGCCGAATATTTCTCTGCAGCCATGGTAGCATTCCAAGGAATAGAACCAAAGGCTCCGTATCACATCTCGAAGTTTGAAATATTGAATTTACATGGGTTCATCTAATCAAAATACAATGCTGAATGAATTGTCTTACTTTTGTACAAAGTGGTACTAAGTTAAGAGCTTAATCTATTGAGAAACACCACCAGCATGTCGATGCATCCAGGTTCCATCACAGGAGAAAAGTGACGTGATAATGTAACAGTACAATCACATCCTACCTACAGGGTTTGGTATTTTGACTGTCATGTCCGGGCATTATTGAAATGAAATGAAAGTAAGTATTATTTTTTTTAAGTAAAAGGTTGTCTTAAATAGTATTGCTTCTTAAATTTGGACATTTAAACCTTACGTTAATGCCTTTGTCAATCAACCAATGGCCGATCAGTGCTGTCTCCTCAAACATTTAGTTGATCTAGAAATATTTAGAAAATGAGTTGGGTCATAACTTTCCATGACATTATGGTTTCTGTGAATAACGCTACTGTTATCAAATTGAAGATGATTTAGAATTTCTCGGTACTTTCTATCTCCCACTGAATTGGTCATCGTCATAACGGAACTACCTCTGAGTACCTGGCATGCCAAATATAAACAATAATTTAGCTGGTGCCACTCTACCATATGCTCAGTGTAGACCTCTAAAGACAACAACTGTACAAGTGAAGGGATATATGTTTCAGAAGTGTCTGTTGAAAGAACATTTTGAAAAGGAAATAACATTTTCATAAGGAATAACACCATTGTCAGCCATGTTTGCTGTCAAACCACAGTTGTTTTTGTTGACGGTCGTCTTTAAAATATGTTGCCCTTATCTTGTGAACTTCGACACAGGTGTGTAGAAGTAGAAAATGGTGAGGGGTCAAAACATATACCTGAAACCTCCTAGGTATTTGGAAGTGCTACGTATGACCTATGTTCCCCTCCCTTCTGGTGTTCACCGGCTAGGGGCCACGTGATGAGGGGCGTGAAGGTGGATAGGTGGGGGAGAGGGAGTGAAGTTGTGACAGTGATGATGGAGTCTAAAGCTGTTCATGCAAATGTCACACATGGTGGCAGACTAATGTAAGAAAAACTGCCAACACACTCAGGAAAGTACTAAATTGTTAGGCAAATTGTGTGTTAAAAGTATAATATATGATTGTAAGAGTGCAGACTGTGTACTACCATGACTGGGTATAGCCTTCTCCATATACCTACATCAGTTGGTATGTTACCCTCACCGATACCTACATCAGCTGGCATGCTACCCTCCCCAATACCTACATCAGCTGGTATGTTACCCTTCCCAATACCTACATCAGCAGGTGTGCTACCCTCCCCGATACCTACATAAGCTGGTATGTTACCCTCCCTAATAGCTATAATACCTGGTATATATTACTCTACCCAATACCTACATCAGCTTGTATATAACCCTCTCAATTCCTACATCAGCTGGTATGTTACCCTTCCTGACACCACATCAGCTGGTATGTTACCCTCCCCAATACCAACATCAGCTGGTATGTTACCCTCCCCGACACCTACATCAGCTGGTATGTTACTCTCCCCAATACCTACTTCAAATGGTATGTTACCCTCCCCAATATCTACATCAGCTGGTATGTTACCCTCTCAATACCTATACCTACATCAGCTGGTATGTTACTCTCCCAAATACCTACATCAGCTGGTATGTTACACTCTCAATACCTATACCTACATCAGCTGGTATGTTACTCTCCCAAATACCTACATCAGCTGGTATGTTACCCTCTCAATACCTACATCAGCTGGTATGTAACCCTCCCCAATATCTACATCAGCTGGTATGTTACCCTCCCTAATACCTATCTCAGCTGGTATATTACCTTCCCCAATACCTACATCAGCTGGTATGTTTCCGTGACCAATAGCTACATAAGATTATATGTTATCTCCAACATTAGAAATATGTTCCTTTCCCAATACCTTCAAGCTAATACCACATTTATATATTATTTACATACCAACAGGTCTGTGTATATTACCAATAACAATAAACTGGTGATTGTCAACTTAGTAACTTTAACCTCCAACCATGGCATGTGCAACTTTTCAAAACTGACCGTCCATCAGCAAAATGACTTTCTCGGACTGTTGGGCAGGCGGGTATGTTAAGCACTGGCTAAAGCTGAGATGTAGACTAGATTAGCAGTTCTCTGAAGTTCAGACACAGATGATCTTTAATATATGTTGCAATCCAACATAAATAAGACTACATAAAAATAATTAACTGTTTCTTGGGCACATTTTTCTGTAAACTGAGGATGGAGAAAAAACTTACTAAAATATTTTCTATCAGAAACAAAAGTGATTTGAGAGGAACACATTATATTATTGCCCCACGAAGCATACCAACAAACCCAGCTGGGATACTGTGAGCTTAGCTATTTAATATAATGTCAGACGGCAAGCATGTCATTTTAGGGATAACAGAGTATGCTTCATATGTCAAGAGGAAGTAAAAAAATATGTTTTTTTAACATGATAAATGACTGACGCACAGGATTTAAAGTGATGCACAGACGACAAAAAGCCTTCCTGTATTTTAGCTACTAACAGACTCCACAGGCCAGAAAACCTATACTTAACTTAAACTCAGATTCTGGGTCTGACAAACATCCCCTAAACAGTAAGCTACAACCACGAAGTCTGTAAGCATCAGTTTTAAACCTGATTGCCTACAACAAGCTTGACATCAGCCATCATAGAAGCATGACAATAGCCCTAAAACACAACTTCCACACTGAAGACTGACATCCACTTAAACACATCTTTCTACATTGAAGTCTGACAACAGCCCTAAAAAACAACTTACTACATAGAAGCATGACCACATCCCCCAAAACAAACCCATCTACACCTTGAATCTTGACAACCCTTCACTCCAGCTTAACCCCCTACACTGAGTCCTGACAAGCTTCCCTGTAAAAAGACAACCTTCTATACTGAATATCAACAACCAGACACCTAAGTCTGTCTGATTTTCTGCATAACAAATGCGGTCTGAGACACCTCAAGCCTACCACCCTCCCCGAACACCCCTCAGGCCCAGCTAACCATCATCACCTCAAACCTAACCTCCCATGGTGTCCATATTAACATTTAAACCTCATGCCAAACCTCCCATGGTGTCCATATTAACATTTAAACCTCATGCCTAACCTCCCATGGTGTCCACATTAACATTTAAACCTCATGCCTTACCTCCCATGGTGTCCATATTAACATTTAAACCTCATGCCTAACCTCCCATGGTGTCCATATTAACATTTAAACCTCATGCCTAACCTCCCATGGTGTCCATATTAACATTTAAACCTCATGCCTAACCTCCCATGGTGTCCACATTAACATTTAAACCTCATGCCTTACCTCCGATGGTGTCCATATTAACATTTAAACCTCATGCCAAACCTCCCATGGTGTCCATATTAACATTTAAACCTCATGCCTTACCTCCCATGGTGTCCATATAAACATTTAAACCTCACGCCAAACCTCCCATGGTGTCCATATTTACATTTAAACCTCATGCCTGACCTCCGATGGTGTCCATATTAACATTTAAACCTCATGCCTAACCTCCCATGGTGTCCATATTAACATCTAAACCTCATGCCTTACCTCCCATGGTGTCCATATTAACATTTAAACCTCATGCCTTACCTCCCATGGTGTCCATATTAACATTTAAACCTCATGCCTTACCTCCCATGGTGTCCATATTAACATTTAAACCTCATGCCTAACCTCCCATGGTGTCCATATTAACATTTAAACCTCACGCCAAACCTCCCATGGTGTCCATATTTACATTTAAACCTCATGCCTGACCTCCCATGGTGTCCATATTAACATTTAAACCTCATGCCTAACCTCTCATGGTGTCCATATTAACATTTAAACCTCATGCCTAACCTCCCATGGTGTCCATATTAACATTTAAACCTCATGCCGAACATTCAAAATTCAGGCATAACTACGAACATTCTACAAATATAACCTTGTTTGTTAAACATTTATACTGTCCTTTCAAACGTCCCATTAAATCCTCATTCTCCCACAAATGTTAAACTAAAACCCCATTCTAGCACTCTTAATATGAACCCTGTATTCTCACACTGTAGGCTTAATAACCACCACCCCAACACAATCTTCAATGGAGCATCACAATCATCCAGGAAAAAATTCCCTCCCTCCATGAAGACTCACAGCCACCCTAGCAAACATTCCCTCCCTCAATGAAGACTCACAACCATCCCAGCAAACATTCCCTAACTCCATGAAGACTCACTACCATCCTAGCAAACATTCCCTCCCTCCATGAATACTCGCAAACATTCCCTCCCTCCATGAAGACTTAGAACCACCCCAGCAAACCTTCCCTCATTTAATGAAGATTCACAACCACCCTGGCAAACCTTCCTTTCATCAATGAAGACTTCCAACCATTCCACCCATTCAAAGAAGACCAAGGAAAAACCATAAGTCCCTCAATGAAGACTCACAACCACTCTAGTAAACCCTCCCTCCCTCAATGAAGACTTCCAACCATCCTAGCAAACCAAACCTTGCCACGCTTCAACGAAGACTCTCAACCATCACAGAAAACATTCCCCCCATCAATGAAGACTCACAACCACCTAAGCAAATGTTCGCACACCTCAATGAAGACTCCCAACCACCCCAGCAAACCTTCCCTCCCTCAATGAAGACTCAGAACCACCTCAGCAAACCTTCCCTTCCTCAATGAAGACTTACAAACCACCCCAGCAAAGCTTCCCTCCTTCAATGAAGACTCACAAATCACCCCAGCAAAGATTCCCTCCCTCAATGAAGACTCACAGCCACCCTAGCAAACATTCCCTCCCTCAATGAAGACTCACAACCTTACCTCCCTCCTTGCGTGTCTGCACAGTTGTCACAGTGGATGAAGATTTCAGCACCAACATTCAAAATTCATCATTTAATAGTCCTAAATCTAAATCATCTATTTCATTCTAAACCACACAAACTCAGGAATGAACTTGAATTCACAAACATCATGCAAAAATCAACTTTATCTATACACATACAGAAACAATCATTTTCCAACTACTTCTCAGCTTACAAATCAAGAGGAGCTATTCCATTGGAAACACTTCTACAGCTGACAAATGTCTAGGGGATGTAGCAGCTATTCTGTTCATCATCGTGCATGGTCATGCTAATAAAACAAGGGAGAAAAAACTGGTAACTGAACTGAAAACATCTAGCATCCACTGACGTGGAGCACATATTTACTTTATTCTTGAGTAGACCAGCTTCTGCTCTCATTACGGTGCGTAACTGCAAGGGAATGCCAGCGTTGTGAATCCCATCAAGCATTAAACACAATCATCGTATCAACCTAAAGTCTCTTAAGAGTCTACCTCTCTACTTTCTAGCTACAAACTTTGTACCTGTCTTTTGATCCTCTTGAAAATACTTAGGACCTTCAAAATTTGGGTTTATCTGCCGAAGGACCCTGTCAGCAAATCTAGATGTTGACATTTACATTTCAAACCCTTAGGCCCCATGTTCAGATCTAGCTGACATCTAGCCTTTCAATCCATTCCCTTGTCTACACATTTATAGATACCTAGCCATCCTCATCCGAGAACCTGGATTCTCATTAGGTTGACGTCTACTCTTCCCATCCAAAGACCCTGTCTACACATTGTGTTAACATCTAACCACGGACCACAGACCCTGTCTACACATTGTGTTTACATCTAGCCATCTCACCCACGGACCCTGTCTACACATTGTGTTTATATCTATCCATCTAACCCACAGACCCTGTCTACACATTGTGTTTACATCCGCCCATCTCACCCATGGACCCTGTCTACACATTGTGTTTATATCTAGCCATCTAACCACGGACCCTGTCTATACATTGTGTTTACATCCACCCATCTCACCCATGGACCCTGTCTGCACATTGTGTTTACATCTAGCCATCTAACCACAGACCCTGTCTACACATTGTGTTTACATCTATCCATCTAACCCACGGACCCAGTCTACACATTGTATTTATATCTAGCCATCTCACTCATTGACCCTGTCTACACATTGTGTTTACATCTAGCCATCTAACCACGGACCCTGTCTACACATTGTGTTTACATCTAGCCATCTAACCACGGACCCTGTCTACACATTGTGTTTACATCCACCCATCTCACCCATGGACCCTGTCTTCACATTGTGTTTATATCTAGCCATCTAACCACGGACCCTGTCTACACATTGTGTTTACATCTAGCCATCTCACCCACGGACCCTGTCTGCACATTGTGTTTATATCTAGCCATCTAACCACGGACCCTGTCTGCACATTGTGTTTATATCTAGCCATCTCACCAACGGACCCTGTCTACACATTGTGTTTACATCTAGCCATTTAACCACGGACCCTGTCTGCACTTTGTGTTTACATCCACCCATCTCACCCATGGACCCTGTCTACACATTGTGTTTACATCTAGCCATCTCACTCATTGACCCTGTCTACACATTGTGTTTACATCTAGCCATCTCACCCACGGACCCTGTCTGCACATTGTGTTTATATCTAGCCATCTCACTCATTGACCCTGTCTACACATTGTGTTTACATCTAGCCATCTCACCAACGGACCCTGTCTACACATTGTGTTTACATCTAGCCATCTCACCCACGGACCCTGTCTACACATTGTGTTTACATCTAGCCATCTCACCCACGGACCCTGTCTACACATTGTGTTTACATCTAGCCATCTCACCAACGGACCCTGTCTACACATTGTGTTTACAACTGACATCTCACCCACGGACCCTGTCTACACATTGTGTTTACATCTAGCCATCTCCCTCATTGACCCTGTCTACACATTGTGTTTACATCTAGCCATCTAACCCATGGACCCTGTCTACACATTGTGTTTACATCTAGCCATCTCACCCATGGACCCTGTCTACACATTGTGTTTACATCTAGCCATCTAACCACGGACCACGGACCCTGTCTGCACATTGTGCTTACATCTAGCCATCTAACCACGGACCCTGTCTACACATTGTGTTTACATCTAGCCATCTCACCCATGGACCCTGTCTACACATTGTGTTTACATCTAGCCATCTAACCACGGACCACGGACCCTGTCTGCACATTGTGTTTACATCAAGCCATCTAACCACGGACCCTGTCTACACATTGTGTTTACATCTAGCCATCAAACCCATGGACCCTCTCTACACACTAAAATGACTGCCTTGTCTTCTATAGCATGTACTGTATAAGGATATGATTCAGCCTAACTTGGAACACTCCTAATCATGTCTTGGCCAATCAGCATTGTAGTACACAGTCTGTGTCATGTGTTCAGTGCGCTGATATGCATCAAAACCACTCGAGAATTGATAGTGTGACTACTAATGTATTAATCTCTCTAAATAAAACGCTACATTTGAAGTAAGACGAAACAGATATTAAGAAATGATAAAACAAAATCTGAAGGGGAACTCGCAACAGTTGCAATAATTTCTTTAACCAAATACGTTTACATTTTATGGATCTTATGACACTTAGAAAGCAACTGTGCACATGTCTCATGTGACCTGGACTCCCCTTCAGATCTGGCTCAGTGTAAGACCTATAGTTACAATCAAACTGAGGGAAAAAAGGAGTCTTCATCATGGTCCTGGAGGCAGATGTACCAATTGCATGGACAACAAAGAAAAGTTAGTTTCGGCCAAAACAATTACTGTATTCGATGTAATAAGCGCCCAGGGCGCTCTCAACATTAGAAATAGGGGCCTCTTATTAGAATATTATTTTGGTGAAAAAAAAAAAATGTCATGGTTTATGCAGACAGCCTGAAATGATTATATACGACAGATATATTTTTCTGGAATTTAATTGCCCATAATTAAGGGTGCATATAACACATGAGTGTGTATCAAAGTCGAATAAATAAGTCTTGTGTACATTGATGAATCGGAAGGGGTGCTAATTGGGATTGTTCACTAGCAAATATATTAGCAAATATCGCTGTGGGCACTTATTGGAGCGGGGTGCTTATTACGTCGAATACAGTATTATCATATTTTTGTGTGTGATGTTTTTGGGTTGTCCAAGCAAAGTGAGATCTGCTCCTTCCATGATGGAACTCGGTGTCGGTCCTGGGCCTTGCGGCGGTATACCTTGAGTACCTGGGTACATACAGGAAGAAAAGGAACAAGACTGGGTTAGTGGGCAGTCGGACATCAACAGTCAGTCAGAGAATCAACTATTAGTTACAGGTCGGCACCTGCCTTGTTTTAAAAGCCTGGTCCAGAAAACCAGTGGTGAGAATTGATCCATGTTGTCTAGGTACAATGCCACACCATTAGTTAGAAAGAGGTATAGTTATTCGGGGAGGTCGCCCAACCAAGTGCCACCCATTGTGGCCATTTAATACCTTTATTAGTAATCTTTTAAATGTAAGCCATGGGTACTGGACACTTCGTCTTTGCTGGAAGATGCACAGGGAAAACCAGACATCGCCTAGCAAGCAATAAGCCAGTACTGTTGCTATCAAGTTATTAAAATCTACCAACTTTATGGTATCAGTAGAAATAGGCCATTCCAGCAAACTTGAACTCTCATTGAAATAACTATACTGATTTACTGATGTGTCAATATGTTCTGCATCTTCCCGAGGCAAGGGAGTTAACTGACTATAGAAGTCCAGTTTCCACTCTTGCCGAACTAGTTGGCAGTGCAATCCTTTGCAAATCTTGCAATCGACCAAAATCTGCACAACAGTTTACAAACCGGACGGACTATGCATAGTCTCATTAGTCCAGCCAAAATCTAACACCATAATACCAGCCTAGTTCGGCAAGGGTGGAAACTAGACTTTTAAAGTCAGTCAACTCACTTGTCTCGGGAAGATGTATGTTCTGGTGCAAATTGAGAATGACACCAGGCTACAAGCTAGATACAAGAGTCAGGGGATTTGTGGATGCATGATCAAAATACTGGAATTGTCTCAGAAAAGAAGAAATCAACAAGTATTAGGAGGCATACAAGTTCAATATATACTCGTTTAACAAGTAATTATTCATACAATCATGCCAGTTAATAATTTAGGTTAAATGGTTATGAATACCACTTGAAATTAAATTGTGTATACTGAGATTACACTTCCAGAGCAAAATACATGACCATAGTGTGACGATTCACCAGATGAATTAAACGTAAATATTGCAGTTGTCAGGAAGACTCACCAAGTCACTGACTAGAGGGATGGACTTGCGGCGAGGCTTAATCTCCGGCATGCTGTCTATGCTGGTGTAGAATGGGTTGTGTTCTGGGGGGCTGAAACACACACACATAATGAAAGTCACTCCGCCTTCACATTCTCTAATAAATGAGGGTGACCATGCAGTGGCCGAAATTAGGGTTGTTCCTGTGTTCCTTGAGGTATGGTCCTACACGTTAATCTAGGACGCCAAAATTTAAGCATTATTAGGGTCAGGACAAAGACTTGACTTTTATCCTCAATTCCAAACACTGGGTGCGTACCAAGTAAATTATTGCAAACATATTGTGAAAGTTTGACAAATACATCTACATTCGTCAGTGGATTTCCTTGCTTAACCGTTATTCAGATCACTGTCTGCCAAGTCCTTGATTCATAAACAGACTTGGGAGACTATTGCTGTCTGATAACAATTAATGACTCCCATGTGGCTCTTCAAGCAAGGCCTAGTTTTCGAAAAGAAAATGAATAATATTTTTTTAATTTGATTCTGACGACTGACACTGAAGAATAGCTTGACTATGTCCCAGTACAGGACAGAGGACATTTCAGGACATTTGGTTGAAGGTTAGAACTAGCTTACCCTCCATTTGCATGGTGTGACCAGGAGTATTTGTTGCGATAGTCATCATCACCGTACTCGCCATCGCCCCCCATTAGTGATCCACTCTGAAACAGAAGTTTCATGTTAAAACAGAACCAGAGATCTCAAGTACAGAAGCTCCCTCTCATCAAATTGATTTGAAGATGTTGAATGTTTTAGATACAAATGACGGCCATGATAATGCGTTGTGCAATCCCGACATTGAATATTCTGATATTGAAGGACGTTGAATGTATTCATCAACATGTACCGGTACTACTATGGTGCTAGATGTCTTCCACAAATTGCCTTTTTTGATTACTTCTACTATTTGTGGATTACATGATGGCAGGAAAGTCAGGTGATGGACAGAGTGTCACCAAATAAGCTCACTTGAACCATCGGTCTTAGTGAGCTAAATACCACCATGATGAATCTCTGGAATAGATTCTAGGCTTTGTTAGGATTAATCAAAGGCACTACATAGTCTTCAACAATGAGACATATGAAGTCACAGGTGCTACAAAGTTATCAACATTGTAAGGAATAGAGTCATGTTGCTACAAAGTTATCAACATTGTAAGGAATAGAGTCATGTTGCTACAAAGTTATCAACATTGTAAGGAAAAGAGTCGTAGGTGCTACAATGTTATCAAAAATGTAAGGCATAGATTCATGTTGCTACAAAGTTGTCAACATTGTAAGGAATAGAGTCGTAGGTGCTACAAAGTTGTCAACATTGTAAGGAATAGAGTCATGTTACCACAAAGTTGTCAACATTGTAAGGAAAAGAGTCGTAGGTGCTACAAAGTTATCAATATTGTAAGGAAAAGAGTCGTAGGTGCCACAAATTTGTCAACATTGTAAGGAAAAGAGTCGTAGGTGCTACAAAGTTATCAATATTGTAAGGAATAGGGTCATGGTGCTACAAAGTTATCAACACTGTAAGGAATAGAGTTGTATGCTCCGTAAAGTTAGTGGCATTCTTAGGGATAGAGTCGTGTTGTCAGCTTAAATACAAATTGAACATATTTGAAATGATAGTAAACAAAGACTATTCATAAATATATTTTAATCAATCATTCATGAATTAGTCAAGCTGTTATCAACATAGATAACTGACAGAGCGTTCATCCTTGAAGTAGGCCATTCAACAGATTCCTGGTTTACCACACCCGACTTCATGGAGAAATTATTAATGATACTACTACTGGATTCAATGGTTCTCCTGCATCCTAGACCCAGTAGTGTCGTAAAACACATAAAGCAGACTCTCTTCTACAGTCACCGCTACAGTCAATGCTACAGTCAATGCTACAGTGAAGATGAAGGTCACTTTGAGGAGAAAGATTACTGTCTATTTTCACCATGGGATACAGACAAAGGCAATTATCAGTTATTAACTGCACACAAAATTGCACAATAAAACATTTGTAAATGACAATTCGTGCACATGACAACATAATAGGATAGATTTACATGTTAATTAGCACCACCATTTTGTGTCCACAGCTGCAACTGGATATAACAGTGTTTTCATCACACAAGTACTTAGCTCATCTATAAAAGATCTCAGAACCATGAAGCTTTTCGCTGGAAATGAGACATTCAACATGGACATGGTTGGTCTATATGTTTCACAATGGGAGATGAAATGAGTTTAATGTAACATTCCAGATTATTGCGCTGATATACCAAAACGCACGCAGTATACTACCCAGGGGTGGGGTAGCCTAGTGGTAAAAGCGTTCGCTTGTCATGCCGTAGACCCAATGTGTGAAGCTCATTTCGGGTGTCCCCCACTGTGATATTGCTGTAATATTGCTAAAAGCAGCGTAAAACCATACTCTCTCACTTGCACGCTGCCCAGGGAGTTGAGAATGATAAAGGAGTGCCCAATGCTCCATTGACCAGGGTAATAATGTTAGCGCTCTGAGCATGCACTTTGTGAATGGAGTCTAGCGCAATAAACTACACACATTATTATTGTGTGGGTGTGGCTGCCTGTACTAGTCTCGACTAATGATGGCTCTATAGAGGCAGCCCGCTGAGATACCATGCCACATGTTAACATGGAAACCCTACTCACACATTGTGAAACCAGGTTTATCCCCTTAATGACAAACACAAGATAGGGTAACAACACTCAGACACAGTATTCTGACTCCAAGCCAACCAGTCCTTGTTTTAGCCCCTTAATGCCGAGCGCCAGACAGGGTAACAACACATACTATCTGAAAGCATTTTTGGGTATGACACATTCGGGGTTCAAACCACAGACCTTCCTCTCTCTGGTCAGGTGCTCTATCCACAAGTCCACTGCGGTAGTCATATGTAGAGATGGTATGCATTTGACTATGCAAACAACCTACATACACCAACAGGTTGCTACACTCTGGTCGATAGAGACCCTATAAATTGTCTTATGTACCCTATGTGTAAGCCTACCGAGCCGGCACGTGACACCATATGACTGAGGGATTGGTCAACAACAAATTTATCTCACTGACATCATTCATACAGGTCTGAAATAAATTTCCGCAGTTTCACTTAGTTAGCAAAATTAACACTATTCTTAAATGAAAAACGACACAAAGTGGAGACGACACAAACGAACCAAGTTTCTTTGCTCAATGCATTTGGATAAACATCGGTTAATTTTAGAAACTCAATGATACTTATGCAATATAAGCAAGTTACCTAAGATGTGCTTCAATTGATTTCTCAGCAGGCTACATAAAATTTGTACCCGGCTGTGAGCAGCTACATGGAAAATAATTGCCCAATACTTAACAAATCAGAAGCTAGTATTTTAATGTACGGTGAGATGAATTTCAACGTAAAGACATCAAGCTACCGACATGATGCAGATGTCTTTGCTTCTCCAACTGCCAGAATATATTAATGCTTTGTAGGATACCTCTAGGGCTCAGGTACAATGGGTAATAAAACAGAGGAAATTCAACATGAGCTGTTGAAAGGGCTGGTTTAATAATTCACCTGTTAGAGTATACAGTGTCTCAGTGCTCAGTGCTACAGTCAACCAGATTCAACAGGGTTTGTTCTTACAACCAAACCAATTCAACAAGTGCCATCTTCAGCTAGAGTATATGATTTAAAAGTCCCTTGTAAACTTTTCTAGAACATTCAAACCTTTTCTGAATCAAATAGGCATCAGTAGCTTTGCAACCAATCGATTTTAATAAATACAAACATCACCATAAATATGTTCTACACATTATGACACTACACTACCTGACCACATAGAAAATTCATCTCTTTTGACATCACGCAGACATTACTGACGTATGTCTTACCTCAACACTATATGCTGCTTCTCGAGACCAAATCCGATGACCTTTTGCATGCTGACACACAGCGACCGTCTTGGTTCTCATGAGACGCAGCTGAACCGAAGTGTCTGAAGAGTAGCTGGTGGAGTCCTCTGTGTGCGGGACACCTATGTCCTGGCTGCTGGAGCAGCTTCTGCTCGCTGTCCCATCATCCGTGGAGGATGGAGTCGCCACCTCCTCCTCAATGGCATCACGGTCATCAAGTTTCCTCTTCTGCCACGATGGCCGTGCATGTCGACTAAATGTTCGTCTCCATGTCTTGGCTTCAAATCTGGCTGAATTTTGCCTGTAAAGATCAAGGCTGGCTGGTCTGCAGGTAAGGTCTTCTTCTTCGACAACATATACCCAATCCCCCTCAGTCTTGCTCATCATGGTCGACATACTGCTCTCAGCAGGGTGTATCCTATCCATCATGGCGCCCATGCTGACCAGGAATAACTGGTGGTGAATATCAGCAGCTGTTAGAGATAGCCAAGAGCCATGTTTTATTCGAAGTCACTTGTACAATATGGACTTAGTCTTCGACCTAATGGAGGAAACCCTTGATTACATTTGTCTACGTCTTGATCCCTTCAAATAGACACTGGAAAATCTGCTTGCCCTATAGCCTTGAGGATGTTCTGGATGTTCTGTCTAGGTAACTATGATCATGTTCTAAACACACATCATCCTCGGGGTACTTCCTTCAGGTGAGTATATCCCAAATTATGGTATCCAGGATTATTGCAAAATTCAGCTATGACAAGAACAGCAGGACATCTTTATCAAAACCTAAAGTCTTCGGTTTAAAACAATGGCTGCCTACAATTAGCTCTGCTGTTAACCATCTGAATCACTGACAGTTTGTGTGATGCAGGGAATATGCTATCATGCATTAATTACTGTCACTTGTATAGCAAGAAAATAACTGTTTGTGACAGATAATCGTGCTGTAATTATGAACAGTGTAATTATGACACAAACATTATTCTGTCTCGTCTGCTCACACTGCTGTGTGTGCCAGGGTGAAACATCCACTGGTGTGACAATGTATCATGAAGATGAACATCAAAACTGTGTGAACATTAGACTACAGGCTGTGTTCAGTAGGACCTTGATGGTAGGCCGTGTTCAGTAGGACCTTGATGGTAGGTGTTCAGTAGGACCTTGATGGTAGGCTGTGTTCAGTAGGACCTTGATGGTAGGTGTTCAGTAGGACCTTGATGGTAGGCCGTGTTCAGTAGGACCTTGATGGTAGGTGTTCAGTAGGACCTTGATGGTAGGCTGTGTTCAGTAGGACCTTGATGGTAGGTGTTCAGTAGGACCTTGATGGTAGGCCGTGTTCAGTAGGACCTTGATTGTAGGTGTTTAGTAGGACCTTGATAGTAAAACTACTTTTAATTGCAAACACAGGCTGTTCAGTATAGCCCTGTTGATGGGGGTTGGGGGTGGTGCAATTTGCATCAACAGCAAAGACAGGCTGTTCAGTATAGCGCTGTTGATTGTAGGCAATTGGTGTCTATAGCAAACACAGGCTGTTCAGTATAGCGCTGTTGATTGTAGGCAATTGGTGTCTACAGCAAAGACAGGCTGTTCAGTATAGCGCTGTTGGTTGTGGGCAATTGGTGTACCGGTATACAGCAAACACAGGCTGTTCAGTAGAGCCCTGTTGATTGTAGGCAATTGGTGTCTATAGCAAACACAGGCTGTTCAGTATAGCGCCGTTGATTGTAGGCAATTGGTGTCTACACAAAAAACACAGCCTGTTCAGTATAGCCCTGTTGATTGTGGGCAATTGGTGTCTATAGCAAACACAGGCTGTTCAGTATAGCGCTGTTGATTGTAGGCAATTGGTGTCTACAGCAAAGACAGGCTGTTCAGTATAGCCCTGTTGATTGTGGGCAATTGGTGTCTTCATCAAACACAGGCTGTTCAGTATAGCGCTGTTGATTGTGGGCAATTGGTGTCTTCATCAAACACAGGCTGTTCAGTAGAGCCCTGTTGATTATGGGCAATTGGTGTGAAATGCAAGCATAGGGTGTATTCAGCTCATATCCTTTGTTGATGAAAGCAGTCCAAGCAATTAACGGAACACACATACATGGTACCAGAACGGAAGATGTGTCAGTCATTAGGATTTTACACTGCTGTTGGACAATATTTTCACAAATGATGGGACACAGATTGCACCTTTACCAGAATTGACAGAAGCCTTAAAATCAACGAGAGTATTAGTCTACAACATCTACATATGTGCCTTTGTGATCCCCTAGGCTGCAGGTTTTGCACTGTCTATTGTTCATGGAGACATCATAATGTCACCAGTCGGTGTATCATCTTTTCTGTATTACTGTAGTTGATGCTGAGAGAGATGAATGAAGCTTCCACAGGTCACAGTAACAGACACATCACATATTTCCATGGAGAACTGAATCAGTAGTGTCATGGCTTATCGTCCTCAACTTTTAAGAATGGTTCATTAATATTTTCATTGAAGTGCTGTTTCCAGATGAGATATCTCACTACACAAAACACTGACCGGTCACCTGGTGGAGTCAACCAATGCCACGTTATGAAGAAAATACAAGAACCTTTGTCTTAATCCATGACTGACAATGAACAGAAGTTTAGTGTTTGTGATTTGCTTCACATATCATTGGCTGCCTCAGATCGCGTTGCAATCATGAATGCCAGTCATGGCAGTCTGTCAGAAGGGTCACATCACTGTCCTCAGCATCTAATCTATTCTAATGACGTTTGCCTGTCCATCAACCAATGACACGGACCCCATTAAGCTTGCAACAGTACTGCTGTTATTCCACCAGGCCGACATACGATGCCTGCTTAGATTTCGACTCCAGTTTATTGAAAGATGCCTACGCAAATACTATTTTAAACCCAGGCAATACGACATCTTTTTACAATATATCCACTAATGGCAGACATTTCTTCCTCGTCAACACATTCATATTCTTAAATGATATGATCTCAACTCTGCTATCAAGTTACAGCTTCTAGGATAACTATGGCTGACACTGTGAGCCCGGGATTACATGCTTGTTGTATTTCATAATTTGCCTGACAGGAGAATTAGCTAAAGTGGAATAAAATTAAACTTTAAACTGACAATGCTTTTCATGCTTTGGATGACAAACAAAAACATCCAAAGTACAGTATTTGCGCCCTGCTCCAAAAAGCCCCCCCTGATCAACTTCTGGACCCAAAAGTATATAATCCATATAAGCAATCCCTACATAGACCAAAAATTATCATGACAGTGTGTATTTTTGTGTGTTTAGAAGGCAGTTTAGATGTAATTACCAAGTAACTATTATCCAAAACATTTTAGTTTCATCGATGTTGGAACTAATTTTAATTAATACCACTCTTACAAAACACTTGCTGTTAATGATTTTATAAGTGCCCCCATTTCACAATTTTCGGAGCACCCTGGGGAGCTTATTACAGTTAGTAAGGCAGATTTATATAGGAAGGGAAGTAACTCCTTCACTTGTGTGTGTCAGTACAATGTGTCTGGAAGGGGTTGTGTGTGTCTGGAACGGGTTGTGTGTGTCTGTGTAATGTGTCTGGAAGGGGTTGTGTGTGTCTGGATGGGGTTGTGTGTGTCTGTGTAATGTCTCAGGAAGGGGTTGTGTGTGTCTGGAACGGGTTGTGTGTGTCTGTGTAATGTGTCTGGAACGGGTTGTGTGTGTCTGGATGGGGTTGTGTGTGTCTGTGTAATGTCTCAGGAAGGGGTTGTGTGTGTCTGGAACGGGTTGTGTTTGTCTGTGTAATGTCTCAGGAAGGGGTTGTGTGTGTCTGGAACGGGTTGTGTGTGTCTGTGTAATGTGTCTGGAACGGGTTGTGTGTGTCTGGATGGGGTTGTGTGTGTCTGTGTAATGTCTCAGGAAGGGGTTGTGTGTGTCTGGAACGGGTTGTGTGTGTCTGGAACGGGTTGTGTGTGTCTGTGTAATGTCTCAGGAAGGGGTTGTGTGTGTCTGGATGGGGTTGTGTGTGTCTGTGTAATGTCTCAGGAAGGGGTTGTGTGTGTCTGGAACGGGTTGTGTGTGTCTGTGTAATGTCTCAGGAAGGGGTTGTGTGTGTCTGGATGGGGTTTTGTTTGTGTAATGTCTCAGGAAGGGGTTGTGTGTGTATGGATGGGGTTGTGTGTGTCTGTGTAATGTGTCTGGAACGGGTTGTGTGTGTCTGTGTAATGTGTCTGGAACGGGTTGTGTGTGTCTGTGTAATGTGTCTGGAACGGGTTGTGTGTGTCTGTGTAATGTGTCTGGAACGGGTTGTGTGTGTCTGTGTAATGTCTCAGGAAGGGGTTGTGTGTGTCTGGAACGGGTTGTGTGTGTCTGGAACGGGTTGTGTGTGTCTGTGTAATGTCTCAGGAAGGGGTTGTGTGTGTCTGGATGGGGTTGTGTGTGTCTGTGTAATGTCTCAGGAAGGGGTTGTGTGTGTCTGGAACGGGTTGTGTGTGTCTGTGTAATGTCTCAGGAAGGGGTTGTGTGTGTCTGGATGGGGTTTTGTTTGTGTAATGTCTCAGGAAGGGGTTGTGTGTGTATGGATGGGGTTGTGTGTGTCTGTGTAATGTGTCTGGAACGGGTTGTGTGTGTCTGTGTAATGTGTCTGGAACGGGTTGTGTGTGTCTGTGTAATGTGTCTGGAACGGGTTGTGTGTGTCTGTGTAATGTGTCTGGAACGGGTTGTGTGTGTCTGTGTAATGTCTCAGGAAGGGGTTGTGTGTGTCTGGATGGGGTTGTGTGTGCCTGTGTAATGTCTCAGGAAGGGGTTGTGTGTGTCTGGAAGGGGTTGTGTGTGTCTGTGTAATGTGTCTGGAACGGGTTGTGTGTGTCTGTGTAATGTCTCAGGAAGGGGTTGTGTGTGTCTGGATGGGGGTTGTGTGTGTCTGTGTAATGTCTCAGGAAGGGGTTGTGTGTGTCTGGATGGGGTTGTGTGTGTCTGTGTAATGTCTCAGGAAGGGGTTGTGTGTGTCTGGATGGGGGTTGTGTGTGTCTGTGTAATGTCTCAGGAAGGGGTTGTGTGTGTCTGGATGGGGGTTGTGTGTGTCTGTGTAATGTCTCAGGAAGGGGTTGTGTGTGTCTGGATGGGGTTGTGTGTATCCGTGTAATGTGCTGAGGCAACAGCAGGGTCTGTTTGTGTCTCCTGCAGCCATCTAAACTATGCTCGTTCTTCACTTACATTGTAACATTCCTGCTACAGGTGACACTACTCTGTTTGACACACTATGGGTCTGGCTGGACTGTACAGAGAGCTATGACTAAAGCACTATAGCTTTACTGTTAGTCAGCTGTGAGCAACAACCGTCAACCCACGTTGCTAGAACATGAAACCTGTGACATTTAGCACACACAGAAATATCAACAGCGTCTTGAACCAACCAACCCAGTTGTACTAAAAAGGATGTCTGATTGTATGTTAACATGACAGTGATGTGTCAAGCCTATGTATCATGACACAGATGACTTTAATCAACATAAACCATTGCTCTGATTATGAATTACTGGAATCTGCCTTGCAGAAGTGAAATAATTGCAAAAGTTTACAAGACAGTGCTCATCAGTCAATGACAATTAATACTTCTTCTTGTCTCTCACTAGGAAAAGGAAAGGCAATACCTTGTCACCTGATGTTCAACAACAGACTAAACAGATTTCCTTTGTCCCCAACGCCAGACACATGAAAATAAAACGACAAAACCCTTTTCCTATTCATAAGGAATAGGATTGTATGATTCCGACTATACCATTAGCATGTGTTTATGAGTCACAATCAAACAGAGATGAAACAAGGTGTTCACAAAAGGTGAGCATATCCTGGCCCACCAGTGGTACCTATCACAAACATGTACAAAGGCAAGTCAATTGTTACACTGAAAAAACTTGGGAACATGTGGTACAAGTCAAAACTGGGAATTGCATCGTACATAATTTTTTATCACTGATGTGTCAAATGTGGAAATGTCCTCAGGATGTCATTGCTATGCTGAAGCAACATGACCTAGAGCCTGAGTTGAGTCAGGTGACTATTCCCACACAGCTTGGAAAACATGAGCACAATCAACAGGTATTGGTTGACCAAACTGCAACACAATGTCTGCATGGGTATAACTAACAATTGGTACATGGGTATAGCTGTTTAGCCTAGTGTGTAGCTGTGTAGCCTAGAATGTAGCTGTTTAGCCATGGGTATAGGTGTACAGCCTTGGGTGTAGTTTTCTAGCCCTGGGAACAGCTAAATAGCCTTGGGTGTAGCTGTGATGTAGGGTGTAGCTGTGGTGTAGCTGTGATGTAGGGTGTAGATGTGTAGCCCTGAGTACAGCCGTTGAGCCTTGGGTGTATGTTGTGTAGCCTTGGGTGTAGCGGTGTAGCTGTTTAGCCTTGGGTGTAGCTGTGTAGCCTTAGGTGTATGTTGTGTAGCCTAGGGTATAGCGGTGTAGCTGTGTAGCCTTGGGTGTATGTTGTGTAGCCTAGGGTATAGCGGTGTAGCTGTGTAGCCTTGGGTGTATGTTGTGTAGCCTAGGGTATAGCGGTGTAGCTGTGTAGCCTTGGGTGTAGCTGTGTAGCCTTAGGTGTATGTTGTGTAGCCTAGGGTATAGCGGTGTAGCTGTGTAGCCTTGGGTGTAGCTGTGTAGCCTTGGGTGTATGTTGTGTAGCCTAGGGTATAGCGGTGTAGCTGTTTAGCCTTGGGTGTAGCTGTGTAGCCTTGGGTGTAGGTTGTGTAGCCTAGAGTGTAGCTGTGTAGCCTTTGGTGTAGCTGTTTAGCCTTGGGTGTAGGTTTTGTAGCCTTAGGTGTAGAATAGGGTGTTGCTGTTCAGTCTTGGGTGTAGCTGTGTAGCCTTGGGTGTAGCCTAGGGTGTAGCTATTTAGCCTAGGGTGTAGCTGTTTAGCCTTGGGTGTAGCTGTGTAGCCTAGGGTGTAGCTGTGTAGCCTTGGGTATTGCTTTGTAGCCCTCCTTTAAGAGAACAAATTGTTTACTCTGAAGTGCTGACTCAATCCAATATATAAATCAACATTCCCACCACCAAAATATCAGAATACTACCAAGCCAGTCCCTTATGAAAAGAACTCAACAAGTTGCTGCAAAAATCACAATCACATAACAAAATTTAGCCTTTATATTGGATCAATATGTCATCCAAACAGGACTCATCAATACTTATTCAAACTGTTTTGCCTTATCACACGAAACAACACTTAACAATTGTCTCTTTCAATAACCATAGCTGAGCTGGTCCACGCCGACTTGGCCAACTGAGTCCCACTTGAAATAGACAGTGTGGATGAGCATGGTAGGTTACTGCGACAGGAAGGTGAGTAGCCATCAGACCCTTGTGTACCTGTCAGCAACAGATGGCTACAGCCCACCCTCCCCAACACCACTCACACTGGCGAGATCACAGCACCCCCTCCCCCCTCCCAACACCACGCACACTGGAGATCAATAGCAAACAACTAACGACTGGCCAATATTGAAATATATCTCCCAGCTGTTGCATATGACGTATAGTCTGAAAGCTCCAAGTGCACATAACAACAAGTATGATTAATGTGGTGTTTTGTTTGTAAAGGGCAATGGAGGTATATGGCATCTACAATGAATGCTGACTTGGTGCAGACATGAGCTTGTTAGCATTCTCTGGATGAATGTTGATCATGAGAAATGTTTCTGCATTCATCACCAACAGAGACAGGGTATTAGGAAGATTTCAAATTACATCTAAAAGATCATTGAGACTGTTACTAATAAGGAGGGATGGTGTTGGGTAATGACAGGGATAGGTGGTGGTTTTGGAGAGATGTGGAATAGCAGATTTGGGAGGGATAGCATTTGGAGAGAAAGGGGTGGGTGAGGTGAGGTGAAATGGGGTTTAACGTCGCGTCCAAGATTATTGCACTTATATAGCGATGTGCATGCACGTGTGTGTGTTTGTGTGTCTGCTTGTACTAGTCCGGATTGATGCCGATTTATAGTGCTAGCTCACTGAGATACCATGCCGCAGTTTAACATGAATACCCCACTCAGACACTGTATACTGACTCCGAGCCGACCAGTCCTTGTTTTAGCCCCTTAATGCCGAGCGCCAGACAGGGTAACAACAAGTACCATCTTTGGTATGACGCGGCCGGGGATCGAACTCCGGACCTTCCGCTCTCCAGGCAGACGCTCTACCACTAGACCACGGAGGCGGTCAGAAAGGGGTGGGGCAAAATAGGGTTGTTACTGTTGGTAGGAAGATATAGGGTGGGGAGATATAGGGTGAGGAGAGGCTGTGATGGGTGGGGATATAGGGGTGGGGAGAGATTGGGATGGGTGGGGAGATATAGGGTGGGGATATTGGGTGGAGATATGGGTCGGGGAGATATAGGGTGGGGAGAGGCTGTGATGGGTGGGGATATAGGGGTGGGGAGAGATTGGGATGGGTGGGGAGATATAGGGTGGGGATATTGGGTGGAGATATGGGGTGGGGAGATATTGGGATGGGTGGGGATATAGGGGAGGGGAGAGATTGAGATGGGTGGGGATATATAGGGTCGGGATATTGGGTGGAGATATGGGCTGGGGAGATATAGGGTGGGGCGAGATTGGGATGGGTGGGGACATAGGGGAGGGGAGAAATTGAGATGGTGGGGAGATATAGGTTGGGGAGAGATTTGGATGGGTGGCGATAAGGAGAGATAAAGTTAGTGAGTGAGTATGGTTTTGCGCTGCTTTTAGCAATATATTCCAACAACATCCCAGTGGTTGACACCGGAAACTGGCTTCACTCATTGTACACAAGTGGGAAATCGAACTCAGGTGGGGAAATAGGGTTGGGGGGATATACGGTGGGGATATAGGGTGGGCAGATATAGGGTGGGCAGATATAGAGTGGGGATATAGGCTGGGCAGATATAGGGTGGGCAGATATAGGGTGGGCAGATATAGAGTGGGGATATAGGCTGGGCAGATATAGGGTGGGCAGATATAGGGTGGGCAGATATAGAGTGGGGATATAGGGTGGGCAGATATAGGGTGGGCAGATATAGAGTGGGGAGATATTGGGTGGGGATATATAGGGTGGGGAGAGATTGGGATAAGGGGAGGACATAGGGATGGTGAGAAATAGCGTAGGGAGATATATGTAGGGAGATATAGTGATGTGGAGAGATATCCTTTCGGTGTACTTAACTCGCGTTGTATTGAGTCATGGTAGAATGGATATAAACATACTGTGTTTTCAATGTAGAGCTAGGTAACCTGTAGATTTAACTGCGCTAATTTTATCATTTGAAACCTCACACTGCACGTTTGGTCCCAAATTCAATTTAGCGCGGTCAAATCTACAGGTAACCTAGCTCTACATTGAAAACACAGTATGTTTATCTCCTCATTAAAGGGTCAGTCATACATAATGTATATGTGTATGGGCGGCCATTCGGTCAAAAAATACAAAGTTGAAAAAAAGGACAAAAGTACGCAATTAAGGTCAAATATTACAAATAAAGAACTAAATGTTACAATAAAGGTCAAAATACAATATTAATAGTCAAATGTTACGAAAAGACGTCATAAGAAAAGAAAGAACAATGTGTACGAAAGAATGTCAGTGAGCACGAAAGGACGTTTTCAACAAAGAACGTCAGTGAGCACGAAAGGACGTTTTCAATAAAGAACGTCAGTGAACGCGAAAGGATGTTGACAATAAAGAACGCCAGATGGCGCTGCAATTTGTAAAACATTCCGAGTTTAATCGGCTTGTTCCGCCGTGTATAGTATATGATAACTGCATGCCAAGGTGCACAATGTACTACGTCATTCCTCGTGCACTCACCGTCTGACGTCACACATATATATACATGTATTTATAATGTATAATGTACACATTGTGTATAAATATGTTGCGTTAAGCTTTGTCGCCGCTTAAGGGCCTTGTCATAAATACAGTATACTGTGTAATCCAACATCTGCATAACATTGGTACATGTATTTTGTATACAACCTTCAAAAAACACTCTTAACGCTAAACTAGGATTCATCTACAGTGATCCAATAACTGTTTATGCTTGGTGCAACACGAGGGTGCTATGATGCTGAGTTTTGTTTCAGATGCACATTTTCATCTGAAAAGTGAACATTGTGCGAGAGTTTGTTTTATTTAACAGCTTTTCGGAAACTGTGTGCAAACAAAATGCTGCCTAATATCTGAACAACAAATAAATATACCAAATGGATTTGTATGCATATGTATAACTTACAAATTCGTAAGGAAAAATAGCTCGCCATAAATAAAGAAAATCGAGTTTCATCTATGACGCCAGCGTTCGTTTTCAAACCATATTTATTTCGGTTGTTTACATCCACATTTATATGTGTGACGTCAGACGGTGAGTGCACGAGGAATGACATAATACATTGAGCACCTCGGCATGCAGTTATCATATACACGGCAGAACAAGCCAATTAAACTCGGAATGTTTTACAAATTGCAGCGCCATCTGGCGTTCTTTATTGTCAACGTCCTTTCGTGCTCACTGAGGTTCTTTATTGAAAACGTCCTTTCGTGCTCACTGACGTTCTTTATTGAAAACGTCCTTTCGTGCTCACTGACGTTCTTTATTGAAAACGTCCTTTCGTGCTCACTGACGTTCTTTCGTACACATTGTTCTTTCTTTTCTTATGACATCTTTTCGTAACATTTGACAATTAATATTGTATTTTGACCTTTAGTACTAGTAGTAACATTTAGTTCTTTATTCGTAATATTTGACCTTAATTGCGTACTTTTGTCCCTTTTTTCAACTTTGTATTTTTTGACCCAATGGCCGTCCATATATGTGTTCAAAGATTAAAATATTCAAACCTGAGCTGCCACAACCAGTTTGTGTGGTTAAAACCCTGCCCTGACATAAAGATCAAGTGTGGTTAAAATGGTGACATAAACAGCTGGTGTGGTTAAAATCCTGCCCTGATATAAAAATCAGGTGTGGTTCATACCTTGACATGTACTACCTATGTACCTGTTCCATCTACCAGATCTGTGAGCTTAAGTCCAACCCCTAGTTAGTAAGTTTCCCGAAGGTAACCATCAGTAGATGAATGTCATTCAATAACCATACAGCAACCCCTTACACACAACATAAATACACTGTACTGATACCTGTGACTTCTGAGGCCCGTTGACTTCCTGCAGGAAGCCCTGATTAAAAAAGTCACATTCGGGGTCACTGTCGTGTTCACCTGTCCCTCCAGCCGCCCCTTCGTCATCAACATCTTCCAACTCCCACGACCTGCCATCATTCGAAGACATTGTTTGGTCAACACTAAACTCAGTTGCTTGTTTTTCAATACGAATCCGCCAGAGTTCCTGCAGAAACAATGGCAAGACGTCCAGGAATGTGCGCTCTTCTTTTGACTTGTGTTTTAAACTGACGCAATGACTGACCACCTCGGCTGAGTCACTTGTCACAGACGCATCCCTGTCTTCATCAGTTTCACAGTTTGACTTGTCACTTTCTGCAACAAACTTATCTATCAAACTTCCCATCTTGTTGCTAGGATACCAGTTTGGGTTAGAATTTGTTGTAAAAATGACTTTGTTATTCCTGTAGTGTTTAATTGTGGGTCATCGAACGATCTGTTCTTTCACATACGTAGTAGATATTAATAAGCACACAGGTAGTAGATATCATATGTTTGTTGGAACTCACACATATGTCTCTGTGCCAGGTATCACAGGTGTTATCCAGCGTGATAGTGCTGACTCTTCCCTTGATGAACATTATGTTGTCACTAGCCACACCTATGTGTGTTCATAGAAAAGACACATGTAGTCATTTCTGGGTTACTAAACGCTGAAGAATGCTGACATCATGTCTGCCTGTCTCTACAGGAACTCACTTTGGAGGGATTATATCAGATTATATGGCAGATGGCAGTCAATACTTTAAGTTGCATTTGGTTTTCAGTAGTTCTAACCATGTGCTGTAAACTTCCCCATGAAGTGTTGTGCCAATGGTTCTGCAGCAACCACTAATACCTTCCACATACTCTGCTGTCTACACCGCCTTGATATAACACTGTGTCACCCCCATATTGTGATGTCAACACATTCTTTAACAGTGTCCAAAATTTTTTGTAAATAAATATTGTGATGCTCTTTGTTCTGCTGTTAACACAATTACCCATTTTTCTGCTTTCAACACAGTAGCCCAATGTCCTGCTGTCAACACAGTTGCAAAATGTCCTGATGTCAACACAGTTGCCCAATGTTCTCCTGTCAACACTGTTGCCCAATGTTCTCCTGTCAACACAGTTGCCCAATGTCCTGCTGTCAACACTGGTGCCCAATGACCTGCTGTCAACACTGGTGCCCAATGACCTGCTGTCAACACTGGTGCCCAATGACCTGCTGTCAACACTGGTGCCCAATGTCCTGCTTTCAACACCGGTGCCCAATGTCCTGCTGTCAACACTGGTGCCCAATGACCTGCTGTCAACACTGGTGCCCAGTGTTCTGCTGTCAACACTGGTGCCCAATGTCCTACTGTCAACACTGGTGACCAATGTCCTGATGTCAACACAGTTGCCCAATGTCCTGATGTCAACACAGTTGCCCAATGTTCTCCTGTCAACACAGTTGCCCAATGTTCTCCTGTCAACACAGTTGCCCAGTGTTCTCCTGTCAACTCTGTTGCCCAATGTTCTCCTGTCAACACAGTTGCCCAATGTCCTGCTGTCAACACAGTTGCCCAATGTCCTGCTGTCAACACTGGTGCCCAATGACCTGCTGTCAACACTGGTGCCCAATGTTCTGCTGTCAACACTGGTGCCCAATGACCTGCTGTCAACACTGGTGCCCAATGTCCTGCTGTCAACACTGGTGCCCAATGCTCTCTTGTCAACACAGTTACCCAATGTTCTCCTGTCAACAGCTGCCCAATCTCCTGCTGTCAACAGTTGCCCAATCTCCTGCTGTCAACAGTTGCCCAATGTCCTGCTGTCAACAGTTGCCCAATGTTCTCCTGTCAACACAGTTGCCCTATGCTCTGCTGTCAACACTGGTGCCCAAAGTTCTTCTGTCAACACAGTTACCTAATGTTCTTCTGCCAACACAGGTGCTCAATGTTCTTCTGTCAACACAGTTGCCCAATGTTCTGTCAACACAGTTGCCCTATGCTCTGCTGTCAACACAGTTGCCCAATGTTCTTCTGTCAACACAGTTACCTAATGTTCTTCTGTCAACACAGTTACCCAATATTCTGCCAATCCTTTGTCCCCCAATGTCCTGCCGTCAATGCTGTGTCATCACATCTTCTGCTGTCGACACTCCACTTTCCCTATGTTTGTGTGATCCAGGTCACACAGGTGACAACATAGGTATATTGATTATGACTCTCAGTACTATTCAGCTGACAGATCCATTATGATCCAGGAGGGTTACATGGCCTCAATAGATAACACGTTTCAATCTGTATTTGAAAACTTCAATAGTCATGTAACATTCATACATCCAGTCCGGCAAGAGACCGATTCCCTCAAATTGATACCCAACTGGGACAGTACAGAAATCATTACCACCTTTGTGTGTCTCGACAAACAAGGAAATTGAACATATGTATTTCTGGCCAGCTGTTTGCCGACAGCCGGTTTTAATTATTTTTCACGCCTGATGACTTCGGTGGATATTACCCTAGCTTCAGCTTACGTATGTGTCCATCAATTTAGTGTTACATCCTCATCTTTATTGAAGATAAATAGCTCTCCATACATGAAGTACTCTGATACATTTTCTGTATTTGTCACATCTAATTATTTTGGTGACATTTCCAATTACCCATGCATGATTTATGATGACATTCATTGATTTGTCATCATGACCCGCCTTCTAGTTTATTTCCTATTGTGTACATTAGATATGATAGGACAGGTGCCTCGTCACACCAGGATGGAAGAGTAACCATAACTATTCATCAAACATTAATGAGTTACAAGAACGTCTATACAAGAAAACAGCAAGATGGGTGAGAGAGTATTAGTAATATTAATACATGAACTGCAGTTATTTGTAAACAAACCGTAAACCAAACAAACCATTTATGGAAGTAAAAGTAACACAGACGTAAAATGATCTTCACCACAAAAATTTTCCCCTGAGACCATCACTTGACAACAGGACTTGTATTTATGTCAGGCAGCATCACGAAGGACAATACTGAATAGCCCACGTGAGTGCTTACAGATAGAGTGTTATTAAGTCCGTGACAGACAAATTATCATCCCTTGCAAAACTCACCAATTCAGTATTTTGTAGAGTTCAGATTAAGTCAGTGTGTCATATTGTTCAGATCGTGTTCAATAAAATCAGAATTTCAGATCAAGTCAATATTTCCTAGAGTTCAAATCAAATCAGAACAGAGGTTTAATTTGGTTTGTTGTTTTATGCCGCACTCAGCAATATTCCAGCTATATGAGGGCTGTCTGTAAATAATCCGAGCCTGGACAAGACAATTCAGTGATTGACATCATGAACATCGATCCACACAATTGGGATTGATGACATGCATCAACCAAGTCAGCGAGCCTCAGTCGTCACGTGATATATTGTTTAATGACAAGTAGTCCCGTTAGTCGCCTTTTACTACAAGCATAGTCACCTTTTACGGCAAGCATGGGTTGCTGAAGACCTATTCTAACTCCCGAAATTGGAATCAGAATAGAGATCAAATCAGTATCCCATAGAGTTCAGATCAAATCAGCCTTCCATAGAGTTCAGATTAAATCAGTAGCCCATAGAGTTCCGATAAAATCAGTCTTGGACTGTTCTCCAAGATGACTGCTGAGTCTGTTCTCCTAGATGGCTGCTGAGACTGTCCTCCAAGATAACTGCTTAGACTGTACTCCTAGCTGACTGCTGAGACTGTCCTCCAAGATAACTGCTTAGACTGTTCTCCAAGATGACTGCTAAGACTGTTCTCCTAGATAACTCCTGAGACTGTTCTCCTAGATAACTGCTGAGACTGTTCTCCAAGATAACTTCTGAGACTGTTCTCCAAGATAACTGCTTAGACTGTTCTCCAAGATGACTGCTAAGACTGTTCTCCAAGATAACTGCCGAGACTGTTCTCCAAGATGACTGCTGAGACTGTTCTCCAAGATGACTGCTGAGACTGTTCTCCAAGATAACTGCTGAGACTGTTCTCCAAGATGACTGCTAAGACTGTTCTCCAAGATGACTGCTGAGACTGTTCTCCAAGACGACTGCTGAGACTGTTCTCCAAGATAACTCCTGAGACTGTTCTCCAAGATACCTCCTGAGACTGTTCTCCAAGATAACTGCCGAGACTGTTTTCCTAGATGACTGCTGAGACTGTTCTCGAAGATAACTGCTGAGACTGTTCTCCAAGATGACTGCTGAGACTGTTCTCCTAGATGACTGCTGAGACTGTTTTGCATGATGACTGATAAGGCCGTTCTCAAAGATGACTGTTGAGGCAGACTGAATCACTGTCTCATCATGACAATAACATGCTCTGAGGCATGAAAATGATATATGCAGAAATTCTGCAAACAGAAGGGTTTCTGTGACATGGAGAACTACAATTATGTTTGAGTGAACATATTTAACCAAGACCCTGCTATGCCCACCATTTAAACGTAAAATGTATGATGGAGGTAGCAGAACAAAAGAAATTCATGTAGGTAACGATTAACAGTACACAAAATGGGGAGGACAATGGCAAAATGAGCAGTGAATAAATCAAACTAACCTGATTAAATCAAACTAACCTGATTAAAACAAACTAACCTGATTAAAACAAACTAACCTGATTAAATCAAACTAACCTGATTAAATCAAACTAACCTGAATAAATCAAACTAACCTGATAAAATCAAACTAACCTGATTAAATCAAACTAACCTGGTTAAATCATACTAACCTGATTAAATCAACTAACCGGGTGCCTTTAGTATATAAGAAACAATACAGAACATGGTCTAAACAATTAGATTAACATTACACAAAATGGGGAGGACAATGGCAAAATGAGCAGTGAATAAATCAAACTATCCCAAATAAATCAAACTAACCTGATTAAATCAAACTAACCTGATTAAATCAAACTAACCTGAACAAATCAAACTAACCTGAACAAATCAAACTAACCTGAATAAATCAAACTAACCTGAATAAATCAAACTAACCTGAATAAATCAAACTAACCTGAATATATCAATTATCCTGATTAAATCAAACTAACCTGATTAAATCAAACTAACCTGATGCCCTTAGTATATTAGTAACAATACAGAATATGGTCTAAACAATTAGATAACAGGTTTCACACAAGCAATGAGAAGGGGAGATAATTAGGAACGTTCAGCTTCACATGGTTTAAAGTAAGTTTGAAATGTAGTCTCACGAGACTCATGCATTGAGATGACGTATGAGGATCCAAATACAAAAATGTGACACATATGTGTACACAACATACACACAGACTGTATACTACTTGGAAAATGTCAAGCATGATTTCATGCACGCCGTTTAACCACATTGTGCTAGTAAATGTCAGATGATTTACAGGAGCAGCCTAACATTGGCAGCCATGTGGGGCTTGTTAGTCAATCCAGAAACTTCAATGTTCAGAGAACAGTGAGAGAAACTTCAAACTTCACAGAACAGGAAGGAGAAATGGCAGTGTTCGCACATCAGGGAGGCAAAATTTCAATGTTCACACATCTGGGAAGAAGGAACTTTAATTGGGAACACACAGGGAGGAAAGAACTTTATTGTTCACACACAGGGAGGAAGGCACTTTAATTGTGCACACACAGGGAGGAAGGCACTTTAATTGTGCACACACAGGGAGGAAGGCACTTTAATTGTGCACACACAGGGAGGAACTTTAATTGTGCACACACAGGTAGGAAGGCACTTTAATTGTGCACACACAGGGAGGAACTTTAATTGTGCACACACAGGGAGGAAGGCACTTTAATTGTGCACACACAGGGAGGAAGGCACTTTAATTGTGCACACACAGGGAGGAACTTTAATTGTGCACACACAGGTAGGAAGGCACTTTAATTGTGCAAACACAGGGAGGAAGGCACTTTAATTGTGCACACACAGGGAGGAAGGCACTTTAATTGTTCACATAATAGTGAGGAAGGAACCTTTATTGTGCACACACAGGGAGGAAGGAATTTTAATGGCGACAGCATGGGGGGGTAGTCCCTGTTACAAACACATGTTCAGTAAGTCTAACTAATAAGGGAAATCAATACTCCTCTGTAAAGAAACACATTGTTTGCAAGAAGCTGTGTGCAGATGAAATTGATTGTCCCACCAGCCACCTGCTAACAGGCTAACATCAATGGCTGAAGCCAGTACTTGAGAGCTTATTGATTCCTCGTTGTCACTTTCCCCATACAGGATGTTGTCTCCACATAGTACAGGAGAAAAGGATGATCTAGTTAACAGTAAAAGTATACTCCCGAAACAAATTAAAGTCAGATGACACTCACCGCCACCAAAATCTGAATTACTGACACATCTCACAGATAATGAATCTGAGGAATCTGTCACACATACATTATTTTCAAAAACCTATCATTGTTTCATTAAACAATATTTAAAACAATCAATCAAAGAGCACTAATTTGTTCACAACAATCAGGGAGTCCTTTCATCGTGACATCCAGTTGGGCTTATTAACCAATCAGAGTCCTCCTTTATAACATTCATAAAATCTTATCAATGTTCTGATATAAGATGGTACAGTTCTGATGTAAGTGATATCGCTCAATGGTACAGTTCTGATGTAAGTGATATCGCTCAATGGTAGTGTTCTGATGTAAGTGATAGTAGTATGGTTGAGTTCTGATGTAAGTTATATATGTAGAATGGTCGAGTTCTGATATAAGAGATATCACTCAGAAGTACGGTAGAGTTCTGATCTTTGTAATATCACTCAATGGTAGAGTTCTGATATAAGTGCTATCAGTGGTATGGTAGAGTTCTGATGTAAGTGCTATCAGTAGTATGGTAGAGTTCTGATGTAAGTGCTATCAGTAGTATGGTAGAGTTCTGATGTAAGTGCTATCAGTAGTATGGTAGAGTTCTGATGTAAGTGCTATCAGTAGTATGGTAGAGTTCTCATGTAAGTGCTATCAGTAGTATGGTAGAGTTCTGATGTAAGTGCTATCAGTAGTATGGTAGAGTTCTGATGTAAGTGCTATCAGTAGTATGGTAGAGTTCTGATGTAAGTGATATCACTCAAAGGTTTGGTTCTGATAAACGTTCAAGCAACAAAACCATTTCTATTATCATAAGAAATATCTGCCAAAAGCAAAGTCAATTTGTCTAAGACTCCACGTGCACACATGCACTCGCACGCACATGCACTCACGCACGCACCCATATGTTTGGTGCATCATGGAATATTAGGAACATCTCCATCATAGGTAATGTAGCACAGAAGTGAATAAGGACAGAAGCATCCCAGCTGACTACACTGACTAACCTCAGTGAGTTGGGTGATGACTCCATCATAGGCCTTGAGCCACAGAACCTGAGCTGTTGATGGCATTTCTTGACTTGTGTTGTTGAATGTTCCTTCGTAGGAATCATTGCAGTAATCCTGGGTGCTCTGGCGACTCACGTTGGAAGATGACACTCTGCTGTTGACAGGGCTGAAAAGACATGTCAGCACAATGTGAGGACAAGGTCCTGTAGGCTATTGCAGAAGCCATTACAATACTGTAGATTATTGTAGAGGCCATAACAACACAGTAGACTATTGTAGAGGCCATAACAACACAGTGGACTATTGTAGAGGCCATAACAACACAGTAGACTATTGTAGAGGCCATAACAACAGAGTAGACTATTGTAGGGGCCATAACAACACAGCAGACTATTGTAGATGCCATAACAACACAAAAGACTATTGTAGAGGTCATAACAACACAGCAGACTATTGTAGAGGCCATAACAACAGAGTAGACTATTGTAGAGGCCATAACAACACAATAGACTATTGTAGAGGCCTTCATAACAACACAATAGACTATTGTAGAGGCCATAACAACACAGTAGACTATTGTAGAGGCCATAACAACACAATAGACTATTGTAGAGGCCTTCATAACAACACAGTAGACTATTGTAGAGGCCATAACAAAACAGTAGACTATTGTAGAGGCCAGAACAACACAGTAGACTATTGTAGAGGCCATAACAACACAATAGACTATTGTAGAGGCCAGAACAACACAGTAGACTATTGTAGAGGCCTTCATAACAACACAGTAGACTATTGTAGAGGCCAGAACAACACAGTAGACTATTGTAGGGGCCATATCAACACAGCAGACTATTGTAGAGGCCAGAACAACACAATAGACTATTGTAGAGACCATAACAACACAGCAGACTATTGTAGAGGCCTTCATAACAACACAATAGACTATTGTAGAGGCCATAACAACACAGTAGACTATTGTAGAGGCCATAACAACACAATAGACTATTGTAGAGGCCTTCATAACAACACAATAGACTATTGTAGAGGCCATAACAAAACAGTAGACTATTGTAGAGGCCATAACAACACAGTAGACTATTGTAGAGGCCAAAACAACACAATAGACTATTGTAGAGGCCAGAACAAAACAGTAGACTATTGTAGAGGCCTTCATAACAACACAGTAGACTATTGTAGAGGCCAGAACAACACAGTAGACTATTGTAGAGGCCATAACAACACAATAGACTATTGTAGAGGCCAGAACAACACAGTAGACTATTGTAGAGGCCTTCATAACAACACAGTAGACTATTGTAGAGGCCATAACAACACAATAGACTATTGTAGAAGCCAGAACAACACAGTAGACTATTGTAGAGGCCAGAACAACACAGTAGACTATTGTAGAGGCCTTCATAACAACACAATAGACTATTGTAGAGGCCAAAACAACATAATAGACTATTGTAGAGGCCAAAACAACAAAGTAGACTATTGTAGAGGCCATAACAACAAAGTAGACTATTGTAGAAGTCATACCAACACAATAGACTATTGTAGAGGCCAAAACAACACAGCAGACTATTGTAGAGGCCTTCATAACAACACAATAGACTATTGTAGAGGCCATAACAACACAGTAGACTATTGTAGAGGCCATAACAACACAATAGACTATTGTAGAGGCCTTCATAACAACACAATAGACTATTGTAGAGGCCTTCATAACAACACAGTAGACTATTGTAGAGGCCAGAACAACACAATAGACTATTGTAGGGGCCTCCATAACAACACAATAGACTATTGTAGAGGCCATAACAACACAGTAGACTATTGTAGATGCCATAACAACAAAGTAGACTATTGTAGAGGCCTTCATAACAACACAGTAGACTTTTGTAGATGCCATAACAACACAGTAGACTATTGTAGAGGCCATAACAGAACCATAGACTATTGAAGAGGCCATAACAACATAAATAGACTTTTGTAGATGCCATAACAACACAGTAGACTTTTGTAGATGCCATAACAACACAGTAGACTATTGTAGAGGCCATAACAACACAATAGACTATTGTAGAGGCCATAACAACACAGTAGACTATTGTAGAGGCCATAACAACACAGTAGACTATTGTAGAGGCCATAACAACACTGTAGACTATTGTAGGGGCCATAACAACACAGTAGACTATTGTATGGGCCATAACAACACAGTAGACTATTGTAGAGGCCCTAACAACACTGTAGACAGTGTATAGGCAATTACAACATACCGTAGGATATTTAGGAGGCCAATACAATACAATGAGGAAAGATCTAGAGGCCATTTCAAGACAGTAGACTACATCATACCGTTGACCATTGTAGGGGTCATTAAAACATACTGCAGGCTATTGAACAGGCCATTACAACATGATGTGGAGTTAGGTGAGAGGAACAATCCTGTGACACATGTGAACTACAAACCACACAGACTACATGGCTAGTGACATTACCCATATCCATCAAGGAATAATTTCTGACCAATGTTTTCAAAAACATGCATTTTCTACTAACCACAGTCCACAGTCACAACAATAACTGCAGGCACTTTTCGCTCCATTCCAAAATGTGGCTACCACAAGTTTTCCATACATATTTCCTGAATCTCAGTGAGAGCAAACTGAGGCCAGATGGAGAACAAATAATTCTCTGGTGCTATTACAATGACCTTTTAACATAATAGTGTACAGATTTATGTGTAATTGCCAGGACTAATGGCAACAGGTTCCGGTCTAACACAAGGCAGTTGATATAAGCTCATAAGATACATCAAGTTATGTAATCTGTTATTCTACATGTCAAGACTTCAATTTGTAACACTGTGTATCTATGTAAGATTTCTATGTATAACACTATGTATCTATGTTAGATTTCTATATATAACACTGTGTATCTATGTTAGATTTCTATATATAACACTGTGTATCTATGTTAGATTTCTATATATAACACTGTGTATCTATGTTAGATTTCTATATATAACACTGTGTATCTATGTTAGATTTCTATTTATAACACTGTGTATCTGTTAGATTTCTATATATAACATTGTGTATCTATGTTAGATTTCTATATATAACACTGTGTATCTATGTTAGATTTCTATATATAACACTGTGTATCTATGTTAGATTTCTATTTATAACACTGTCTCTATGTTAGATTTCTATGTATAACACTGTGTATCTATGTTAGATTTCTATATATAACACTGTGTATCTATGTTAGATTTCTATATATAACACTGTGTATCTATGTTAGATTTCTATATATAACACTGTGTCTCTATGTTAGATTTCTATGTATAACACTGTGTATCTATGTTAGATTTCTATATATAACACTGTGTATCTATGTTAGATTTCTATATATAACACTGTGTATCTATGTTAGATTTCTATGTATAACACTGTGTATCTATGTTATAGTCTGGAAGTTAATTTAAGGTACCGACGTTTACTACAATATCTGAAACAACTCATCAACAACTAGACCTGTTCACCACGGGTAGAACGAGCATTCATTGAAACAGCCATCTGCATAATGCTACCCCTGCGTCACAGGGCCATATGACACAGTTGAACCAATCAACTCAACTCGAAAGGGTGCACGGGATTCACGCACGTTGAGATGCCCAATGCTAACACCTTATCCGTGCGTGCGTGATTCCATCAATGCTAAGACAGTTATGTGAAGTGTGAAGAATCAAGGCCATAGTAAACTTTTTTGACAAGGGGGGGGGGGCCCCGGCTGGGTACAGCACTGAGAATAATACATTTAATGCTTCATAATAAATATGACCTTCATATTGTCTTCAATAATGTCCTTGACATTCTCTTTCATGTGTCCATGATGTTGTCATAGGTATCTACCCTAGAAAATGTTATATTGTCATATATATTGTGTTGATATCAATTGTAAATATTTCTACAGCAGTCTTGCTAAGTTTCCCAATGTGTTCAAAATACACCATTTGTTTACAAATTTGTGCCATTTTGGAATTGTGTTAAAAATGATTAATTCTTTTCATTTCATTTACATATTCATCTTAACAAAGCTGGCATTAAGGAGTACTAGTATTACATTTAATGTTTATGTCAATGTATGCATTATACATGAGCTCAGCAGTATCTGGTAAATGTAAAACTCAAAAAGACATTTTTATGAAACAAAATGTCAACCCTGGGAATTGGTATCAACATAATTAACATCAACTTCAACTGAACTGTGTGTTTCCAAGCTGTCTTTGTTCAGCTGAAAGCTAAATGTCACCAACAGATCAGCCCTCTACTTAACAGAAGTACCACACTGGCGGGGACAATTACACATGAATAACACTAATGACTACAAGCAGCTGGAAATGGCAAATTATATTTGCTTCACATTAGAAATGTTTAATGTAATATGCATTGAATTGAATTTCAAAAGTCACTATGTATTGAACTGAATACCAATAGTCACTGTGTATTGAATCCCAATAGTCACTGTGTTTTGAATCCCAATAGTCACTGTGTTTTGAACTGAATACAAATAGTCACTGTGTATTGAATTGTATCCCAATATTATAGTCACTGTGTATTGAATTGTATCCCAATAGTCACTGTGTATTGAATTGTATCCCAATAGTCACTGTGTATTGAATTGTATCCCAATAGTCACTGTGTATTGAATTGTATCCCAATAGTCACTGTGTATTGAATTGTATCCCAATAGTCACTGAGTATTGAATTGTATCCCAATAGTCACTGTGTATTGAATTGTATCCCAAGTCACTGTGTATTGAATTGTATCCAAATAGTCACTGTGTATTGAATTGTATCACAATAAGTCACTGTGTATTGAATTGTATCCAAATAGTCACTGTGTATTGAATTGTATCCCAATAAGTCACTATGTATTGAATTGTATCCCAATAGTCACTGTGTATTGAATTGTATCCCAATATTATAGTCACTGTGTATTGAATTGTATCCCAATATTATAGTCACTGTGTATTGAATTGTATCCCAATAGTCACATTGTATTGAATTGTATCCTAATACTTAATGTGTATTGAATTGTATCCCAACAGTCACCGTGTATTGAGTTGTATCCTAACAGTCACCGTGTATTGAATTGTATGCCAAAAGTCACTGTGTATTGAATTGTATCCTAATACAGTCAGTGAGTATTGCAATATATTCCCAGCAAAGTACTTAATCTATCACATACAGTCTAATCTGACTGTACTAATCCCTATTACCCATCCACAAGCCAGTGTTCTGGAGTGCAGGTAAAGTGAACCTAAGCTGTAGCAAGATTAGCCATCTCCTGTTTAACCTTAATGTCAAATGATGATCGACTACCGTGTCTCCCTGGAGATTATCAACTGAGATAGTCTGAAGAAAACACCCTATCATTTGTGACATACTGTGAACATTAAAACCATGTGTGCCATTTGGGTATTTGTTTAACACATGGTCTTGCAGAGCGCGAAACATACGTAAGTGCAACCTCCCCTCAGACAGGGCCTTATTACAGTGTGTCACTATGGTCAGTACTTGATTCATCACTGCTATTGGAGAATAAATATACACTGAGAAACAGACACAACTGTAGGCGTGTGTCCATAACACAATCACATGGAGTCCAATAATGTCTGTATACACTGCAGGTAATACAGGTCAAGGTATTGTACTGTGCATGTGTTCGGTGCAAAGTGGGACATCTGGCTGGGGGCTAATGTCTAATCATGTGGTAAATTATTCTAACCTAATCCCAACATCTCACATACCAAACCATAATCTTTGGGCCTCATTTACTAAGCTATAATCTTAGTTCCTCACTTCAATACTAAGATGTAATCCTTGGGCCTCACTTACTAAGCTGTAATCTTAGTGCCTCACTTTAATACTAAGATGTAATCCTTGGGCCTCACTGACTAAGCTGTAATCTTTGGGCCTCACTTACTAAGTTATAATCTTAGGGCCTCACTTCAATACTAAGATGTAATCCTTGGGCCTCACTTACGAAGCTGTAATCTTAGTGCCTCACTTTAATACTAAGATGTAATCCTTGGGCCTCACTGACTAAGCTGTAATCTTAGGGCCTCACTTAATAAGTTATAATCTTAGGGCCTCACTTCAATACTAAGATGTAATCCTTGGGCCTCACTGACTAAGCTATAATCTTAGTGCCTCACTTACTAAGTTATAATCTTAGGGCCTCACTTACTAAGTTATAATCTTAGGGTCTCACTTCAATACTAAGATGTAATCCTTGGGCCTCGCATACTAAGCTGTAATCTTAGTGCCTCACTTACTAAGTTATACTCTTAGGGCCTCACTTTAATACTAAGATGTAATCCTTGGGCCTCACTTACTAGGTAAACCCTAGGTCATCACTTTAATACTAAGATGTAATCATTGGGTCTCACTTACTAGGTAAACCGTAGGTCATCACTTTAGTACTCTGATACATTCCGTGGGTCTTAGTAACAATCACACCGACTCACTCACCGGCTACATACATGGTTTCACTGTAATACTCAGATATATTTTTACATATATATATGTCTCAGTTTAGTACTAACACTAACTAGACTCTCAGTATTACAGAAAGATATCCTTTCCATGGCCAAAACGCATTTATACATAATGATTTTAGGGTTTCAAAATGCTGGTATATTTTTTTCGGGAGAAGGACCAATCCAGGATTAAATGAAATGAAATATGAGTTCACAAATTACCTGATCCTTTTCTTACTGCTGTACCAGACATTCATGAAACATTTACGCAAAATTTGTTCTGTTTAATCCCAAATTGTTTCTCTCTCGAAAAAACATACCAGAAAACCACATTTTCATTATGTGCAAATACGACCAGGTTGTTCTCTCGAGTAAAAATATCCTGGCTGTGCCAAGGATATAATTGTAGGGCCTCATTGTAATATCCAGCTAAAGTCTAGGGCCTCATTGTAATACCCAGCTAAAGTCTAGGGCCTCATTTTAATACCCAGCTAAAGTCTAGGGCCTCATTGTAATACCCAGCTAAAGTCTAGGGCCTCATTGTAATACCAAGCTAAAGTCTAGGGCCTCATTGTAATACACAGCTAAAGTCTAGGGCCTCATTGTAATACCCAGCTAAAGTCTAGGGCCTCATTGTAATACCCAGCTAAAATCAAGGGCCTCATTAATTGTAATACCCAGCTTAAGTCTAGGGCCTCATTGTAATACCCAGCTGAAGTCTAGGGCCTCATTGTAATACCCAGCTCAAGTCTAGGGCCTCATTGTAATACCCAGCTAAAGTCTAGGGCCTCATAATGTAATACCCAGCTAAAGTCTAGGGCCTCATATTAATACCCAGCTGAAGTCTAGGGCCTCATTGTAATACCGAGCTAAAGTCTAGGGCCTCATTGTAATACACAGCTTAAGTCTAGGGCCTCATTGTAATACCCAGCTTAAGTCTAGGGCCTCATAATGTAATACCCAGCTAAAGTCTAGGGCCTCATAATGTAATACCCAGCTTAAGTCTAGGGCCTCATTGTAATACCCAGCTAAAGTCTAGGGCCTCATAATGTAATACCCAGCTAAGTTCTAGGGCCTCATTGTAATACCCAGCTAAAGTCTAGGGCCTCATTGTAATACCCAGCTAAAGTCTAGGGCCTCATTGTAATACCCAGCTAAGGTCTAGGGCCTCATTGTAATACCCAGCTAAAGTCTAGGGCCTCATTGTAATACCCAGCTAAAGTCTAGGGCCTCATTGTAATACCCAGCTCAAGTCTAGGGCCTCATTGTAATACCCAGCTAAAGTCTAGGGCCTCACTACTGACCTGTAATCCTGGGTGCTCTGTCGGCTCATGTTCATGGAAGAGTTACGACTCATGGCTGGGCTGAAAAAGAAGCATGACTGTGTAGAAACTAGGTGACCACAGTCAGAAATATTATCACTGAAGTAGCAGACTGGAAACACAAGTGGGTGTTAGCATAAACAATGATCCCAGCAGTTACAGTACAAAGACACACAGTTTGTCAGATCACAATACTGACAACCTCTACTCCCGATGCTAGTCAGGTCTGGTGTCCAGCATGGGTAAAGGGGACTTGTTTGCCCCAGCTTCCCTGTGGAAAATTAAATATGAGTAGAAACTCACCACTTCTAGTTTCAAAAAGTAAAGAAAATGTGTTCACATTATGCAAATGGCAAGCTTTAATATACTACCTGTGAAGTCTATGAAAAGGTGCACAAAGATAAAAAAGAAGTGAAAAAATATTGGCAAAACGTTTCTCAGACCGCATGTTGTTTAACAAACCCTAGCTCAACTGTTGTAATCTATTCATTTAAGAGTTTAATAAACTACATCAACTTAAGTATTCCCCTCATGAGTGACCATGTAGCCACTCTGAAGAAGATTTCGTTAATACTTCATCTAAATGTGAGAAAAAGGCCCAATAGCAGTTGCACCTATACACACTTTAGTGAAACCTATCAAAGATCATATTCATGGCTAAAGTGGGATAAAAACCCAGTCTCCACTGATGTGTGTGTGTTTGTAGGGGGGGGGGGGGGGGGGAATATTCCAGCTATTTGACGGCAGTCTGTAAATAGTCGAGTCTTGACCAGACAATCCAGTGAATGACATCATGAGCATCGATCAATGCAATTGGGATACGATGAAATGCTTCAACCAAGGATGACCACCCAATCCTGTGAGTCGCCTCTTACGACAAGCATAGTCGCCTCTTACAACAAGCACAGTCGCCTCTTACTACAAGCATCTCATATATATAATACGTAAAGTTTAAAATGTAGAGCTAACTTCACTACCATAATGCCTAAGGACACTGAATGATGGGCGGCTGAAAAGTTCAGAGCCCTATGATGGACTGCGGTCGTGGTGTTGGTTGCCGATTATTTTTGCCAACGATGCATGAGTGACTCGTCCCACTTGTCGGTGTAAAATGTCCTCCAGAGCAGAAACGATGTCATCATCATTTGCATAATGCTTGCCAGTCAGTTCTTTCTTAAAGTTTGAGAAGAGATGGGAATCTGATGGTGCCAAATCTGGTGAATATCGAGGTGTTCAAGCCACAGTCATGCACTACAGCCATGGCAGCAACAGACTTTTGCACAGGTGCATTGTCCACGTTGGACAACACACCTTTAGTGACTATTCCATGAGATTTATCCTTGATATTCTCCCACAGTTGCCTAAGCAGATTAGCATAATATTGGCCATTAATGGTCAGACTTTTCGGGAGGGGGTACACCATCCAGTAGTCAAATGGAAGGCAGGAGATGTAACAGACATTGCCTTCTTTGGAGAAGGAGACGTTAGATGTTTCCACTGCTTGGACTTTTAGTCTCTGGATGATAGTGGTGAACCCAAGACTTATCAATGGTTACAAATCACTCAACATATCACCTGGCTCTGCATAAAAATGATGAAATTCTCATGAGAGGTGATGAACCTGGTGCCAGAAGTCTTGGAACCTAGCGTGCTGAAACCTGTTATACCCAGTTCATTCCTTAGAATGTTGTCAACTCTCTCAGGAGGAATGCCTACTGTATTGTGAGTCATTAATCATTCATAATCATATCATGTATTTTATCAGCATTGTCCTTAGTGGTGGCAGTTGGGGGTCCTCCTGATCTTGGATCATCTTCGAGGTACTCTCTTGCCCTCTCGGTTCGACTTCCCACCTCTGAACGGGGGCAGTGGGGTAGCCTAGTGGTTAAAGCGGTCGCTCGTCATGCCGAGGACCCGAGGTCGATTCCCAACATGGGTACAATGTGTGAAGCCCATTTCTAGTGTCCATGATATTGCTGGAATATTGGTAATCGAGACGTTAACCCACTCACTCACTCCCACCTCTTAACAGTGGCAAAGGAAGGAGCATCAGTCCCTATAGTTGACAACATGTACACATGGATAGCTGTTGAGTTTACCCTTTTAGTTGGAGATACTTGACGACAATGCAGTAGCTACTTCACAGAAAATTCCCAGTCACTTTGATTCCTACAAAATTATGCTGCCTGGTTGCACACTTGGTTCAAATGCAGCCTATATGTATGGTAAGCATTGTACTTAATACATGCAAAGTGTTAAAGGGCAAGTTCACACGGAAATGAACCTATTTTTCTTGTACTTTTTCCACATTAAAAGTGTTAACATAGAAGTGTCATAGACAAAAATATAAAAATATCACAATTAATTAACATATTTTTCGCATTAAAACGATTTATATTTTTCACATTTACCAAGTGTTCTATTTCCACAACAAAAACACCATGGCTTATGCCCCTTGCAATATGACGTCATTGGTGCCAATTGATAAACATTATGACGTCATCCTGCTTTGTTAGAGCCGCTTCACGTGGTGTAGGTCCAGATGTGTGATTCTAGCGTCTCAGATGCCAGCCAGCATAGTGTTATGCTGAGTCACCACTGCGCCGGAGTGTGTCGTAGGCCATGTTGTTTTACCGCAAACTGGTACTTGATATCTTTTGCGTTGAGAATAGACAGGGACCCAGTTGAATTGGCACCAATTACGTCATAATCTAAGGGGGATAACTCAGGCCTGTTTAGCTCGAAAAACGAAGGCCTCATAACGGCATATCATTTTCACACTATTGTGAGCTTCCTACGTTCACTGTGAAAAAAATGAGTGTATATTTTCAAACACAGATACTAATTAATTCTAAAATTGCGTTTTGTTTAGAAAAAGAAAGAAAGTGATTTTTGCGTGTACACTTCCCCTTTAAGCGTGTATGATACATCCTTTGCAGTTAGGCTCAGGGAATTCCAGCCTCCACTCGTACCAGGCACATTCACCCTCACTCATTTATGTATAAGCTCTGAAAGATTTTCTTTCAACAAGTACTTGATTAAGGTGGAGTTTTTATTCAAAAATAAAATTGTTGCTCCTGATGTGTTTTTAAAATAATTCTTTTGTCCAAACACATCATTTTTTTAAATATTCAAGTGAGGCCATTAATGTTTGTGGACACAATGGATCAATAATTACATTTTTTAGCAAATTCTTGAGGCTGAAGGATTTCCATTTTCTAAATGTTAATTTCTTGAAATTGAGACTGCCCTTTTAGGGCAAGCCACAGAGCAGTTTAGAGAAAGAGACAAGTGCTAATAGTGGCTGTCATGGTTATCAAAAGTTTCAATCAACACAGCTGACACATCAGCTGGTAACACCTTGTTCAGTGAAGTATGTTATTTAAGAGTTGTTTATTCCACAATAAAACACTGCAGGGAGAAAAACCCATGAGGTGTGCAGCCCCGAGTGGTATATTCTCAGTGCAGTCTTTCATTGTATGATAAACAACGATTACAAGTTGTTTCCCTCGTATATGTGATATCAACATAATGTACAGCCTCTTTAAGGATGTTGATAAAATGTACAAGCTTGAAAAATATTTACCCTCATTTTAATATTGATGACTCCCTGACTCCCTGACTCCCTCGTAAACATAGGACAAGTACTTTTTATGAATAGGTGGTTAAGATTCTCACAATCCTCATGTCGATTTTTTGTACCTTTTCTCCTAACACTGATTGCCATATCTCTACCACGTTTGGATGCAATCGTTCACCACTGCTTTGATGTGTGTAGCCGAGCCACATCTATGGCGAACAACTTACAAGACACTTTCCTCTCAAAAATACCATCGTCCAATATATGACATAATCAAGTTTCAAGCACTTATTCAAATCTCCAGAAATGATGTCATGACAGAATAATATTGTATCGTGCAATAAACCACGCTTTGTTTTTCATTGTTCTTTGCGATTTATCTGCCTCCTTTGAGCTACCTGTAGTGCCTCCTCAGCCTGCCTATAAATAGAGGGCTTGTACCTGCAGTGTTTGATTGTGGTTGCAGATGCTGAACAACTCGAGCAGTTACTGCTGAACAACAGTTACATGGAAACATGATTTTCTGGGTTTAAGCGACCATTGAGCATCCTTGCCAGTTTTTGATCGCTCAAAGATGGCACAAAGGTCGCAGCCCTGTGTAGAGGTGCCTTAACTTCTTTTGAGCAGTACATCACACCATGCCTGGATGATATGGGAGGAAATCCCAAATTGATACAGGTCTCAGTCACTGGCCAGAGAACCGTCCTGACCTCAATCTCCATGCAGTAACTTGACATAATTTAATACACTTTTTTCATGGTCATTATGAATCGTTTAGGCTTATCAGTACTAAGGTCCTTTATCAGCAATCAGTTTGAACTGTTGAAGTGTATTGAATGATGGAAGAGACATTATCAGGAAGACCAAACACACAGTGTATTGACTGATGGAAGAGACATTATCAAGAAGACCAAACACATAATGTATTGACTGACGGAAGAGACACCATCAGGAAGACCAAACACACAATGTATTGACTGATGGAAGAGACACCATCAGGAAGACCAAACACTCAGTGTATTGACTGATGGAAGAGACATTATCAGGAAGAACAAACACACAGTGTATTGACTGATGGAAGAGACACCATCAGGAAGACCAAACACTCAGTGTATTGACTGATGGAAGAGACATTATCAGGAAGAACAAACACACAGTGTATTGACTGATGGAAGAGACACCATCAGGAAGACCAAACACTCAGTGTATTGACTGATGGAAGAGACACCATCAGGAAGGCCAAACACACAGTGTATTGACTGATGGAAGAGACATCATCAGGAAGACCAAACACTCAGTGTATTGACTGATGGAAGAGACACCATCAGGAAGACCAAACACTCAGTGTATTGACTGATGGAAGAGACATTATCAGGAAGAACAAACACACAGTGTATTGACTGATGGAAGAGACACCATCAGGAAGACCAAACACTCAGTGTATTGACTGATGGAAGAGACACCATCAGGAAGGCCAAACACACAGTGTATTGACTGATGGAAGAGACATCATCAGGAAGACCAAACACTCAGTGTATTGACTGATGGAAGAGACACCATCAGGAAGACCAAACACTCAGTGTATTGACTGATGGAAGAGACACCATCAGGAAGACCAAACACACAGTGTATTGACTGATGGAAGAGACACCATCAGGAAGGCCAAACACACAGTGTATTGACTGATGGAAGAGACATCATCAGGAAGACTAAACACTCAGTGTATTGACTGATGGAAGAGACACCATCAGGAAGAACAAACACACAGTGTATTGACTGATGGAAGAGACACCATCAGGAAGACCAAACACACAGTGTATTGACTGATGGAAGAGACACCATCAGGAAGACCAAACACACAGTGTATTGACTGATGGAAGAGACACAATCAGGAAGACCAAACACACAGTGTATTGACTGATGGAAGAGACACCATCAGGAAGACCAAACACTCAGTGTATTGACTGATGGAAGAGACACCATCAGGAAGGCCAAACACTCAGTGTATTGACTGATGGAAGAGACACCATCAGGAAGACCAAACACACAGTGTATTGACTGATGGAAGAGACACCATCAGGAAGACCAAACACACAGTGTATTGACGGATGGAAGAAACACCATCAGGAAGACCAAACACACAGTGTATTGACTGATGGAAGAGACACCATCAGGAAGACCAAACACACAGTGTATTGACTGATGGAAGAGACACCATCAGGAAGACCAAACACACAGTGTATTGACTGATGGAAGAGACACCATCAGGAAGACCAAACACTCAGTGTATTGACTGATGGAAGAGACACCATCAGGAAGACCAAACACACAGTGTATTGACTGATGGAAGAGACACCATCAGGAAGACCAAACACACAGTGTATTGACTGATGGAAGAGACACCATCAGGAAGAACAAACACACAGTGTATTGACTGATGGAAGAGACACCATCAGGAAGACCAAACACACAGTGTATTGACTGATGGAAGAGACACCATCAGGAAGACCAAACACACAGTGTATTGACTGATGGAAGAGACACCATCAGGAAGAACAAACACACAGTGTATTGACTGATGGAAGAGACATTATCAGGAAGACCAAACATACAGTGTATTCACTGGAAAATTCTTTTCACATCAGGAACATCAAACACAAAACCTTGAAGAACAACAATCTGACAAAATAACAAAACTTAGTGTTGTTTAATGCCACAACCTGTAAATGATTGATGCAGGACAAGGCAAACCAGGGTACTAAAAATCACAATTTTACTCTCTAAAATTTCCACCGTCTAAGCCTACATTATTGCCATTAAGGAAGTTCAGCATAACTAACACTGATCGTCTTTTGATAAAAAATGTAATAAAGACAAGTTAAAACATGCAGAAGAAAAAAGGAGAAAAACAGATGACTGGAGGAAATTTGATATACAAAGAGCCCAATCAATCGAAATGGAGTTTCCAGCTCGTTGTATCACAATTCAATTAGGCTTTCAAAATGGATGGCAACTAATTAAAAGAACAAAGATGTACTACATTTGAGGCAAGTCAGTCTGTGAGATGAACAGTGACCTTTAACTACAACTACTGAAGGAATGTCGTGGTCACCTGAGAAAGCAATAACCTACAAACAAGATGACTACACTGGCTACCTACTGGACACCATAAGTGTGGGCAAGTTCACTCAGATCATACCAGCAAGGAGGCGTGGCATAAGCTGTGTACCCTACTTATGCTGTGACAGCAGTTTACATAAAAGTGCAATCTCATTTAAAGAAGATCCTTGTGCTTGCTACCGTTACAAATACAAGTAGATCTAAAGACCTTCCATTACAAATACAAGTAGATCTAAAGACCTTCCATTACATGTCACATCAGAAGCACCTTTTATCGAACCAATCAGAATGTCGCTATCAAGATCACAAAAGTGAAAGCCCAAATGTGTTTTCTAATCATGCAAACCTAAAAGGCTGACAGTATGCTTTCCAGACGAAAGTCACGGGCTGTACAACTGATCCCGTCAAAATCATTGTCTCCCTCTCGTTTTAATGGGATACACATTTGAAACAAAACAGACATTACATAACCAATGGGAAGTACTGCCATACAATCTTGGCCATCAATTAGACATTCCAGAATTTTCTTTAGTTCAGTTTCCATATTTTGAATCGCGAAGTTTGTGAAAATAGTTCTCAAAGTGTAGTCTAAAAAGGAAGACACCATACAGTTTGAAACTAGTGCAGTAAAGCTTAAGAAAGCTGCTTTTTGATTGGCAAATGTCAACTTCCTGTCATTTCATTGGTTGGCCAAAGATCGCGAAATGTTGTTCTGATGTGACCTGAAGTAGGATCTTCATGTAGCAGTAGCCAGCACTAAGATCTGATTGAATAAAGGTGCAAAGCCAAAACAACCATTTCAATATACTTATAATATAATATACAATAAAACAATTCAATAGCAACTTGTTTTACTCAGTTCAGAATGTTGCTACCAATAAGTGTCATATCTAAAGGACATGTGGATGATTAAATCTTTTACTAGTTTTCCCAGAACAAGGACTAAATGTATCGGCTTCTGTGGTCCCCTAGTTTCAGACGGCAGGTAAAAGCATGCACTGTTTATCATGCAGATGTACTATGTACAGACACTACAGGGAGATCTACTGAACTGTGTCAAACAGCTCACCTGGCAGGGCTCATCATACTGAAACAGTGGGAGGTAGAAAACTCATCTAACATTCAAAACATCAACTCCAGTAAGGCTTAACAGTCACACAAAACCAACATTGCTGAACAACTCCAAACCACAAAACAGGGTTTACCATAAGGATAGTGCCTTGATAGTCCAATCATATTTAGCACAGGAAAGTGGGCTTGATGTGGCAAGGGTGGAAACAAGACTTTGATAAAAAGGCTAGTCGACACTCTTGCCTCGGGAAGATAAACAGTGGTAGGAGTTTAGCAATTACAAGCAAATCTTATTGTAGGGGTTAGAAATGATCATATTACAATCTAACTGCTTACCTGTCGTTAATGAAAGATTGCGGCCGACTGTTGGGTCGACTATTGTAGTACAAGGGTTCTGAGTCGGTGTCACTTCGGCCTGGCTGGTACATGCCGCCATCTTGGTAGTAGTCTGGTTCCCGTTCAAACCCTCTGTCAAATGAGCGGTCAAACGAGTCAAAGCGAGGGTAGTCGCGATCCTCCCGCAACCTGTAGGGGTGGTCCGGGTGGCTGCGGTACTGGTGCGCTGATGTGTTGTGCTGGTGTTGTAAGGGGAAGTTGACATCGCTGGTGTAGTCACTGTCCTCAGACATTCCAGCTGAAACCGATTGGACAACAATAGGAAATCCACATCTCAGCCTTAAAGTCTGATCGACAGGCGTAGATAGTTAACAAAATAGATAGTTAACTGGATTTACATCTCAGGTTTAATGTCTGAATGACAAGAATAGATAGTTAACGGGATCTACATCTCAGGTTTAATGTCTGAATGACAAGAATAGATAGTTAACTGGATCTACATCTCAGGTTTAATGTCTGAACGACAAGAATAGATAGTTAACTGGATCTACATCTCAGGTTTAATGTCTGAATGACAAGAGTAGATAGTTAACTGGATCTACATCTCAGGTTTAATGTCTGAATGACAAGAGTAGGTACTTAACGGGATCTACATCTCAGGTTTAATGTCTGAATGACAAGAGTAGATAGTTAACGGGACCTACATCTCAGGTTTAATGTCTGAATGACAAGAGTAGGTAGTTAACGGGATCTACATCTCAGGTTTAATGTCTGAATGACAAGAGTAGATAGTTAACAGGATCTACATCTCAGGTTTAATGTCTGAATGACAAGAATAGATAGTTAACGGGATCTACATCTCAGGTTTAATGTCTGAATGACAAGAGTAGGTACTTAACGGGACCTACATCTCAGGTTTAATGTCTGAATGACAAAAGTAGATAGTTAACGGGATCTACATCTCAGGTTTAATGTCTGAATGACAAGAGTAGGTAGTTAACGGGACCTACATCTCAGGTTTAATGTCTGAATGACAAGAGTAGGTAGTTAACGGGATCTACATCTCAGGTTTAATGTCTGAATGACAAGAGTAGGTAGTTAACAGGATCTACATCTCAGGTTTAATGTCTGAATGACAAGAGTAGGTAGTTAACGGGATCTACATCTCAGGTTTAATGTCTGAATGACAAGAGTAGGTAGTTAACGGGATCTACATCTCAGGTTTAATGTCTGAATGACAAGAATAGATAGTTAACGGGATCTACATCTCAGGTTTAATGTCTGAATGACAAGAATAGATAGTTAATGGGATCTACATCTCAGGTTTAATGTCTGAACGACAAGAGTAGATAGTTAACGGAATTTACATCTCAGGTTTAATGTCTGAATGACAAGAGTAGGTAGTTAACGGGATCTACATCTCGGGTTTAATGTCTGAACGACAAGAGTAGGTAGTTAACGGGATCTACATCTCAGGTTTAATGTCTGAACGACAAGAATAGATAGTTGACGGGATCTACATCTCAGGTTTAATGTCTGAACGACAAGAGTAGGTAGTTAACGGGATCTACATCTCAGGTTTTATGTCTGAACGACAAGAATAGATAGTTAACGGGATCTACATCTCAGGTTTAATGTCTGAATGACAAGAGTAGGTAGTTAACGGGATCTACATCTCAGGTTTAATGTCTGAATGACAAGAGTAGGTAGTTAACGGGATCTACATCTCAGGTTTAATGTCTGAATGACAAGAATAGATAGTTAACGGGATCTACATCTCAGGTTTAATGTCTGAATGACAAGAGTAGATAGTTAACGGGATCTACATCTCAGGTTTAATGTCTGAATGACAAGAGTAGGTAGTTAACGGGACCTACATCTCAGGTTTAATGTCTGAATGACAAGAATAGATAGTTAACGGGATCTACATCTCAGGTTTAATGTCTGAATGACAAGAGTAGATAGTTAACGGGATCTACATCTCAGGTTTCATTTATGAGCAACAAGCATAGATAGCTATTAGGATCTATCTTGGACATTATTAGATACAGATAACCAATATGACACTTTATTATAACACGTCAACTTGATGTGAGATGGAAGACCTAAGTGATGCCGGTCTTAAATATGTACCACTTTGGTGAAACCCAAGAGCAAGGCATGGTGCCGTAAAACCTAGACACATAATCAGGGAAACATCTTGGATTCAAACCCACAAGCATAGATTTCTAGCAAGGGATGCAACTCTTCACCGCAACATGTGCCATCATGGATGACTGGTCCACCTGTGTCCCCTCCTACACAAAGACGATTGTTGTGTCACGTCACAGATCACACATCACAGATCCCGCGTCACAGAATGTACATCACAGATTGCATGTTACAGTTCGCGTGACACAGATCTCACATCACCATGATCACAGATTGAACGTCACAGTTCACAGATCTCAAATCACAGATTGAACATCACCATGATCACAGACTGAACGTCACAGTTCACAGATCTCAAATCACAGATTGAACATCACCATGATCACAGACTGAATGTCACAGTTCACAGTTCTCAAATCACAGATTGAACATCACCATGATCACAGACTGAACGTCACAGTTCACAGATCTCAAATCACAGATTGAACATCACTGTTCACACGTCACAGATCACACATTACAGATCGTGCATCACAGTTCGTGTGTCAAAGATCTCACATCACAGATTGAACGTTAAAGTTAACATTCCAGGAATGAAAGGGGAGTTCACATAGCAGTTAGGCAACCTCAAAATTAGGTGAAGCAGACAATGTGTCTATGACACCAGTTGAGGTGCCCAGAACCAGTCTGTCGGTAAACACAAGCAATCACAACAACCTCCACAGTTGCTTCCAATCATGGTATCATCCTTGCTGCCAAGGAACGTATGTCTGCAGTGCAAGACATTGCCTTCCATCATGGAGGCTAGGAGGTTGACAACACACCATATGCCGAGACTGAAAAATGTGCAAGGGCAGTCTCCAAATTGTCTTAAACACAGTCTCCCAGAAGATTTGCTGGTTGAGTCTGTATGGTAATGAATGTGTGGAATTAATAACTGGAGTTAGTTGGTGTGTCTGTGACCATGATGGCCACTGGGCCAGGAGAGTGGTGAAGCTGACAGCCTTATATTGACCTGTCAAACCACATATAATGGTAATACATAATGGCTGCTGGTACGTGTAGCTTGTTCTGCTGTCAACCAACCAGTACTCATCAGTCATTAAATACAATGATATACCACAAAAGACAATGGCTACTCAGCAGTGATGTATATCATAGTGTATCTCCTCCTCTGTGTCATGCAACACTAGCCACATGTGTGTCACTCTCTACTGTGTCACGCAACACTAGCCACACGTGTGTCACTCTCTGCTGTGTCACACAACACTAGCCACACGTGTGTCACTCGAACTGTGTCACTTACTAGCCACTTGTGTGTCACTTACTAGCCACATATGTGTCACATACTAGCCACACCTGTGTCACTCTCAACTGTTTTATTGACAAGCCACATGTGTTTTACTGTCACTTACTAGCCACATGTGTGTCACTCAACTGTGTCATTTACTAGCCACATATGTGTCACTCTCTCAACTGTGTCACTTACTAGCCACATGTGTGTCACTCTCTCAACTGTGTCATTTACTAGCCACATATGTGTCACTCTCTCAACTGTGTCACTTACTAGCCACATGTGTCATGTGTGTCACTCTCTCAACTGTGTCATTTACTAGCCACATGTGTGTCACTCAACTGTGTCACTTACTAGCCACATGTGTGTCACTTTCTCAACTGTGTCACTTACTGTCCACATATGTGTCACTCTCTCAACTGTGCCACTTACTAGCCACATGTGTGTCACTCTCTCAACTGTGTCACTTACTAGCCACATGTGTCATGTGTGTCACTCTCTCAACTGTGTCATTTACTAGCCAAATGTGCGTCACTAAACTGTGTCACTTACTAGCCACATATGTGTCACTCTCTCAACTGTGTCACTTACTAGCCACATGTGTGTCACTCAACTGTGTCACTTACTAGCCAAATGTGCCCCACTCAACTGTGTCACTTACTAGCCACATGTGCACCACTCAACTGTGTCACTTACTAGCCACATGTGCATCACTCAACTGTGTCACTTACTAGCCACATATGTGTCACTCTCTCAACTGTGTCACTTACTAGCCACATGTGTGTCACTCAACTGTGTCACTTACTAGCCAAATGTGCACCACTCAACTGTGTCACTTACTAGCCACATGTGTGTCACTCAACTGTGTCACTTACTAGCCAAATGTGCACCACTCAACTGTGTCACTTACTAGCCACATGTGTGTCACTCTCTCAACTGTGTCACTTACTAGCCACATGTGTGTCACTCAACTGTGTCACTTACTAGCCAAATATGCACCACTCAACTGTGTCACTTACTAGCCACATGTGTGTCACTCAACTGTGTCACTTACTAGCCAAATGTGCACCACTCAACTGTGTCACTTACTAGCCACATGTGCACCACTCAACTGTGTCACTTACTAGCCACATGTGCGTCACTCAACTGTGTCACTTACTAGCCAAATATGTGTCACTCTCTCAACTGTGTCACTTACTAGCCACATGTGTGTCACTCAACTGTGTCACTTACTAGCCAAATGTGCACCACTCAACTGTGTCACTTACTAGCCACATGTGTGTCACTCAACTGTGTCACCTACTAGCCAAATGTGCACCATTCAACTGTGTCACTTACTAGCCACATGTGCACCACTCAACTGTGTCACTTACTAGCCAAATGTGCGTCACTAAACTGTGTCACTTACTAGCCACATATGTGTCACTCTCTCAACTGTGTCACTTACTAGCCACATGTGTGTCACTCAACTGTGTCACTTACTAGCCAAATGTGCCCCACTCAACTGTGTCACTTACTAGCCACATGTGCACCACTCAACTGTGTCACTTACTAGCCACATGTGTGTCACTCAACTGTGTCACTTACTAGCCACATATGTGTCACTCTCTCAACTGTGTCACTTACTAGCCACATGTGTGTCACTCAACTGTGTCACTTACTAGCCAAATGTGCACCACTCAACTGTGTCACTTACTAGCCACATGTGCCCCACTCAACTGTGTCACTTACTAGCCACATGTGCGTCACTCAACTGTGTCACTTACTAGCCACATGTGTGTCACTCAACTGTGTCACTTACTAGCCACATGTGCACCACTCAACTGTGTCACTTACTAGCCACATGTGCACCACTCAACTGTGTCACTTACTAGCCACATGTGCGTCACTCAACTGTGTCACTTACTAGCCACATGTGTGTCACTCAACTGTGTCACTTACTAGCCACATGTGCACCACTCAACTGTGTCACTTACTAGCCACATGTGCGTCACTCAACTGTGTCAATCAATTGTTACTTACTGGCCATATGTGTTTCATATTACTATGGTTAATCCATCATGTCACTATACTAATATAAACTAATCGGGTCTTCTTTAACTTCTTTTGTGTAGTACATATATAATACACCGCTTCTTTCGTGTAGTATATAAACTTCTCCACTTTTGATAGTGGCGGATTCTACCAAATGTGGCAATACTGACACAAACTCTCACCACAAATTGTATTAATAAATGTATTATTTTGCATAATTTTTGTAACTAATGTAATTAATGTTTACAACAAAAAAACTTGCAGGATAATAATTAATATATAAATGTGTTAAACATAAGAAATCCACATCAAATGTCTTACTACAAGATATCTAACAGTAAGCTATGTTTATAACGAACATGCTTATAACGGACTGACCAACATAATGATTTTATTTTTTAGCCCCAGCCATTTGTTGTATAAATGCTGTATATATGCTTATAACGAACTAGTTCAGGATAACCATAGTTTGCTGTAATTAATACCATCAATCTTAATTGGTTAGAATGAATCTGAGAATTATTTCTATTGTAAGTTGCAGGCAATTATCTGAAATTTAATGATTTAATGAAATTTTATTATATTGTTTAATGTCAAAAATGATCTAGAACTCTATGGTTACACAATAAGTCACAAATTTCTTTCTGACTATACACAAATTCCTTCTGACTTTATATGTTTGCATAATGATATAACTTCAGTCAACATCAGTGTATGCATGACCAGATCGGATTATACATGTATCTAAATTTATTTTGACTGGAGTACGGTCAAACGTTTCCCAATTAGACATTTTGTACCTCTCTCTTGAGGCCTACAGCGGGTACCCGGGTAGGGTCGGGTAATAGGGGGTGGGTACCTGGGTAGTAAATTTGGGAATCGAACCCAGGTCTTCGGTGTGACGAGCGAACACTTTAACCACTAGGCTACCCGAATATCTAATAAACATAATGAAAAAAAGGTAACAATGTTACTATTGTTTGTGAAACTTTCTGAAAAACATGTATATTTTAAAGAAATGACGTATCTAATTATCCGATTCAAAAGTTAAGTGGTATATTCCCCCCTGCACGGCCATTATATTGATGAAGGATTTATTGAATTAAATCAAAGTGTATTATTTTGTTAGCTCCTTCCCTTATATGTTGACTGTCGATAGACGGAATATCTGGTGAAACATATGATCAATATACTTACACTGAGAATAGGATGGTGGTCGGCGCGGTTGTTCTTGTAATGCAAGCATCTGTTGATGATAAAAGAACAACAAATCTAAATTGATAAAAGAGGGATTAAGTAACAGATATACATCACAACAGAGTTTAAAATTTATTTATCCATGGTTCCTAACACAATAAATATCTCTCGGCCAGGAACATGCGTATGCAATCTGTCACACGTCAATACCTTCCACCTGATTACTATGAAGCAATACACTATTATCAGGAAGTTGCCTTGTACAGCGGTGCCACCGCCATGGTGGCAGTGTGGCAGTGTGGCAGAGTCCGTCCTGCGTCCAGGTAGAACATTCCCCTGGTGTACAACTGTGACAGTCTCTCACCACCAACCAAAACCATGCATCAATAATTCAGATTCCCAATTTCCTCAAAGGAACTTAATTTACATTTGTGAAGATTTCAGCATTAATCAGAGTAAGTGGAACCACCTGCTCCAGCATCCATATTGCTCTACTGTTGTTGTTGGCATCCATAAGTAATATGAGAATCATAACTATTAATATTCATGTAACTTAGATGAGAAGATCTAGTGAATGGTGAATACGGGTGAGTGGTGAATACAGGTGAGTAGAAGTACAGGAGGGTGGTGAATACAGGTGAGTGGTGAACACAGGTGAGTACAAGTACAGAAGGGTGGTGAATACAGGTGAGGAGAAGTACAGGAGGGTGGTGAATACAGGTGAGGAGAAGTACAGGAGGGTGGTGAATACAGGTGAGTACAAGTACAGGAGGGTGGTGAATACAGGTGAGTAGAAGTACAGGAGGGTGGTGAATACAGGTGAGTAGAAGTACAGGAGGGTGGTGAATACAGGTGAGTGGTGAATACAGGTGAGTACAAGTACAGAAGGGTGGTGAATACAGGTGAGGAAAAGTACAGGAGGGTGGTGAATACAGGTGAGGAGAAGTACAGGAGGGTGGTGAATACAGGTGAGGAGAAGTACAGGAGGGTGGTGAATACAGGTGAGTGGTGAATACAGGTGAGTACAAGTACAGAAGGGTGGTGAATACAGGTGAGGAGAAGTACAGGAGGGTGGTGAATACAGGTGAGGAGAAGTACAGGAGGGCGGTGAATACAGGTGAGTACAAGTACAGGAGGGTGGTGAATACAGGTGAGTAGAAGTACAGGAGGGTGGTGAATACAGGTGAGGAGAAGTACAGGAGGGTGGTGAATACAGGTGAGGAGAAGTACAGGAGGGTGGTGAATACAGGTGAGTAGAAGTACAGGAGGGTGGCGAATACAGGTGAGTAGAAGTACAGGAGGGTGGTGAATACAGGTCAGTAGAAGTACAGGAGGGTGGTGAATACAGGTCAGTAAAGTACAGAAGGGTGGTGAATACAGTTGAATAGAAGTACAGGAGGGTGGTGAATACAGATGAGTAGAAGCACACTTGAGTGGTGAATACAGGTGAGCCGAAGAACAGGAGGGTGGTGAATACAGGTGAGTGGTGAATACAGGTGAGTAGAAGTACAGGAGGGTGGATAATACAGGTGAGTAGAAGCACAGGTGAGTGGTGAATACAGGTGAGCAGAAGTACAGGAGGGTGGTGAATACAGGTGAGTGGTGAATACAGGTGAGTAGAAGTACAGGAGGGTGGTAAATACAGGTGAGTGGTGAATACAGGTTGGTGGTGAATACCCGTGGGTGTAGAATACAAGTCGATGGTGAATACAGATGAGTGGTGAATGCAGGTGTGGTGCCGAATACAGGTGTGGTGGTGAATACAGATGGTTGGTGAATACAGGTGAATGGTGAATACAAGTGGGTGGTGAATACAGGTGAGTGGTGAATACAGGTGGGTGGTGAATAAAGGTGAGTGGTGAATACAAGTGGCAGGTGAATACAGGTGGGTGGTGAATACAAATTGGTAGTGAATACAGGTAAAGTGAGGAATACAGTTGAGCAGGCAGGCAGATTTGATCAGCAACTGCGCAAGTGAAATCAGGAAGTACAATCAGCTGGAGATTAGAGGTGGTTGTGATTAAGCAGGTAACAGTGGCTGTGCTAGACAGGTGCAAGAAGTACCTCTTGGTTCATTGTGTTGAGGACTAAGAGCTTGTTTTGCAACTCAGCGGCCTCTGCCTCAGGCAGATCTGCAACAACATCTGAAGTCAGTCAAAGTACAAGGATATATTAGTGATTGCCTTCGCAAAGTATAACACATAATACAGGGACTGTGGCTCACATTCATGTGAGTCAAAGTACAAGGATATATTAGTGATTGCCCTCACAAAGTATAACACATAATACAGGGACTGTGGCTCACATGAATGTGAGTCAAAGTACAAGGATATATTAGTGATTGCCCTCACAAAGTATAACACATGGAGCAGTAATACAGGCACTGTAGCTCACATTCATGTGAGTCAAAGTACAAGGATATATTAGTGATTGCCCTCACAAAGTATAACACATAATACAGGGACTGTGGCTCACATGAATGTGAGTCAAAGTACAAGGATATATTAGTGATTGCCTTCGCAAAGTATAACACATAATACAGGGACTGTGGCTCACATGAATGTGAGTCAAAGTACAAGGATATATTAGTGATTGCCCTCACAAAGTATAACACATGGAGCAGTAATACAGGCACTGTAGCTCACAATTATGTGAGTCAAAGTACAAGGATATATTAGTGATTGCCTTCGCAAAGTATAACACATAATACAGGGACTGTGGCTCACATGAATGTGAGTCAAAGTACAAGGATATATTAGTGATTGCCCTCACAAAGTATAACACATAATACAGGGACTGTGGCTCACATGAATGTGAGTCAAAGTACAAGGATATATTAGTGATTGCCTTCGCAAAGTATAACACATAATACAGGGACTGTGGCTCACATGAATGTGAGTCAAAGTACAAGGATATATTAGTGATTGCCTTCGCAAAGTATAACACATAATACAGGCACTGTAGCTCACATTCATGTGAGTCAAAGTACAAGGATATATTAGTGATTGCCTTCGCAAAGTATAACACATGGAGCAGTAATACAGGGACTGTAGCTCACATTCATGTGAGTCAAAGTACAAGGATATATTAGTGATTGTCGTCAGAGGTCATACATGCCCTAATGAAGCCTCATAAAGCAGTTATATAGCTTATGAAGCTGCCCTTCTAGTCAATTCACGTGTGACTTCAACTTGAAGAAGAGGTCTTACACCATACATTGACATCCTCATAATGACATGAGGAAAACAGTTTTCAGGAAAGATTACTGAAACTGACATACATTTCCACTGACTTTATCAAGTTGAGCCTACAGTAACACAATTGCATTTTTGACTGTGCAAACCCTTAAACTTAAAACAATGGTTTGATATGTCAGACATTTAACCATTTTATGAGTGATTCATTCAGTTTTCAAAAGATTTACATATCCATAAAACCTAAAAACTGACATCTTGAATCTTTCCAAATGAAAATCCTACACCAAGTTTTGCAAATAATGAAATGGTAAGTAAAAGAAGATGCTGACACAATGGACCGATGGACGTCTTGACCTACAGAGACCACCGACAGAATCTCCCACTGATCATGTCAAGATGAGCGGATAATAGCCTACATCACAGCATGAACAGCTATCTGCTTTCCGATAACATTCATCATCAGGCTGTGGTAGCTTATTAACAAAATAAATTCATTCAGAAACAGCCATAATTCTAATGTCCATTATTCACATATGTATCTGATGTTGCTGTTCTTAATAATATTTAAAGGTTCCACTGCAAAGATGTTCCAAATCAACAGTGAGAATGAATATACCACAAAAATGATTCAAGAATATTAAATTCATAGAAGTAACACCCGTTATCAAAAGGATCACTAATCGAATCGCAAATCCAATTACCAAGTTCTTTGCACCAATTCAATTCTAATACATCTACACAACCCCACTGTACACTGAACACAATACTACTCAAAAGAGTGAGTGAGTATGGTTTTACGCTGCTTTTAGCAATATTCCAGCAATATCATGGCGGGGAACACCAGAAACGGGCTTCACACATTGTACCCATGTCGGAAATCGAACCCGGGTCTTCGGTGTGATGAACGAACACTTTAACCACTAGGCTACCAGACTTCCCCGCTACTCAAAAGAAGTTAAAGAACACTCAGTTTTTTCACATGGCTATAGTTAGTTTATCATGGCTATGACAGACTAACATGTGACCTATCCTTCTTGTTACATCTTACATAATGGCAGTTCATGTGACCTAACCTTCTTGTTACATCTTACATAACGGCAATTCATGTGACCTTTCCTTCTTGTTACATCTTACATAATGGCAATTCATGTGACCTTTCCTTCTTGTTACATCTTACATAATGGCAGTTCATGTGACCTAACCTTCTTGTTACATCTTACATAATGGCAGTTCATGTGACCTAACCTTCTTGTTACATCTTACATAACGGCAATGCATGTGACCTATCCTTCTTGTTACATCTTACATAATGGCAGTTCATGTGACCTATCCTTCTTGTTACATCTTACATAATGGCAGTGACCTATCCTTCTTGTTACATCTTACATAATGGCAGTGACCTATCCTTCTTGTTACATCTTACATAATGGCAGTGACCTATCCTTCTTGTTACATCTTACATAATGGCAGTGACCTATCCTTCTTGTTACATCTTACATAATGGCAGTGACCTATCCTTCTTGTTACATCTTACATAATGGCAGTTCATGTGACCTATCCTTCTTGTTACATCTCACATAATAGCAGTGACCTATCCTTCTTGTTACATCTCACATAATGGCAGTTCATGTGACCTATCCTTCTTGTTACATCTTACATAATGGCAGTTCATGTGACCTATCCTTCTTGTTACATCTCACATAATAGCAGTGACCTATCCTTCTTGTTACATCTCACATAATGGCAGTTCATGTGACCTATCCTTCTTGTTACATCTCACATAATGGCAGTGACCTATCCTTCTTGTTACATCTCACATAATGGCAGTTCATGTGACCTATCCTTCTTGTTACATCTCACATAATGGCAGTGACCTTTCCTTCTTGTTACATCTCACATAATGGCAGTGACCTATCCTTCTTGTTACATCTTACATAATGGCAGTTCATGTGACCTATCCTTCTTGTTACATCTCACATAATGGCAGTTCATGTGACCTATCCTTCTTGTTACATCTCACACAATGGCAGTGACCTATCCTTCTTGTTACATCTTACATAATGGCAGTTCATGTGACCTATCCTTCTTGTTACATCTCACATAATGGCAGTGACCTATCCTTCTCGTTACGTCTTGCATAATGGCAGTTCATGTGACCTATCTTTTTTGCTACATCTTACCATATGGCAGTTCAAAGCGAGCATCAATGAGGACGTTGTGTCCAGTTTGATGTTGGGTGCCGATCACTTCCCCGTTCTGCATAATAAGCTCAGCCTCCAGGGACAGCCATTTCCCCTCCCCCTCCTGTCAAAGCAAAACACATATATAATATACAATGTTCACATAAACGGCACTATTCTGATATGTAGACTACACACAAGACAAGCATGGAGCACACACTCAAACGACATGACACAAAGATGTGGCACACACTTACATCCTACATCATTAATCTATTACTCCATACATGATTCAAAAACACCCAGAAACCTCAACATGGCAAATGTTAATTGCATTTCAGTGGGATCACACTTGTAACCTTCGTACTTGTAGCCTAGTGAGTGAACAACTTGGTTACAGAGGCGTTGATAAATCACAATGCTCTTAAAGAGTCTGATAAAACACTCCCACTTGGGTTTGGCTGAGAATGTAAACACTCTGGGTTTGGAAAACCCACATACACAGGCTGTAGACATATATATCACCAATCGAACCAACATACATGGAAACACCAAGCACCATCTATTAACGAGTTTTAGTACTGTACAGCTGGGAGCCACTTTCCGCTCACTGGGCTGGTCCTCTTTCCACTAGACCACGGGGTCGTCTCTAGGGGAGGGTGAGTTATTTACCTGGTTGGAGTGGTGTATTTTGGTGAGGGGGAGCCAGTGGAGCCCAATGAGTTTGTCCCACAGCATTCCCTTGTTCCAGACCTCGACGATCAAGCCTGTATCAAGCCGCATTGTCTCGCTGGAAATAAACACAAGTATTAGTCCAGCTGTTGTCTGCTTTTAACTCATGATATTCAACTTCTTTCTGCTTTCTGAACAAATTCAGTATTCATGCTTTGTGACTTGAAACAAATTTGAAGCCACACACAATGACAAACATGATCTGTAGTCTCTAATTGATCAAACTGAGTGAAGCGCACATAAAATATATCTGTGTGTGTTTCTCAGCCCATTATAACATGGGAATTTGTCAAACAAGTTCCAACCACTAACAAATTGCTTGAAAACAGAAAACAAACAATTATCTCATTCTATGATTGCCGTTAGAAATTATCAGTTTTAGATGATTGCTTGCTTGCCAGTAGACGTACACTCTTCACAGACAATAGAAACTGCAACAGTAACACACTCCTCAAAATGACCTACACACACTGTTCAGACTAGAAAAGAACTGATCTTCAGCAACCAATGATTGTCCTAAGAGGCCACTAACAGGATCCGTTGGTCAGGCTAGCTGACCAATTGGGAGGATCTATGTTCATGATGTCAATCACTGGATTGTCTGGTCTAGACTTGATTATTTACAGACTGCCGTCATATAGCTGGAATATTGCTGACTGCAGCTTTAAACAACAAACAAACAAACACAATACACTGTGCAGATCAAACACACCTTTTACAGGTTAACTCCCCTGCTTTTAACACTGTCTCAACCTGCTGAATCTCTGAGCCAGGACTACTAGAGAATTTAAAATATATGCATAATATGCACTATTCCTATCTTGAACAAGACTGATTTTGCTCAAATCAGTCTCTGGACATGAGGCTAAAGTTGCACACTCTTCCATTTTGAGAACATCTAAAAAACGGTGATGCAACGGTGCTCTGGAGAGTACTAACATGTGGCCTGCAGAAATAAGGGTTGCGTCTAAAATGGTTATTCCAGTAATATACACATCTGCAATCCAAAACTAAATTCCAAAACCCTATAGCAATCAGTCAGCACATCCCTGCTTGTGTACATCAGGCAGATAGGTTCAGGCCTAAGTACCGGTAAATTGGCTCTTAACCCCTTTCTTTCTCAGGACATGTGAAAGGAAGTATTATAAATCATTCTGCCAAGATGGCTCTCACAGTCGAGGTCAACATCAAAGGCCAACTTGGAGATTGCAAAACTGATCAGGGAAATCCCAACAAAAGCATCAATTGATATGCAATTGATCTATCCTCCTTCGCCTGCGAATACTGCCGGTACAGTCAGCTTGCCTGGCTGAGGGCAGGAGCCACACACAGGTCTTCCTCAACTTTCACAGCAGACGCAACAAGAACATCTATAAATAACTTGATGATTTATTTACCCTGGATTTCATTACACCCTTGCAACATACCCAAAGCACTGGCAAACCTGCAGGGTGCCAGCCTGGGTGTACTTTATGTCTCTGGCACATGCTACATCAGAATGTCTTCCTCAAATCAAGGTCACGACATGAAGGCCCCGATAGTCTCACAACAACACTGTCTAGCTGCTCAATGTTATATTTCGGATGACACTTTCTTAGTAAAGTACAAATTCTAGTACTTATTCTGGTTGAGTCCAACCCGGGATTCGAACTTACACTGCCATAATGAGGCACTTAATCGCAACCACACAAAGTCAGCGATCTAACCCACTCAGCCACCAAGGCTTCCACAAAATGGAAGTCCGACAACTGGTAGTCTTGATCACATACTTTGTGTACCCCTCTGATAAGTGTAAAGTGTGAGTACCAGTTGTCAATTGTTACATTTCACCACTTTCTAAATGGCACTGTGTACTGTCTAGCTACTAAACGCTATAAACATATGGACATGTAGATCTGCAACACAACCTGAATTATTGGGAATTTGTGAAATTTGTGATGATAAATTTAAAACATATATGCCAGAGAATAATCAGACTACATTATCCGCCGAAAAAAATTCAAATGGGTGAAAAAGGCAAACAAGAGTCATCAGTAAGATGACATATCCTCCTGGCAGCTGTCTGTAAAGTAACCACAAGTAAATGTGCAATTCTGTATGTAATGAGTCAAGAGTTGAATGTTCTTTAAGAAGCATACATTGTTTACCAACAAAAGATCCACCATGGTCGCATCCACATGAAATGGAAAGTAAAACGTGTGTTTTTTTTGGTTTTTTTTATGCAAACAAATGACAAATTACAAGAAACAAGCGTATAGTCAACAAAGTCATCTATATCCCCCACCCATTTTAACACATTATGGTCCAAAACCAGGTAACTGACCCAACATTTCTCTTAGCCCATGTCAAAATAGCTGAAATGGAAATTCGAAAAAAAACATTTCTAAAACTCCTTAATATCAAATGGCACCTGTTCAGTATGTACTTTATATATGGACATGCAATGTTTGGCAAGGAAATATTTCACAGTTTATTTGTTATACTCCATAAGTGAACCCACCCAACATTTCTCTTAGCCCATGTCAAAATAGCTGCAATGGAAATTCGAAAAAAAACATTTCTAAAACTCCTTAATATCAAATGGCGCCTGTTCAGTATGTACTTTATATATGGACATGCAATGTTTGGCAAGGAAATATTTCACAGTTTATTTGTTATACTCCATAAGTGAACCCACCCTATATGAAAACTTAAATCCAACTAGTTGCCATGGAAACGTAAAAAAAAATATTAAAAAAATTCCTAAATAGCAAAAGGCACTAGTTCAGTATGTGCCTGGTAGACATGCAAAGTTTTGTAAGAAAGTATTTAACGTTTTTTGAGTTACGCTCCGGAAACGAACACCACCCTTATAGAACCTAAGTCCAACTTGTTACCATGGAAACGTAAATAAATAAAAAATTCTAAAATTCCTAAATAGCAAAAGGCAGAGCTTCAGTATGTGACTGGTAGATATGCCAAGTTTAGATCAAATACACTGTATTATTTTCGAGTTCTGCCCCAGAAAAGGAAATGATTACGGACGGATAGACGGACGGACAGACAGATTGGCTGATCGCTAAATCCCCCCGCATTATATGCCGGGGGGATAAAAAGTGGTGAAAATTATATGAATGGATCACTGAATATCAGCATGGACACATGGTGTTCGTGAAAAGGGTAAGCATGTCTTGCCCTGCCGTTTGTGCATCCATGCTGGTTGCTCAACACCACACAGCATTACTCCTGGTCTAGTGATGGACCAGTCTTTTCAAAAATACCTTTATGATTCGGATGCCACTGCTCTGATAATCCATAAAACAACCCATTGAATCAAAGTTGCCCAGTGGATGTTTAACTTTTTACAGATTGTCAACCTAAACAGCTGACAATGGACGTAAGTTATCGATATTGCTCATACCTGAAACATCATACTCACTTTCCCCCTTTTCCAGATAAAAATGTGCTTGAAGTTATGGACATAACTCCCCACGAGGTCTTGATGGAGAATGTAAGCTTGGGGAGGAGGGAAATAGGGGAGGGCCGAAGGCCCGACACAATTTCCCGACTCCCCGGGCTTACATTCTCCGTCAAGACCGAGGGGGGAGTTTATATCCTACTTATGAACCGTCTAAGTGAAAGAAATACCAGGGAAAATAAGAAAACATTGATATACCTTATAGTGCGGTATAAAAGGAATTCGATCAAAGCATGCGAGAGAAAAAACACGTGCAGCCTGGACTAGATGGAATCATGACTTGATAATCTGAACAAATTCACATCACCTGCTCCAGAGGCTCAGTGGGAAAACAGTGGGTTAGAAAACTTAACACGATATGTGAGGTTGCAGGTTCGATTCACTTCATGGAATTTTCATGTTTAAAACAAATTTCTGACTTTTAACCAATCAGCAAACACAATTGTGGTCACATCAAGAGGCAAGTTTATTTAAAAGTTAAATTTCACAGAATGCCCACTTACCCGGGCATTTTGAGGGAATAATCCTTTACAGGTTTACTGGAGAAAAGTTGAACCTATATTTATAACATTGTTAAACATTGTGACATTGTTAGAGGTTTATAATTTTAGTTCAGGTAGAAACATACTTGAATGAAACCATGATCCTCTGTATACACCAAAGAGAAGCATGCTTGAGCCTCCATGTACACTGGGCACATGAAAAGTAGAATCACTAATCCTTTACTTTGAGTGAATTGGGTTAATGTCACTTTGACTAGTAATTCAATCTCATCACAGCATGTCAGCTTTAAAGTAGCCATCAAGGGATCATTCCCAGAGCTTCTTAATTTCAAATGGGCATAACTTATTGTGCACTGTTTTTTAACCCATAAGTTGAAACTGATAGTTAAAAGAATTTTGCGCAGATGGGGAATTCCATAATGATGTGTTGAGGTCATGTGTGGCTTTAGGTCCTCCTGTCTTGTGGCACGGCTTGATGGCATCCTTTAAATGTGGGAGGAACAATGGAGGTGATGCAGGTCTCAGACATTAATGTTTGTTTGTTTGGGATTTGTTTGCAATTGGGATACAATGACATGTCAGCCAAGTCAGCAAGTCTGACCACCCGATCGCCTTAGTCGCCTCTTACGACAAGCACAGTCGCCTTTTACAGCAAGCATGGGTTGCTAAAGACCTATTCTAACCCGGATCTTCACAGGTACAGTGAGTGAGTGAGTGAGTATGATTTTACGCCGCTTTTAGAAATATGCCAGCAATATCACGGCGGGGGACACCAGAAATAGGCTTCACACATTGTACCCATGTCGGGAATCGAACCCGGGTCTTCGGCGTGACGGGCGAACACTTTAACCACTAGGCTACCCGACCGCCCCTCACAGGTACAGAGATTAATGATATTGGTGAGCCCATGATCGCAGGTAGAGTGAGTGAGCAAGCTTTTACCCAGCTTTCAGCAATATTCCAGCAATATCTCTTCAAGAGGAGACGCCTGAAATGAGCTTCACACATTGTACCCAAGTGGGGAAGTGAACCCAGGTCTTCAGCAGGACCAGCAGACCACCAGGTTACCCTACCACCCATTCACAGGTGGAATGCTGACAGACTAAGAATCATAGGATTCTGGCAAAAAGCAGATCTTGGTGCATCGATGACTCAGTCACCTGTGCACCCAATCCTCAAAGAAGTTAAAGAACACTCGATTCTTTTTTATTACCTACAGTGGCCATGTTTCTATGCTAGGCAATTTTAGTATCAGAGGCACAGGGATGGTGGAAGCATTATTTCCCAGACGTGACGAGTCAGTTGTTTTTTTCAGGAGTCGCCTATCCTGGTTTACTCATACGTAAGAAATACCACTGATTCACCACAGCAACACTAGGCATACTTCTGGCGGGAAGAGGTGGGTACATTTTAGCTCAGGACACTTTGGGATGGGCCATGACTGATCAACTGCATATTTACAGCTCTCTCACACCTCGATCCCCGAGTACAGACAACAGTGTGATCAATGATAACACTGAACCAGCGTCCTGCTGGGCCTGATTCAGAAGTTCCTAATCAAACCCTACTGGGACAATATGCCATAATCCAGCAGTGGCTTTCGACACTGTTGATGAAATATGTGCTTGGATAAAGCTTGGAAGTGTAGATCAGAGAAAGTTAACCATGTAAACTGTCCATAAAGGAAGCACCCCAGTTCCCTAGCTGATACCTACAGCCCCTGGACACAAGGTGCAGCAGGGACCACTGAGGGAGAAAACGGTAAAGCAGCAGATCAATGGGTAGAAATCGAAGCATTAATTTGCTTTGGGGGCTCTGTGTTACTGATTGGAATGATACACGTCTGACATCAATTAATACCGGTCTGATGTTGCCACGGTAAACACAACACAGACTTACAAGGCCGGCTGAGCTGATCAGGGAAAGGGAGATAATTAGGGTGATTATCACTAAACACTGGGACAAGTCGGACACAATGGAAGTGAGAGCTAAGTGATGGACTGAGTCGTCAGTGGGCAGGCTGTGGGTCAGTAGAAATAGGTTACACTGCAAATGAATGGAAGCATTACAAAGCGGAATATTGTCCAGTACTCAGGAATAATTAAGTTCAATGACTAATGATGTGGACTCCAGTTCTAATGCAAACAGAAGGCTATGTAGTTCACCTTTAGTGAGTAGGCCACAGACTCATATAATAAAAAACAATTCCTAATTTGACCCTGTTGGATGTTATAATCAGAAACTTTGGTGTATACGCATTTCAGTTTATCTCTGTATGTTTATAGTTGACCTACTGAAATCTACAGTTGACCTCCCTAATACATATAGTTGACCTACTGACATCTACAGTTGACCTTCATTATACATATAGTTGACCTACTGACATCTACAGTGGACCTTCCTGATATATATAGTTGACCTACTGACATCTACAGTTGACCTTCCTGATATATACAGTTGACCTTCCTGATATACATATAGTTGACCTTCTGACATCTACAGTTGACCTTCCTGATATATACAGTTGACCTTCCAGATATACATATAGTTGACCTTCTGGCATCTACAGTTGACCTTCTAGATATATACAGTTGACTTTCCTGATATACATATAGTTGACCTACTGGCATCTACAGTTGACCTCCCTGATACATAAAGATAACCTTCCTGATACATACAGTTGACCATCCTGATATATACAGTTGACCTACTGACATCTACAGTTGACCTCCCTGATACATACAGTTGACCTACTATTTGACCTCACTTAATATCTACAGTTGACCTACTGACATCTACAGTTGATATTCCTGATATTCACAGCTGACCACTCAACAGCTGACAAACCTATATCTACAGTTGACTTACTGATATCTTGTGGGCAGGCCTTTGATAGAGACAATGGGTTTAAAGTCAATCTATAAATTGTGTACTGACATACCACAGCTTTCATTACACAACAAATCTATACAAAGCCTTTCCTTCTCAGCTCCTGTCATAGCCTTGACACGTACGTCCCTGGGCTGCACACTAATCCAAAGATACAAACAGAATTTCCTTGACACTGATTAGAACTACAAAACGAAAAACAGGACAAATTAACATATAAATCCTGATATCATATTGCTGACCTAGTGCAAGAGGCTTGAGCAATACTCGGCAAAGCAAAAAGCCACGACTACATTTTCCTTCTTTACAGCTTCTACAAACGCTATTCAAATCTTTGGAAAAGCATGAAATTCAAATACAGCCATCTTAAAAAAGTAGAATGAAATTCAAAAATGAGTTCTTTTACATTCGGGATCCACAAAGAAAAGAATCAATATGATTAAACTCCTTACAATAATCAATAAGTTTGACTCCTTTACTTCACAGAGATAATCTAAGGGTGTATATTTGATTCGGAGGTTGCATGTCTTATGGCCACATCAAATAAACTGTGAATCTTTATTCTGCAGACAATGAAGAAGTGTATGCGAAGCCAACTCCCAATTTCCGCTGCGACAAGCACGTCGAAGTGATATTGCTGAGTCCATACACCCTCGGCTCTGAGCACACACCAATAGCTGCTTGTAGTCACTGATAGCAGCAGTTGACATTTGGCTTCATTTCAACCACTAAGGCAAGATTTATTTTCATGATGTGAAATTGGGGCCATGCTGACACCTGCACCAGCATAGTTAAGATGGCTAGCAACAAATTGGACAATATAAAGACACAAACAAGAGTTGATTGGTTGTCAAGGGGCAAGCAGTCATTGATGGCATAACACTCTCAATAGGTTCCCGTTCAGGCCCCCAGTTTCATTCCTAAAACTAATTTGCAAATTTTCAACGATGAAAAGTACTTGATGCTCTGGCTACAAAGGGTGATGGGAAAATTGCCAGCATCTCAACCTTAAAAATGTTAAGTAGTTGGTTGGTTTGTTGGTTTGTTTGTTGTTTTACGCCACACTCAGCAATATTTCCAGCTATATGACGGCGGTCTGTAAATAATCGAGTCTGGACTAGACAATCCAGTGATTGATATCATGAGCATTGATCCTTGCAATTGGGATCGATAAACATTAAGTAAATACTGTGACGATTGCAACAGGTGTAATAACTGTTTGAGCCTGAATATACAGACCTGCTCAGAGGCAGATATTCGGCCCCAAGTCCCCAGTGAATGTCATTAAAAATTCACAAATTGGAAATAAAAATTCCCAAGTTATATTAATCATTTTAATATAAATATGACCAAATTTATGGCTTTGTATAGGTAACCTGCCTTTCTCTTTAACAGCAGGACCAATAAAAGGAAGAGGTTTTAAAGCTAAGTTTTATATTATTGCATTAAATACAATCTCAAAATATAATGTTAAACTGCTTATAAATTTTGAACAAAATAACGATTTATAACCTAATTTGCCTGCCAGGGGCAGTTAGTTCAAAACTCCGAGATAAATCCATAAAATAACATGTAGCAAAGCTGTGACATCAGTTTCAAACCATTTAAAATAAAACACCTACACATAAGACCTTACCTCTGCATCAATAAAATATAGCCATAATGCTCTTCAGCACACAAGATTTTCTGGAATGTTTGCAACATACTATGTTGAATCATAAGACAATAAGATCCTAAAAGGCTATAAAAGACGGGTCTTTTTTTCTAAAAATACGAAAGAAGTAACTTGAGCTTCTACACAACAGACACGCATATACACTGTGTATTAAATTACAAACAATGGTTCATAAAATTTGTAGGGGCCAAATTACATTTTCATTTTCCATGGCTGTCAAAGATTAAGGAAAGATAAGGAACAGAAAAAGAGCAAGAAAAAAATTTAACACAAGGGCGAATATCCTGTCTGCCTACAACATACTATTGCTTCCAACATACTACAGTTGGTTTTCAAAAGGGTCCTGACACCTGTACCCTGTACCTGTACCCTCAAACCCCCCCCCCCCCCACTCCCCCAACACACACACACACACCCCGATCTAGATCCACCTATGCAACATATCTTGCAAAATCCACAAACTTAAACGGCATATACAATTTCACACAACAGAAATGTCAGTGCAATGGCCACAAATTACATTTCCGATATGACAGCACTCTTTTGTAAAATTTCTGTGAGCAGCATTTACATGGTTTAAACACCGCTGCCTGAAAGAACACACATTGTAACTGAAGATTACAGTTAGACCTGACATAAAAATGAAACACATACAATCCATTTAATTACATGAAAACATACTTCCTCAATATCAAATTTCATAGAGATACCTGACAAATGATGGCGCAATGGGCAAAATGATATTTTCAAAATGGTTGCTGACGTAGTTTTATATTTAGAGGAGAATTTGGTGAGGAAATTTAAGAACCTCTATTGCCTGAAGCAAGCTTGTCCACTACACCATCTTGTTTCCGCGGAGACGCTGACAATGAATCAGGTTACAAAGCACGGATGACAGAGAACAGATTATGCCTGAACTACACTTTGTGTAAGCTCAAGCGTATTTTCTCAAGTTTGCTTAAAATTAGCATCCCCATACGAGGAGACATGGCCATTTAAGTGCTCATGTGAACCAACACACATCCCATCAGACTCCTCCAGAGGACACATAGTTGGATGATTTGTGCCATCACGGAAAGGTCAGACAACTACTGTGGAATAAAAGAACCTATTTCTGTCCAGCTTGTGACATAACATACACTTCATTTTCATTGCCTGGCTTAATAGCTGGCAGAAATATAGCCGAATGAAACAAGAGTGAGTGAGTGAGTGAGTTGTGTTCAGCTGCTTTAAATTGATTGTTTGTTTGTTGTTAAACGCCGCACTCAGCAATATTCCAGCTACATGACGGCGATTGTAAATAATCGAGTCTGGAACAGAAAATCCAGTGATTGACATCATGAGCATCGATCCACGCAATGACATGCATCAAACAAGTCAGTGAGCCTGACCATCCGATCCTGTCAGTTGCCTCCTACGACAAGCTCAGTCGCTTTTACAGAAAGCATGGGTTGCTGAAGACATAACCCGGATCTACACTTCTTTGAACACTATTTCAGTCGTATTGAAAGCGAGGATTATATCCTACCTAAATATTATCCTGGGTTAAGTTTTATTCTAGAGTATAGTATCTGGTATGGGTTCAAATTCACAAGGGAAATTCATCCTGACACTCGGGATACCCAGGATAAAAAAGAGGGAAGGATAATATTCACTCTTACAGTGGGAGGACAATCCAGAGTGATGAAGATTTTTCACATTTATCGCTTTTTTTAAATTGTGAAGATTGTTTCCTATTGTAACGTAGTCCTGTCTGTAGATACTAGGGACAAGTCTAAATTTACTCCCCGGGTACCCACCCACCTATTACCTGACCCTACCCGGTCACCTGCTGCATGTCTCAAGAGACAGGTACAAACTGCCTGATTGGGACTAGTTTAAGGGTATCCCTGGCAAATTGTATTTAGATACACGTATAAAACAATCTGGTCATGCATACACTTAAGTTTCATCTTTATTCAAACATATAAAAGTCAGAAGGAATGGGTGCATTATCTGAAAGAAATGCGAAAACAGAAGTGACTTGTTGTGTAATCATAGAGTTCTAGATAATACTTGTCATTAAACAATATATCACGTGACGGAATCGGGTGGTCTGAGGCTCGCTGACTTGGTTGATGCATATCATCGTATCCCAATAGTGTAGATCGATGCTCAACATGTCAATCATTGGATTGTTTGGTCCAGACTCGATTATTTACAGACCAGCGTCATGTAGCTAGAATACTGCTGAGTGCGAAACAACAAATAAACAAACAAAGTAACTCTGCAGCATGTCATTAAAAACGTACTCAAGACAAAGTTATGAAGGCGAACGAGTACAGAACATGTATGTTTATGGAATGAAGCCAGGTCGGTACTTACAACAGGAACTCCTGCTCCCAGCATGGGTTGTTCCCCTTCACCTGGATCGTGGTCGACTTCACATTCTGCAGCTTGAGGGTCACATAGCTGTTGAAACGTTCTGAAAATAGATACAGCAAAATATAGGGCTGACCACACAATACATATCAGTATGTATAAGTAGCAAGCATCATAACACTTGCTCCTTGCTAACTATACATGTCCTTAAATGTTTGCTCCTCAACCATGGCATGTCCTTAAACACTTGCTCTTCAACACAGCATGTCCTTAAACACTTGCTCTACAACCACAGCATGTCCTTAAACACTTGCTCTTCAACCACGGCATGTCCTTAAACACTTGCTCTTCAACCATGGCATGTCCTTAAACACGTATTGTCATTCAACCATGGTATTTATTCTAACATGCACCCTTCAGCTATGGCAATTGTCCCTATATCAAACACTCTTCGACCACGGCATGTCCTTAAACACTAGCTCTTCAACCATGGCATGTCCTTAAACACTTACTCTTCTGCTATGGAATGTCCTTCAACATATAACACCCTTCAACCATGGCATGTCCTTAAACACTTACTCTTCTGCTATGGCATGTCCTTCAACATATAATACCCTTCAACCATGGCATGTCCTTAAACACTTACTCTTCTGCTATGGCATGTCCTTCAACATATAACACCCTTCAACCATGGCATGTCCTTAAACACTTACTCCTCTGCTATGGCATGTCCCTACATCAAATTCTGTCCATTCACAGCATGTCCTAGAAGTTATGCTCTCAAGCAGGGAGAGGCAATGGCTTAATAATAAGCTCTAGCACCATACCCTAACCTATATGCTTTTCTGCCATGCCAGACCCTAATTCTATTAAACTACGTTGTGTCCAAAAATGACCTGCTCATCTGTCATGACACATCGCCGGACATACACAGACCCACTACGACCAGGGGCCCCTTTCACAAAGCGATCGTAGCGCTACGACTATCGTAACTTCTATTCTTTAACATAGACTTACGACCGAGAGCGCTACGATCTCTTTGTGAAACGGGCCCCAGAGATTTATCTAGGATTCCAAACTAAAGGCCAATGGCAATTTTCTTTTTTTAATCTGTTCAATATTGGGATTTATTTGAGATTGTTATTTTCTCAATTTCAGAGTCATTTTAACTTTGCATGTTAACATTGAATTCAATGAAATAATGTAAAATTAGCCATTAAAGCCTCTTCCCATTTGTTGGCCCTGTTATCATAGAAGTACAAGTCACCTTGACAAAACCATCACGTTAGTTACAACATTAATAACCACAGTTACTAACATGAACATGATGAATTGGAATAATTCTAACTTGGGAATTTTTTCTGACATTTGATGCGGACTTGGGGCTGTATAATCGACTTCTGTGTAGGTCTAGATAAATACCCGCAACAGATACAAGATGTCCTTAAACATGCTCATTCCTGTAAAAGACATCTCAAAGATTTATGTTTCTGTCATAACATGTCTCCAAATAGTCACTCTCCAACCACGACATGTAGATGTAAGGCCGTGAGTGGCTGATTGTGTTAGGGGAGTTTAACATGTTTATTGCTGCTTTCAACAGTACCACAGTTTTATCATCAATATGCTTCAAAATAGTTCAGAAAAATCCATACAAAATGCACGTGTAATAATGATTTCAGACGCTCGGCGACATTGTTGACATAATGCAAATACCATTATTGACATAATACAGACATGATTGTGGACATAATTTGTAATCACGTCACAACAGCAAAAACATCAGGGACTACTATTGTTTATGGCATGTTGACCCTGTGAGTGACTTGACAAGAGTGTTAACTGAGGAAGATCTGACAAAACCTCACATCAGTATTGTCAAGTTTTGATTTAATTCGAAAAACCAGAAGCCGCTTCCATTCCTCTTTTGTACTGAATTCCAAAGCTCCATAAAAATCCCTACACAGAGAGATATATTGCTGGATCCAGCAAATGTACCAAATACCTGTCTGAAAGATTAACCATAATCCTTAGTGCAATGATGGAAGGACTTTCTACATATTCACATAAAATATCTGAGACAAGTGGCATTAATACCATGTGGATTCTAAAAAACAAAAAGGATTTGCTTGATTTTCTTGCAATCTCAGAAAAGAGCCAAGTTCAATTATGTCAAAACCTTCCTTTTTTTCATCTTTGTACACCACTATCCCACAAGACAAACTTAAGAAAAAAACCATTCCTTGATGCATGGGACTTTTTTCACCAAACATGGAGATCAGAGGTATAGTTACAGCTGCATCTTCAGAGGTTCGGGGCAATTTGGCCAAAATGAATGCAAATGCCATCTGAAGTTTACAGAGGAAACAATATGTGAAATGCTGGACTTCCTCATAGATAACATCGATGTGAAAAGTGGGGATAAGACATTTAGGCAGGAAGAAGGAATCCAGATGGGCACCAATTGTGCACCTCTTTTTGCTGACCTGTTTAAAGCTCTGCACGCTAATGTCGAACCCATTCGACAGAGGTGTCACTTCCCGTGCATCTGATGTCAAACCCATACGACAGGCGGATAGCATAACGCCACCCCAAAATAAAACTCGCCATATCTATTTACCAAGAAGGCTTTGCGTAACATTTAAATTACGTATGACATGCATAAATGCTCAGCTTGCCCAATATCAAAACTTTCAGTAATTTATTTACCTCAAAAAGAAAATATCGCGAGTTAAAAAAGTTTCAGCCAAACTTCTCAGCACACAACTACCAGAAACGGCCATTCACCCACCCTCTTTAGAGCGGCTTATGCTAAAATTAATCGAGCAGGTAGGGGTAAGAAGTGTGAAAATAATTCAGCAGGCTAAAGGTTAATGCACACAAGTAAGAACTTCTGCTCGGATTGGCAAAATCAAAACAAGGAAACTTGGCCAAGAAGTTGAACTTATTCTGATGAACCTCGACAGCTGTAAATGTCACAAATGTTGATCCAAGCTGACCTAAAAATATGTGTGAGGAAATACCTCCATAATGTCTCACATCCTGTTGTGTGGCGGTCAGAATTTCCCTGTACAGGCACCTGATGTTCGCTTGCCATAATTGCAATCTGCACTTGCATGTTTGACTCTTAATATGTCAGAGACAAAAACCTAATACTGCTTAGTCATCACCTGTCATCAACCCATCAAGATCCAGGGTAGAATAGGTCTTCAGCAACCCATGCTTGACCTAAGAGGCGACTATGCTTGTCGTAAATGGTGACTAACGGGATCAGGTGGTCAGGCTCGCTGACTTGTTTGACGCATGTCATTGTATCCCAAATGTGTGGATCAATGCTCATGATGTCAATCACTGGGTTGTCTGGCCGCAATCATATAGCTGGAATATTGCTGAGTGCAGCGTTAAACAACAATCAAACATCACCTGTCACATTATAATTGCTTTCACAGATTGAAAGTTAGACCAAAGCAACGCAAACTACTCAAACAGCAACAACTTGATGAGGATGGCTTTCACAGTGACCTTGACCTTAAATGAACAAAAATTCCAAAGCTAACAACAATAAATACTAAGTTATCATGTAAACAATTGTGTATAGAGTGAATTGACCTTAAATATAAATAATAGGGATGTCACACAATTTCCCAAGAGCTGAAAAGTATCGATTAACCAAATATGACATCCCTAAGGTGTATCAATGTCATCAGAACGCAACCTTCTCCTTTTAGGTCAAGTTTGCAATCAGTTTAACCAATGAAATACATCCAACTAACAAAATAACTACACATGTATCCAACAGATTGGACATTATCTGTAGAAAAAGTCATAATACTTGAACCAAGTTAATGAATGACCTTGACCAAATGAGGAGGTCACTCACAGGCTAATCAATTCTGACCCGCTCTCAAGATAGCAGGTACCATTTAATTTCCAGTCTCTATGGCCTGCTTGAAATTATTGAGTTTTCAAACCTTCAAGAGAGTCAATTGACAGAATCCATGCAAATTGAGATTTGGCTTCATAAGCTCTGCAACTTTAGTTGACTTGCAAGAACGAGTGTATGACATCACAATGTTTAAGGCTGTAATGAAAATTCAAAGAATCCGATGATTCATGAAAGGATTTTGGAAATGACAGCTGTTATGAACATCTGATCAGTATTCTATGAGGAGTTTCAGAAAGGCCATTAACAGGACAATCCATGTGAAACTTCAGCTTTATAGACCTTGTCGATCAAGATGTGCTTGTGATACAGGCAATTCTTGATAGAATGCTGTCAATGGGGCGCCATATCTCAACCGGCTTTGTTTTTCTGATGTTAGGATTCCAGACAATGTTTGCCTTGCAACTAATGTCCATGTGTTGTAATCGTACGATGTAACGCAATGAGTTGGTTGTGTATGAATAACATCTTTGTGTTACGAGAACATGCTGTGCACAATTGACCATAGTTGAAGTCTTGTTTATTATTTCTTTCATAAGATGTATTACAAGCTTGACTATGAGTATATTATGGACCGGATGACGACAAATCGATCTTTCGGAATGCTGTATTGAAGACAAACACCAAATTGCAATCAGTGCCGCACTACGCACTGAGACTAATCACTCCTCTTCTCACACCAGTCTCTGTGGTAATGCAGACAAACACATTGATAGTTATCAGATAGAATTCTAGTTGGGGGTCTCTCAAATATTTATTTGTTCTATTAATATTTTTGTATGAGTTAGTGGTTGAGTTGTTCTAACAATCGCTTTGGTTCACTGTTGTACAATTATGTTTGTTTGTTGTTGTTGTTGTTATTTAACACCGCACTCAGCAATATTCTGGCTATATGATGGCGGTCTGTAAATAATCAACAATCCAGTGACTGACTTCATGAGCATCAATCTACACCGTTGAGATAAGATGACATGCATCAACCAAGTGAGCAAGTCTGATCACCCATTCCCGCTACTTACCTCCTGCCACAAGCATGGGTTGCTGCAGACCAGTTCTAACCCGGGTCTTCATGAGGGCATTTAAATAATTGATCATGTTGATAGCAGATAATACCCCCCAGCTGCTATTGGTTTATCAACTTCAGGTCGATGATGGATAAACATGAAGTTTGTTGTAGCAATACACGATGTAAACATGACTGGTACACATCACAAGTGTCTGTTACCCAACTAAAGTGGTTTTGTTTTTTTGTTTAACGCTGCACTCAGCAATATTCGAGCTATATGACGGCAGTCTTTAAAATATCGAGTAAGGACCAGAAAATCCAGTGATTAACATCATGAGCATCGATCCACGCAATGACATGCATCAACCAAGTCAGCGAACCTGACCATGCTGACCACCCAATCCAGTTAGTCGCCTATAACGACAAGCATAGTCGCCTTTTACGGCAAGCATGGGTTGCTAAAGACCTATTCTACCCCGGATCTTCACAGGTCCAATTAAAGTGAGACAGAAACTCAGAATGACAGTAACAGGTAGCAAGTTGAGTTTTACACTGCTGTCAGCAATATTCCCACAAAATGACAGCGTGGGACACCAGAAATGGGTTTCACACATTGTACCATGAGGAGAATTGAATCTGGGTCTTCAGTATGACCAGTAAATGTGTGAAACAATGGGCTACCCATATGTCCGTGACTTTCATAAAGTCACAAGACAATTAAAATACTAATAAAATTGAACAATTCAGCCAATCACTATGATACCTTGTATTTGTTTCATGTGTTTCGAATGCTATATCTGTGTTTCAAACCACCACAACTGAAGCATAAAGTATTGATCACATGCTGAAGGACATTGTAAACAGGAATCCCACAAGTACAATAACCAGCTTAACTGACAATGAAATCTCAGTCGTTAATTGTAATTTTCATGCAGCATTGCTTTTTATTGAGAGGAAAATCTTGATCAAAAGTTTGGGAGCCAGGGGATCTCCATTTTAAGTAGCATTCATCAAGGGCGTTGTATTGATGAAAGCCTGTATATTACAAGATATCCTGGAAATTCAATGTTCACGGGTCAAAACAGAGTAAAAAGATATAAGAGAGCATTAAATAATGTTCAGATTCTCAGCATACCATGATGCACACGTATCCATGCTATTTTGGCTGAGTGAAGGTCTAAAATGGGATTTTCAGTCCTGCAGTGGTGGGAATTCAGGTCAGAATATTTCGGCGAGAATGGGAGACATCATTCGTGGGACAGTGTTAGTTGCAATGGTCCACTGGTTTCAGTGATATCAGAAACATGAAAAATGAACCAAACTATTATTGCTTTGACCAGGTAAGCTAAACACCAACTGGGAATGCGCCCTTGCTGAGCTGTTGTTGAAAATAAATAATGGCCTAGGTCACAGTCAGGGTGCCATTTACAGCTTGCGATGGGACATCCTTGAAAGAATTCAGAATCATTTACAAGGAATTCAATGTTGCTAAGGAAGACTTTATCATCATCATCATCATCATCATCATCAATTCTTCTGGGAGAAACATGAGTCCTAATGGTCACTAATCTCTCTATGCAGATAACTGTATACATAGTTGTCATGTCTATTTGTCAACAGTACAGGGGGCCATGACTAGGGGTAGCCTAGCGGTGAAAACGTTTGCCCATTGGGAAATCCATTCATGGTATGTCCACCATGATACTGCTTGAATATTGTCAAACTGAGTGCAAAACCCACTCCCTCACTCATAGATACAATTCCCACTTCCCACCCCATCATAGCTGTGTGCCTATGGGTCAGGCCTATAAGGACCTGTGCAGCTTTGGTGTTTTCTCCCACACTAACCTAATATGCTCTGATATAACTGTGCAAAGCACCATCAAATCCTTCCCATTATCTGCAGAAAATATGTCACAATGACTGACTTCATTAAGTCTCGAGCTCAAGTTTTGTATTCCTCTTTCTTTATTAAACTTAACGCAGATGAAGGCATTTAAGTATAACTATTCTTGACATACTTGTTCACTGTTATTAAAGCTTGCTTAATATTATTGTATATACATAATAAACATGTGTACACTGTTGTATATGTATTTGTAGAAATTGTCAGTGGCAGCAAGTGATTGTAGTGCTAATAAAATGTCAAGTGCTGTCGTGGCAGGTTTTAATGGCAGTCAGAGGTAGTAATTTAGAGTTATCACCCTTGTGTATACATAAACATGGCAGGCTTGATCATTTGAGAAGTTTCCGTATGGGACAGTTTCTAAACATGCTAAAGGCTGGCTGTACCTATATGGGTGACAAGAGGGAAATTTCAGGCCTGTTTCAACCCAACGAGCATCTCATCAACTTGCCAACTGTGGATTGGGTACCTATATTTGCAAACACAGAGTTCCTACCAGCTTCAGCCACTTATTTGACCCATGGTATTGCCTGTTTTTTTAAATGAAAACCTAAAATTGTGTGTTCAACATAATTAAGTGACTCAATTGTTCATTTTCTGATTTCACAGTTTAGTTTTGTTCATACTGATTTCTGGGCTAACCTGTGCATTTCAATTTGGAAATCACGTTGTAACACATGCATCACTGTTCAACAATGCATCATTCTTGTCACAAGTGATCCCATTAATCCTGTTTTTTAGCATATTTAATTGCTTAACATAACTGTAGACAACTATCCTTCTTTTTCATATTGCTGCAGAAAGCTGCATGACATTGACACCAAAGCCTATCCCCATATTGTTGAGGTTACAATTAGGGCTGGGACGGGTAACTCGGGTACTCAGGTCAGGTGGGTACTGAGTAGGACCTGGGTACCCGCAGGACTACCCGGACCCGTGGTTAGTCACTTGATATATTGTTTCTTGGCAAAGAATCACTATAAATATGTGGTTACACAAGACTGTAATGTTCGCATTTCTTAATGACTATGAATGCATTTTACTTCTGACTTATATGTTTGAACAAAGATAAAACTTCAGTCAACTTCAGTGTATATGCATGACCAGATCGTTTTATATGTGTATCTAAATACATTTTGCTCGGGCTACTGTCAAACTATTCCCAATCGGACATTTTGTACCTATTTCTTGAAACCAACAGCGGGTACCTGGGTAGGGTCGGGTAATAGGGGTGTGGGTACCCGGGTAGTAAATTTGGACAGGTCCCAGCGTTAGTTACACTACTCACAGAACTTACACAGCATTGAACCTTCATATTACCTACACATGGCAATTAATTTCGGAAATTAATTGTGTACTTGGCTTTAATCCTGTTTTTCAGAAACTTGTTTGAAAACTGATTAAAACACAATGCATGAATCCTTTTCATCTAGAGTTATCCGACCGCCTCCGTGGTCTTGTGGTAGAGCGTCCGCCCGGAGAGCGGAAGGTCCAGGGTTCGATCCCAGGCCGCGTCATACAAAAAGACGTTAAAAGATGGTACTTGTTGTTACCCTGTCTGGCGCTCGGCATTAAGGGGCTAAAACAAGGACTGGTCGGCTCGGAGTCAGTATACTGTGTCTGAGTGAGGTATTCATGTTAAACTGCGGCATGGTATCTCAGTGAGCTAGCACTATAAATCGGCATCAGTCCGGACTAGTACAAGCAGCCACACACACACATACACGTGCATGCACGTCGCTATATAAGTGCAATAATCTTGGACGCGACGTTAAACCCAATTTCACCTCACCTTCATCTAGAGTTATCCACTTTACAAAGATGGATGACAAGCAATTGACAGCAGTCTTGCTTCACCTTACTACAAAGCATCATTTGAAACCAGTTCAGGAGGAGAAAACATTAATGACAGTTCAAAAAACATCAAACGTCAACCTAAGTGAACCCAATTTTTTAATGATTGTGAAAAGTTTTGAGTTAATCTGAAAAAGTTCAAGTCACATATTGATAATTCCGTCCAAACGCAGTCTTCTAGAAGAAAAGAACTGTTTAGATGTAAAGAACAAGTCAGAGCTGAAGCACATATTGATTGTGTTGCGAGATAAAGGCGGTATGCATGTGTACAGGGTTTTGTATATAAGATGTTGTCGGCCTTCGGGGATGCTGAATAAGTCCAAGGGTTCAGAACAGCCATCCTTGGTGTGCACCTAGGTAATTAATGTACAGTTTAGTAAAACATGTTTTATTTATGTTTTATTGGAAAAAGAAAAATCTTAATAGTCAAGAGACAAAATTCTGAATAAAACTTAACCATAAGCAGTACTACACAGGAAGTGCACATCTTGAGGAATCAGGCTGCGTGTGTATGAGGGATAATTAATTTAAATGAAAACTAACATAACCACACTTGATGTCTGAACATAGTGCCACATTTTAGTTTAGTATTATGGAAATAAAATTAATTGTTATCATACATGTCCTCGGACAGGTTTTTGATCTGTATTGTTAAGAATGTTGTGTTTTCAACATGTGATTGTATGGACTCTTTTGACAACATGTGACTGTATTGACTCTTTTGACAACTTGTGATTGTATTGACAGCATGTGATTGTATTGACTCTTTTGACAGCATGTGATTGCATTGACTCTTATGACAGCATGTGATTGTATTGACTCTTTTGAGAACTTGTGATTGTATTGACAGCATGTGATTGTATTGACTCTTTTGACAGCATGTGATTGTATTGACTCTTTTGACAGCATGTGATTGTATTGACTCTTTTGACAGCATGTGATTGTATTGACTCTTTTGACAGCATGTGATTGCATTGACTCTTATGACAGCATGTGACTGTATTGACTCTTTTGACAACATGTGATTGTATTGACTCTTTTGACAGCATGTGATTGTATTGACTCTTTTGACAACTTGTGATTGTATTGACACTTCTGACAACATGTGATTGTATTGATTCTTTTGACAGCATGTGACTGTATTGACTCTTTTGACAGCATGTGACTGTATGACTCTTTTGACAACATGTAATTGTATTGACTCTTTTGACAACTTGTGACTGTATGACTCTTTTGACAGCATGTGATTGTATTGACGTTTTTGACAGCATGTGATTGTATTGACTCTTTTGAGAACTTGTGATTGTATTGACAGCATGTGATTGTATTGACTCTTTTGACAGCATGTGATTGTATTGACTCTTTTGACAGCATGTGATTGTATTGACTCTTTTGACAGCATGTGATTGTATTGACTCTTTTGACAGCATGTGATTGCATTGACTCTTATGACAGCATGTGACTGTATTGACTCTTTTGACAACATGTGATTGTATTGACTCTTTTGACAGCATGTGATTGTATTGACTCTTTTGACAACTTGTGATTGTATTGACACTTCTGACAACATGTGATTGTATTGATTCTTTTGACAGCATGTGACTGTATTGACTCTTTTGACAGCATGTGATTGTATTGACTCTTTTGACAACATGTAATTGTATTGACTCTTTTGACAACTTGTGACTGTATGACTCTTTTGACAGCATGTGATTGTATTGACGTTTTTGACAGCATGTGATTGTATTGACTCTTTTGAGAACTTGTGATTGTATTGACAGCATGTGATTGTATTGACTCTTTTGACAGCATGTGATTGCATTGACTCTTATGACAGCATGTGACTGTATTGACTCTTTTGACAACATGTGATTGTATTGACTCTTTTGACAGCATGTGCTTGTATTGACTCTTTTGACAACTTGTGATTGTATTGACACTTTTGACAACATGTGATTGTATTGATTCTTTTGACAGCATGTGACTGTATTGACTCTTTTGACAGCATGTGATTGTATTGACTCTTTTGACAACATGTAATTGTATTGACTCTTTTGACAACTTGTGACTGTATGACTCTTTTGACAGCATGTGATTGTATTGACGTTTTTGACAGCATGTGATTGTATTGACTCTTTTGAGAACTTGTGATTGTATTGCCAGCATGTGATTGTATTGACTCTTTTGACAGCATGTGATTGTATTGACTCTTTTGACAGCATGTGATTGTATTGACTCTTTTGACAGCATGTGATTGTATTGACTCTTTTGACAGCATGTGATTGTATTGACTCTTTTGACAGCATGTGATTGTATTGACTCTTTTGACAGCATGTGATTGTATTGACTCTTTTGACTGCATGTGATTGTATTGACTCTTTTGACAGCATGTGATTGTATTGACTCTTTTGACAGCATGTGATTGTATTGACTCTTTTGACAGCATGTGACTGTATTGACTCTTTTGACTGCATGTGATTGTATTGACTCTTTTGACAGCATGTGATTGTATTGACTCTTTTGACAGCATGTGATTGTATTGACTCTTTTGACAACTTGTGATTGTATTGACTCTTTTGACAGCATGTGATTGTATTGACTCTTTTGACTGCATGTGATTGTATTGACTCTTTTGACAGCATGTGATTGTATTGACTCTTTTGACAGCATGTGATTGTATTGACTCTTTTGACAGCATGTGATTGTATTGACTCTTTTGACAGCATGTGATTGTATTGACTCTTTTGACAGCATGTGATTGTATTGACTCTTTTGACAGCATGTGATTGTATTGACTCTTTTGACTGCATGTGATTGTATTGACTCTTTTGACAGCATGTGATTGTATTGACTCTTTTGACAGCATGTGATTGTATTGACTCTTTTGACAGCATGTGATTGTATTGACTCTTTTGACTGCATGTGATTGTATTGACTCTTTTGACAGCATGTGATTGTATTGACTCTTTTGACAGCATGTGATTGTATTGACTCTTTTGACAGCATGTGATTGTATTGACTCTTTTGACAGCATGTGATTGTATTGACTCTTTTGACAGCATGTGATTGTATTGACTCTTTTGACAGCATGTGATTGTATTGACTCTTTTGACTGCATGTGATTGTATTGACTCTTTTGACAGCATGTGATTGTATTGTGTATTGACAGCATGTGATTGTATTGTGTATTGACAGCATGTGATTGTATTGTGTATTGACAGCATGTGATTGTATTGTGTATTGACAGCATGTGATTGTATTGTGTATTGACAGCATGTGATTGTATTGTGTATTGACAGCATGTGATTGTATTGTGTATTGACAGCATGTGATTGTATTGTGTATTGACAGCATGTGATTGTATTGACTCTTTTGACAGCATGTGATTGTATTGTGTATTGACAGCATGTGATTGTATTGTGTATTGACAGCATGTGATTGTATTGTGTATTGACAGTATTCCAGTGAGGATAAACACCATGGCCTTCATGATCTTACATCACCTAGAATCCAGTGGTAAATCTTGGCTTAGTTAAATTGTTACTACCCATTTCATATAAACATTCCAAATGAATACAATAAATAATATGTTTCTCAAAATGCTACATCCACATTACTTGATACATATTTCACTATCCAGCCCTTGATACATTTTTCACTATCCGGCCCTTGATATAAATTTCACTATCCAGCCCTTGACATATATCTCACTATCCAGCCCTTGATACATATTTCACTATCTAACCCTTGATATATCTCTCACTATCCAGCCCTTGATATAAATTTCACTATCCAGCCCTGGACATATATTTCACTATCCAGCCCTTGACATATATTTCACTATCCAGCCCTTGACATATATTTCACTATCCAGCCATTGACGTCATCGATATAGACATTATTTAAATAAAATGTTTGTACATATTACATCAAATACAAATACAAAGTGAACATAAATAGAAAGTTACAGCTTGTGTGTGTCTAACAAGTCGTTTGTAACAAAAGTAATAGTCAATCATGAGGTTATTGTCCGGTTAATTTAATTATTAATTTGTGAAGAGCTGAAACGTTTTGTCTTGATGATGAAATCATGGACGGATTCAACTAGTTTCTGGTTTTCAGAGTGAGCAAGTTCATGGTTTCCGTTCATAATAGTATCCAGGTTATAACCGGTAGTGTAAAAGTGCATATTAAGTCTTATCTGAGTAAAGTTACAGCAAGTAAAAAAATAATGTAGGGCGTTTTCACTCTGATATCCACAGGAGCAACACGGACTGTCAATTAAATGTCTGTTATAATACTTATCGGCGTTTAGGTCGCTACAACCGAGTCTGAGGCGGCAGTGAACGATTTGACAGAATCGAGTGCCATAGCTAAGGTCAAAATAAGTCTTATTTTCGGTTTTCGTAATTAGGTTTTTAAAATCTGACAGACTACTTGACTCTTTGGACTTTTTTGGCAGTATCTTCTATCTTGCAAGGATTGAGATTTAGTTTCAATATAAAGTTTCTTATGACTTGTGCCACGAATGGCAACACATATAGTTGATATATATTTCACTATCCAGCCATTGATATATATTTTACTATCTACACTGTAGGTATCGCTGCAATGAAATTGCATCACAATGCTTTGCAGACCATTGTGGTCAAATGACATCACTAATGGCTCTGCTACTGAAGCTGTTAGCAGTACTTTTTTTACACTTAAGACACTGCTTATTACTGTCTACAAACTGAAAAAGTTGGAAAAATGATGTTGGATGATAAATAAAATCTCACCCAAGTGTCTTTTGATATCAAATATATCAACGTTCGTTGATAAAAGTGGAAAGACTTCTCGGCAAGCCTTGGAGTTTTGCCACTTTTAACAACTCATGTTGTTATATTTGATATCAAAAGACACTTGGGTGAGATTCTCTATATCCTTTCCAAAACATTCTAATTTCAATCGATTTCACAAAGCTAGCAAGACTTGGCTATTTTCATCATCAAAACTAATTTTGATTAAATGACATGCAGATATTCTGCAGTCACAGTCAGCATTTACCACAGTGCTCTCCAAGGGACTCCGGGGTAGAATACGTCCCCAGCAACCTATACTGGTTTTAAAAGGCCACCATCTTGATTGGGTGGTCAGGCTCAGCGACTTGGTTGATTGTGTGTCATTGTACAAGGGCTGGGACGAGTCCAAATGTACTACCCGGGTACCCGTAACCCTATTACCCGGCCCTACCTGTTATAGGTCTCCAGAGTTGGGTACAAAATGTCCGCATTGGAATTGTTTAACCACAGCCCTGGCAAAAACTATTTAGATACATGTATAAAACGATCTGGTCATGTATACACTGTAGTTGATAGACTCTTTATCCTTACTTGAACATATAAAAGTCAGAACGAATGCTTGCATAGTCAGAAAGAAATGTGAACATTAGCTATACTTGTAGTGTAACCATTGAGTTTTATTGTTAATTTCATTAAACAGTATGTCATGTGACTAACCACGGGTCCGTGTAGTCATGTGGGTACTCGGGTCCTACTCAGGGCCAACCCGACCCGAGTACCCGAGTAACCTGTCCGAGCCCTACATTGTACCCTTGTGGCATGGATCGTTCACAATATCGATCACTAGATTGTCTGCATCCATACTTCATTATATACATGCCAACGAGTACGCCCCACACGCTGTTTATGAATGTTTGCTAGTCCCTGGTTGATGTACGTGTCACGCAGTGTTCTATTTGTACTGTCCTAAATTTGTTACAAAGTCTGTTCTATAAAAGAAAACAAAACCAAACTTATTAACCTGCACAGTAATCCCAAAAAATATCATGCTTTCAACAAAAAGCTGATGATGGCACGAGTTTCAGCTCCAAACAGATTTAATAGTCCAGATCACGAACAGAACCTGTCTCCACGTACCATAAAGCTGTTGTATTACAAAGATAGATTGGAATTAGCCATTATGTGGAGAGCTTCATTGCTGATTGTGACATATTCGTTACACTGATAGCAGAGAATGAGATGCACTGTGCATGCAGGAAAGAAACCCACTGAAGAGCCTGACACATTCATTACACTATCAGCAGCTCAGACACAGAAATAATAGTCCACATCTGTACAGAGACTCAACACCCAGAAGACATCCGCAATGTTTATGACATATTGCTCTTCTAGCTTACTTTCACTGAACTGTTTATGGTAAAGAAACTACAATACATGTATGTGAACCAAAACCTCAATTAGTTTCACAATCATATCAATAAAACTTTCCCCTGAAGGTTACCTCTTTTGGATGCTGTGTAGCCAAATATGGTCAAACTTTATTAACTTGCTTTACAGATATTTTTACAGGAAAATATCTGTCGGGTGATGAAAAAAACCCAAAGAGCAACTCAAATTATTTTTCCTCGAACACTACAAAAGGGCTGGTATAAAACTGGTTTTTGATTCTGCACGTAAATCTTGTTTGTTTGTTTATTGATCAATGATGCACAAATTAATACCAGTGGGGCCTTGTTTGGAAAGTATTTTTTGGGGTGTTAATGCTATCAGCTTATTGATGAGTGGGATACAAAAAAGGACAAATTCAGAATTTCATTTTTTGCAGCATATCTGAAAAGTAAGTTTTAAAAGAGAGGGGCCTTAACATCCTTGTATATCTAACACACATCAACATCAAAGTCAGGTAACACCAACTGAAAAGTGAAATAAAGGGCAGATAACTCTAATCATAACAACAAGCTTTGAACTTAAGATTCTCAAATCTTACTGTGACAGGTTTCTTAAAACAAGGCAATTCTTCATGTGCTTGCAAGTCATTATTTAAACATGAGTCCTAGAGACTATCTGTGCTAATTGTGCTGATACTTGGTGAATGTATCAATACGTTTAGATCTTTATTTGTTAAGATAGCGCAATAGCATGAATAACCTATTTTACTCTTCTGGTAATAATATTGAAATAATGTATAGAGTATGAGCAGAAAATTTTCACTCTCTATGGAAAAGGTTTAATTCGATTGTTCCACATATATTATTGAGTAGCTGGATGTGGTGTGGATCCCACCTAAGCACTACTTTATCTCACTAATATGTAGAAACTCCACTGGGATCATAATCGGATATATCCAAGTGACCTTTTCACATGGGTGAGAGTGTGCGATCTTTGGGAATCTAATGTGCACAGAGAATTTAACTCAAAGATTGACAGTGTCAGTAACAAATGAGGGTGTGTGGGTTAATAATTATTTAAGTAAAGATTTTCCAGTTGTACAAAAATGGAGTGTGTGGGTGAAAAATACCTTTTTCAGAATCTCTAAAAAGAACATCAGACAAACAATCACATGCATTGTATCTGTGATCTTCCAACAAGAACATTGACAAACACCAAGTAACCTGTTTATAAAGCTAAGTAACACCTTATAAAATCTTTCTGTTACAAGGCTAATGGTGTTAGTTTCAGAATGACATTAAATTTTGACCTGTGCAGGAGGTACTAAGTTGAGATGAAATGGGGTTAAACGTCGCATCCAAGATTATTGCACTTATGTAGCAATGCGCATGTGTAAGAGTGAATATTATCCTACCCTTTTTTCAATCCCGGGGATGAAATTCTCTAGTGTCAGGATGATTCACCCTAGTGAATTTGAACCCATACCAGTGTGTTTAATCCTATCCCATACTGTACTCTAGAGTAAAACTTCCCCCAGGATAATATTTAGGTAGGATATAATCCTTGCTTACACATGCACATGTTTGTGTGTGGGTCATTGTATAGTGCTAGCCCACTGAGGTACCATGCCGCAGTTTAACATGAATACCTCACTAAGACACAGCTATACTGACTCAAAGCCGACCAGTCCTTGTTTTAGCCTCTTAATGCTGAGCACCAGACAGGGTAACAACAAGTACCATCTTTTTATGTCTTTTGGTATGACGCGGCTGGGGTTCAAACCCCGGACCTTCCACTCTCTGGGCGGACGCTGTACCACTTGACAATGGAGGCAGTCACTTACATGTCCAAATAACAGTTACTAGGCAATCATTACCCTTTCTACACTGTTATATACACAAGAAAATATGAACTGCCATGTAATTTGTCAGTCTCACTTGTGGGCGCTTATAAGGATTATTTACACGTTGCTCTTTAAGTTGGTCATGGGGATTTTTTGCAGCAGGGCACATAAAACTACTTGACCTCTACATGAACCTGGCTTCCAAAGCAGCTTAAGAAGGCAATATTACAGAATCCTTTAAATATTGAAATAAAAGCCTGGTACAACTGTCTCCACACATTTGAGTGCAACTCTCTACTAAGGTTGCTGTGTAGAAAGTTATACCTAACACCTGGAGTAGATTTTGGGTTATCACATTTTCAGACTTATTTAGTATATAACCTTGAAAGTTAACATTGCAATTTGAAATGGTATGAACTACTTCAGGCTGATTTAATACATTTCCCTGGGCCACAAACAGAGCTATTATACATGAACACCCCAAACATGAGTGTAAGGCTGACCAAGTGGTGCACGTCCAGCAGATGTCCAATTACGAAACTCTATTGTCTGTAGTTCCAGACAAGCAGATTTGGTGATATTTTAAGGGGATTGTCTGATGACCATAAATTAACATTGTCCTAAAGAAATCGGGAAAGGTGTTCGAGTCCACCCATTTATTGCTTCCTCTACACCTTACACCCACAACAAATAATTACTCACACTCATACACACTCTCTTCAGCAATGATATTAAAGCACTCAGTAATGTTCCAGCTACATGACTGTGAGTGGTCTACAGTAACCATGATGCATTAAGTTCACACATCTCTCACACACTGAAATAAACACTCACTCCACTCCACCACCGATGGCAATACGCAAGGTGCATTGACTTTACCGATCTCTTCCTTCCACTCATACACAAACAAACTCACAAACACACAATCACGTAATTGAGCCCAGACACAAACACACAGACACACACTAATTAACACACAATCACATAATCGTGCCCACACACTCATAAACACAATAACGTAATAGCACCCACACCCAAACACACACACTCATAAACAAACGTGATCACGCCCACATACAAACACACACAGACATATTAACAGACACACACTCATGTAATCATGCACACAACACACAGACACAAGCACACTCTCACAGACACACTCACAGACACACAAACACAAAATCTCACCCACACACAAGCACACACACACAGACACATGCTCACAAACACGCACACAAAGACACAAACACATTTTAGCAGACACACACTCAAAGACCCAGTCACAGATACACTTTCACAGACACACTCATGTAATCACACACGCAAGCCCACTTTCACAGACACACACTCACAGACACACAGTCACGTAATCACGCACACACAATCACGCAGACACTCCCGCTCCACTGCATCAGCAACAATGAACACGATGCCCGAGTTCCCCAGCCTCTCTGTGTCTGCCACACTGATCATGCATCAATCTATATGAAGCTGTGCAAGTCAAGCGGGGAGCGCCCAGCACAGCCTGGGGGATCAATACCTCCACAATACCGGCCACACACAGGTCAGCTGGTGCACACATTACTACAGCATATGGCCAAACAAGGTCACTCATACCACGACACACGACCACAACACATTACGATATGGTCAGTGATATCAGTTTTGGATACAAGGTGTGGTCACTTATCCTGTCTGCATCACTGCCAGCATAAGGTGACGAAGAAGACTTCTGCATCCGTCATTATCCTTCTAGGTTTGCAAAAATCTATTGTACACAAGGAAAAGACTTGCTTGCCATTATTATGAACATGGCTATTTTTTTATTTTATAAAAACAAATAGGTGTTGAGTTTCTAGTTTGTTTTAATCAACATTGGTCCAAGGAACAGGTTCGATCAATATTTCCGGTGTGGTGTGTCTACAGATCGTAGACTAGAACAGATGTTAGAGGTTGGGTTTTACAGAGATGTGAGAAACATTTCATCACAAAGGACATAATATGTGGGTTACCAATACGACCAAAATATGTGATTGTCTAACAACGTTTTGTTTGTTTGTTGTTTAACGCCGCACTCAGCAATATTCCAGCTATATGACGGCGGTCTGGACCAGACAATCCAGTGATTTACATCATGAGCATTGATCCACCCAATTGGGATACAATGACATGCATCAACCAAGTCAGCAAGCCTCACCACCCGATTATGTTAGTCGCCTCTTACGGCAAGCATGGGTTGTTGAAGACCTATTTTACCCTGGATCGTCAGACATCTACTCATGTTGTAAATAAATGATTGTCTGACATCATAATGATCTGTAAAAACAGTGAATGCGGTTTCACAAGGGTATTTCAGCAGCACGACATGACAGCATAAACAGGCTCCACACGTCTCCAGGACATATCTTCAGTATCAACCAATACCCCTCTTAACTTGTTACTAATAAATAGAAAGTGGAGGCAGTAACAGTGTGCTTATATTGTAGACAGGGGTATCCTTATATTGTAGACAGTGGAGTCCTTATATTGTAGACTTGGGAGTCCTTATATTGTAGACAGTGGAGTCCTATCGTAGACAGTGGAGACCTTATATTGTAGACAGTGGAGTCCTTATATTGTAGACAGTGGAGTTCTTATATTGTAGACAGGGGAGTCCTCATATTGTAGACAGTGGAGTTCTTATATTGTAGACAGTGGAGTCCTATCGTGGACAGTTGACACCTTATATTGTAGACAGTGGAGTCCTTATATTGTAGACAGTATGGTTGATATATTGTAGACAGGGTAGTCCTTATATTGTAGACTGGGGTGTCCTTATATTGTAGACAGTGTGCTTATATTGTAGACAGTGGAGTCCTTATATTGTAGACAGTGGAGTCCTTATATTGTAGACAGGGGTGTCCTTATATTGTAGACTGGGGAGTCCTTATATTGTAAACAGGGGTGTCCTTATATTGTAGACTGGGGTGTCCTTATATTGTAGACTGGGGAGTCCTTATATTGTAGACAGTGGAGTCCTTATATTGTAGACAGTGGAGTCCTTATATTGTAGACTGGGGTGTCCTTATATTGTAGACTGGGGAGTCCTTATATTGTAGACAGTGGAGTCCTATCGTAGACAGTGGAGACCTTATATTGTAGACAGTGGAGACCTTATATTGTAGACAGTGGAGTCCTTATATTGTAGACTGGGGTGTCCTTATATTGTAGACAGTGGAGTCCTTATATTGTAGACAGTGGAGACCTTATATTGTAGACAGAGGAACCCTTATATTGTAGACAGTGGAGTCGATATATTGTAGACAGTGGTGTCCTTATATTGTAGACAGAGGAGTTCTTATATTGTAGACAGGGGAGTCCTTATATTGTAGACAGTAGAGTCCTTCTATCGCAGACAGTGGAGACCTTATATTGAAGACTCCACTGTCTACAAACTTTGGTCTACAATGTCTACAAACTAAGGTCTACAATGTCACTAAACATGTTGTCTACAATATGAGGAGTCCACAGCCTAGAGTTTGTAGTCACTCTAAGTCAACTATTATGGTGATGAATACATATCCTCAAAGGTCTGCTTACATTTACCCTCATCCTGGGAAGAAATGTCAAGTCTATGTGATTTCAAGGAGTTTCCCCAAATCAATAAGTGCAGAATGTCAGTGTGTCTACCAGTGGGAGGAGAGGGAGCTAAGCTGCCGCGGCCCCTGACCTTTTCATGTATGCCTGCGGTAACTGGGCTGGCTCTGTCAACTCTGGCCTACAACCACACCATTGGTAGAAACTTTAACATTTGCCACGGTTTGATTGGTTGCAACAAAGTGAGGGTTTTGTAAAACACTGCTACTTAATATCTAAATTTCTTCTGTTAACTACATTTTTTTTCGACTGTAGTGTAGCATGATTAGAGATAATGAGTGGTTTGGGAGTCCCTGTATGGTGGTAAAGAGGACAGCGATGGAAGATTGTTGGTCTCTCCAGAGCTGTTGTGTCGATATATCTTAAAGTCTCTGCATCACCCTGGGACAATTACTCCCAGTAATATATACACTGAAATATAGTGACTTTTGGTTGAGTTGCTGTTAGAAGATTGAAGCTCATTTATCTTCATGGAGGGATTTGTCGCGCAAATTCCAAATCAAGTACCAAGAATGTTTATTCATGATACCAGAAGGTATCCGAGATGGCCGTAAAATAGTTACTGGTGTAATCTTATGTTATGTATATATATCATGCTCATACCTAGTTTGTACATCATTTGCTTGATAACGGTGTTAGAATCTACACCGAAACGTCGCCCAATTGTAATAAAGAAGTTGCTCATCCATAACAATTTTGTCTTAGTGACCATTCCAACTTCTAAATGCCACTCAAAGAAGTGGTGTAATCTTAACAGGATTATGAATAGGTGAAGTCACTTGGGATCTCCTGGTAGTGTATATAAGGCAGGAAGTCAGAGGGGATCTCCTGGTAGTGTATGTGAGGCAGGAAGTCACTGGGGATCTCCCGGTAGTGTATGTGAGGCAGGACGTCAGAGGGGATCTCCTGGTAGTGTATGTGAGGCAGGAAGTCACTGGGGATCTCCCGGTAGTGTATGTGAGGCAGGACGTCAGAGGGGATCTCCTGGTAGTGTATGTGAGGCAGGAAGTCACTGGGGATCTCCCGGTAGTGTATGTGAGGCAGGAAGTCAGAGGGGATCTCCCAGTAGTGTATGTGAGGCAGGAAGTCAGAGGGGATCTCCTGGTAGTGTATGTGAGGCAGGACGTCAGAGGGGATCTCCCGGTAGTGTATGTGAGGCAGGAAGTCAGAGGGGATCTCCTGGTAGTGTATGTGAGGCAGGAAGTCAGAGGGGATCTCCTGGTAGTGTATGTGAGGCAGGAAGTCACTGGGGATCTCCTGGTAGTGTATGTGAGGCAGGAAGTCAGAGGGGATCTCCTGGTAGTGTATGTGAGGCAGGAAGTCACTGGGGATCTCCCAGTAGTGTATGTGAGGCAGGACGTCAGAGGGGATCTCCCGGTAGTGTATGTGAGGCAGGACGTCAGAGGGGATCTCCCGGTAGTGTATGTGAGGCAGGACGTCAGAGGGGATCTCCCGGTAGTGTATGTGAGACAGGAAGTCACTGGGGATCTCTAACACAGAGCATCCTATAAACTCACACATGCAACCAATCAACATATGGCAGCTTTCTGTGTCTGAGTAGGGTATCCATGATTTACTGCACAATGGTATCTCAGTGGGGTAGCACTATAAAACTATAAAACCTGTATTTGCACTCACTCAAGAACACATGTCACCACAGAAGCGGAACAGTCTTGTCACCAAGACATCCAAGCAACACATCACCAGTCAATGAACTCTGTTGCAGTGATTAATGCACAAAAGTACTGTGTCTATCTTATTGCAACTTAGACATGTATATCACTGATGTGACAGTTTATTTTCAGGAGAACTATCTTTAAAAAATGTCTACTCATTTTTTGTGTACAAATCATTTCAAAAAAAGATTACACCCTTGTGTCTTCTGATATCATATATATATCAACATAAAGTCTAATTTTTAAATCTATGAGACAGTCCAGTTCTTAAAAAAGTCTTATTGATGAGTGTGAGATTCTATTTATCATCCAAAACCATTCTTCCAACTTATTCATTTTGTAAACAGTAATAACAAGTGTCTTGAGTGGAAAAAGTACAGCTGACCAGCGTCAGAGTCAGCGAAATTAGGTAATCATTTGATTTTGATGCTATGGCAACCAATGACGTCACAAAAGTCTGCAAAGTATTGTGATGCAATTTCATTGTATATCACCTTGGAGATATCACTTGACCTCACCTAAGCCATATCTCACTTTTGGATGATAAGGCTTTAAATTTTTTTCGTTGGTTTACGAACCTGAATGACAAACAAAAACTGAAATTAGAAGAAGAAAACTTAATGACTTTCGGCAATTATATTTTGTACAAATCCATTTTTATATTTAGGTGAAATGAAAAAAACCACAAGATTTTATCACTGCTGTTTGTAAAATATGGTGAATAATCCTTATAAAAACCTTAATAATAAACAAAATAAATTATCTGTCAGGGATATATCTATAGGGGTACATTGTTTGTTTGACATTCACTACAGTAGCAATACTGATCTGAAAGTTAAAAATTATTTTTAAAAACATCTCAGACCACCTCTATTGAAGTTGAGACAAAAGAGTGTAAACCAACAGACAAAAAATAAAAGGCCTAGGAGTGAGTGAGTGAGTTTGATTTTACGCTGCTTTTAGCAATAATCCAGCAATATCACGGCAGGGAACACCAGAAATGGGCTTCACACATTGTACCCATGTCAGGAATCAAACCCGGGTCTTCGGCATGACGAGCGAAAGCTTTAACCACAAGGCTACCCGACCGCCCCCCCAAAAAAGGCCTAAGAAGAGTTCCCACAATGCCAAGTCTGTGAGTCACGGGCATTGGATGAGGCAGGAGTATGAGACCCTTGTTGAAGCTGTCTTCCTCATTACTGAGCCACATCCAGGTGGCCAGTGATTTGACCCACAGCAATTCACCATGCAGAGTTGCGTCCCCTTGTCATGCCAGGATCTGTTTGAATCGCAGATTCATGACATAACGGAAATACTATTCAACCAACTCACTCACACACCTAGAATGATTAGTGTATGTCATTGTTGTAATTCTCATAGACTTTACACCCTGGCTCTAACTCAAATATTGCTTCTAGTCCATGTCTGGGTCTGGTCTGTATGTTAAGCTGCAGTGTTCTGGAGGCATGAAGTTCCCTTGTGGAAGTAGGATGCAAGGAAAGCTATTCTGTTGTTGTGCAACTGTCAGACAATAACCTCTGGAGACCAGGCAAAGAATAGGTCACCAGAACTCTATTGCTTGTAGTAAGAGGCGACCAGATTGGATCAGCTAGACTTGGTGATTTGGTTGATTGTATGTCATAGTACCTCAGTAGTGAAGAATGTGGCTCATAGTATCAGCCACTGGTTTGAGCTGATAATTTACAGGTCACCTTGATATAGAGGAATATATCGGGCTACCACATGAAACAACAAACAGACATATCTGATGCTGATGATCCATGAATGAGCGAGTGAGTAGGGTTTTACGCCGCTTTTAGCATTATTCTAGCAATATGATGGCAGGGGACACCAGAAATGGGCTTCACACATTGTACCATGTCAGGAATCGAACCCGGGTCTTCCGTGTGACGAGCGAACGCTTTAACCACTAGGCTACCCGACCGCCCCTGATGATCCATGAACTATGTGCCCCTTGAAAGGTATACATACAGAACGAGAACGGGAACTCTTGGCAACAATGTTCTACTAATGTCAGCAAATATGAGACAACACAATAGTTGAATGATGATAACCGTATGCTTTCACCTGTATAATTTGTTTTGTTTGTTTGTTGTTTAAAGCCACACTTAGCAATAATACAGCTATATGACAGCAGTCTGTAAACATTCGAGTCTGGACCAGACAATCCAGTGATTGACATCATGAGTATTGATCCACACAACTGAGATACAATGACATGTATCAACCAAGTCAGCAAGCCTGACCACCTGATCCCATTGGTTGCCTCTTACAACAAGCATAGTCGCCTTTAATGGCAAGTATGGATTGCTGAAGACCTATTCTACCCTATTTTCACGGGTTGCACCTGTATAATTACTAGGTGGACTTACATGGATTGAGTCAAATCAAAAGTTAAAGAATAAAGGATAACCCCTTACTTCATATACACGGAACATGTGACTAGAGATTACACCCTAGCATGGTCTCATTCAAGCCATCTCACAGTGGACTGGCATCACATATTTCATCCATATGGAAGAAGAAAACAGAGAATGAAAAGCAGAGCCAAAACACAGATTTTGTACTTGTATTAAAACAAGAAATCAATAGCAAGGTTTAACAGTGTCATAACAATGGCCATGATGGTACAGAAGTGATATTACCGGAATATAACAATAACATGGTAAAAGAAGTGACCAGTTTTTGAGAGTGTCCAGACTAAGAGGAGAAAGATGAGAAGGTGTAAGTGATGATGACATGTGATAGGGGTAGAGTTAAGGGAGAGGAGGGTAGGGTGATGGTGGGTAGGGCGAAGGGCAAGGTGGGGGGTGGGGTTTGGGGGATGGGTGTTTGTGGGGATAGGGAAAAGAAGGAAAGGAGCATGGGGGTGGTGTCTGTGGGTGTGGGGTGATGGAAGGTCGTGAGATGGGGGGTAGTGTCACAAAAGGGAGGGGGGTAGGCTGGGTAGGATGGAGGGGTAGAGTGACAAAGGGTAGGGCAATTGATGAGGGCCGGGTAGAGTGATAAAGGGTAGGGTGATGGGGGGTAGGGTGATGGAGGGGTAGAGTGACAAAGGGTAGGGTGATCGAGGGGTAGAGTGATGGTAGGGTGTGTGTGTGTGTGTGTGGGGGGGGGGGGGGGGGGGGGGGGTAGGGTGATGGAGGGGTTGAGTACCAAAGGGTAGGGTGATTGGGTGTATGTTCATGGAGAGTAGGGTGATACTGTATTAATTGATGCATTCTCGGTTGAGTGAGTGAGTGAGTGAGTGAGTGAGTGAGTGAGTGAGTGAGTGAAAATGATCGAAACGGAAACCATTGTATACCGAGTTAATTTTAAATCATTCAACATTCAACATTGCTGAAGAGCCTGGATGTTACATATCATATGTATTAGCCAACATTGACTGTGATGTGTACACATGGGAGGCAGAGGTCCGGTTACAGGATGTGGGAGATGGAATACATTAAGTCATAAATGTGTACCTTTCATACTGATCTATAAGTCTAAAATGTCATTTCATAAATAACTTATAAAAATTACAACAAACTAAATTTCACATTGCAACCTGAATAGGACCTGGAGTAATGCATGTGTCATGATTGGAGCTAATGTGTTTGTTTCCTCACACCGCACTATTCCAGTTATATATTGGACCAGACAAACCAGTGAGTGATGTTATGAGCATTGTCCATGTCACAGAGTGAGCATCCAGTCTTCTCCTACAACAAGCACATGTTGCAGGGTACCTAGCTGTTTGAACCCAGAATCCCCAAGGGAAGGGAACCAGTATGAGAACAAGCACCTTCATCACTCCACAGCTGCTTACAAACGATACCAATGCCTCTCGCCATCACCAACAGATGCCACATATCTAGGCTATGACCACTTCCCTAGGCCTTCATTGAATATTAGTCTGCAGTTTGTTTTGTCCTCTGCGCAAAAAATATTGACAGGGAATCCATTTGTAAGCCTACAGTCTAGCATCTTTCAGAGACAAGAGCATCCACTAGCCTTTTTATCAAAGTCTTTTTCCACCCTTGCCACATCAGGCCCACTTTCCTGTGCTAAATATGATTGGACTATCACACTTACCGATAGTCCAATCAGAGAATGTTTAAAAAAATCAACATCCACGACTTGTAGACCTCCGTATGAAAGTGATTTACTGCTATGTGTCTTTGTTGACATGAATATGTCTTAAGCCCCCCCAATGATTGCCTATGTTTTTTTTTTGTCAGGGATGAAATCGTGAATGCTTTGTTATCTGATCGACTAGGTCGTCGCCTATGGTAGTTGCCATCTTTGTGTGCTATACGATACAAGAACAGCGATCTGATTGGATATTGCGTTTTCATTACAAGGGGCACAACTTGTGATGTACGTGGGGTGGCGCCAGGGTCGAGCCAAGAAAAGTGGCCTTGATGGGGCAAGGGTAGAAACTAGGCTTTGATATAGGCTAGTGGACATGCTTGCCTCGGGAAGTTGACAGTCTAGTTGTTAATTGATACTCAAAAGGTTGTTTTTCTGTAATCAAAGGTAAGACCATGTACAGTTACAAAATATGTCATTACATAATCAATTTAGGTTTCTGTAGGTCAGTATGAGTACGCAACTTAAAACAAAAATAAATGTGTCTCATCAGAAAATAAATACAGGATATGACTTTCAAAAACTGCTATTTATATGGCAACTCATAGATAGAGGTGCATAGTTATTTTCTATGTATACACTGGGTCCATATGACAGTAACCATCAACTGTGCTGTTGTACAATGTGTTGTGATGAGAGCTTGGGATTGAACCCGTATTGATCTATGGTTCAATAATTCTCATTGCACAGAACACCCTATGGTTGAATAACTCTTATTGCACATAACACTCTATGGTTGAATAACTCTCACTGCACATAACACTCTATGGTTGAATAACTCTCACTGCACAGAACACCCTATGGTTGAATAACTCTCACTGCACATAACACTCTATGGTTGAATAACTCTCACTGCACATAACACTCTATGGTTGAATAACTCTCACTGCACATAACACTCTATGGTTGAATAACTCTCACTGCACATAACACTCTATGGTTGAATAACTCTCACTGCACATATCACCCTATGGTTGAATAACTCTCACTGCACAGAACACCCTATGGTTGAATAACTCTCCCTGCACATAACACCCTATGGTTGAATAACTCTCACTGCACAGAACACCCTATGGTTGAATAACTCTCACTGCACATATCACTCTATGGTTGAATAACTCTCACTGCACATAACACCCTATGGTTGAATAACTCTCACTGCACATAACACTCTATGGTTGAATAACTCTCACTGCACATAACACCCTATGGTTGAATAACTCTCACTGCACATAACACTCTATGGTTGAATAACTCTCACTGCACATAACACTCTATGGTTGAATAACTCTCACTGCACATAACACCCTATGGTTGAATAACTCTCACTGCACATAACACTCTATGGTTGAATAACTCTCACTGCACATAACACCCTATGGTTGAATAACTCTCACTGCACATAACACTCTATGGTTGAATAACTCTCACTGCACATAACACTCTATGGTTGAATAACTCTCACTGCACATAACACTCTATGGTTGAATAACTCTCACTGCACATAACACTCTATGGTTGAATAACTCTCACTGCACATATCACCCTATGGTTGAATAACTCTCACTGCACATATCGCCCTATGGTTGAATAACTCTCACTGCACATATCGCATGTGGTGGATGAAACATGATACTGTATTTGTGTACTACCGCTGGTGATTCACTGTCATGTTGTTATGATGGAGACAGATGTTGTGATCCATCGCTTGGAAATATTTACATATTGTACATGAAGATGTATAAACAACCAGAACATACAACTTGGAGAGGTCATGGCGTATTTAAAGTTATATAGTCATATACACATACACGCAGGAGTCCCAATTACCCAATTGTATTTTCATATATGCAGGTGAGTGGGTGGGTAGGTGAGTTGGTGGGTAGGTAGTTGAGTGGATGGGTGGATGGTTGAGTGTGTAGGTGGATGGTTGAGTGGGTAGGTTGGTGGATGGTTAAGTGAGTGAGTGAGTGAGTGAGTGAGTGAGTGAGTGAGTGAGTTAGTGAGTGAGCGAGCGAGAGTGTGAGTGAAAATGCTATTTTAACGCAGCAGCATTTGATAAACAGAGCCAAAGCCCTGTGGTCCCTAACATTTTAGGAGAATGATCGAAACGGAAACCATTGTTAACTCCCGTAAACTAACATTGCTGGGACTGGACTGTATGTTCAACACAACAGGAGATATGACATCTGAGTCCCAGACAACAGTGTTTGACGAGAAACTTTCTTATTACAAACTTATAAACAAATGTGATATGATATATACAGGGGTTCGTACCCAGGGTAAGCCTACCCACTAATCTACTGACCTTATCCCACGTTGCAAAATTGGCTTCGTTATCCAGAATTTCCAATTTCAATTTACTGCTTATCTTCAAAACAGTTCCTTAATAGGGGATAATGTCCTAGTACATCATGTTGTACATCGAAAATGTTGGTAATTTGATTTCAGCCTAATAAACATACAGCATTCTTTGTGCTTGTGACGAGGCTGACAGCAGGTATAGCGAAGGTAATTTATCAGCTGATGGTCTTATCAGAAAAGTGTGTAATCACAGTCTGTCTGCTCATAAATTACAAACATAACTCATACTTTACTTGACAATCCACCTAATTAGCATCGCAAACTCTGCTGTCGGAACATGCTGAAACCAATGACATCGCAACAACATAATGTAATAACTCTATAACAGTGGAAGTGTTGTATTGCGTCCCACTGTTGCCACAAGTCCATGACGGCTGTCACAAAACCTAGTCTGATCAGGTAGAAGCTGATACTATATCAAGATATTCATGGACTGTCACCAGATAAATTAAAACACTGATAAGCCGCCTCCGTGGTCTTGTGGTAGAGCGTCTGCCCAGAGAGTGGAAGGTCCGGGGTTCGATCCCCGGCTGTGTCATACCAAAAGACGTTAAAAGATGGTACTTGTTGTTACCCTGTCTGGCGCTCAACATTAAGGGGTTAAAACAAGGACTGGTCGGCTCAGAGTCAGTATACTGTGTCTGAGTGGGGTATTCATGTTAAACTGCGGCATGGTATCTCAGTGAGCTAGCACTATAAATCGGCATCAGTCCGGACTAGTACAAGCAGCCACACACACACACACGTGCATGCACGTCGCTATATAAGTGCAATAATCTTGGACGCGACGTTAAACCCAATTTCACCTCACCTAAAACACTGATAACAATGTTGGACACAAAGATGGTTTTGAAATTTTTCCAACTCAAATTGAAGCTGATTATCTATCATCATGCATCAACGTAACTGTTTATGATAAAAAAAACATAATAACAATAAATAAATTGCAAGTGATTCCATGGCATTTTATGGGAAGGGGTGAAGGGGGAGGGGGGGGAAGGGGGAGGGGGGTGAAGGGGGTGAAGGGGGAGTGGGGGGAGGCGGGTGCATTCGTTTTCATAAACTGCAACTTCCACCAACGGCCTACTGTTTCCTGAATGGCTGATAATGGGTTACAGAGTTTTCATACTGTTGTCTACAAATTTTTGTGTTGATGATCAATCTCATTAAAATAAGATCTTAGTTCTAGCTACCGTTAAACAGAGATCTGAGGACATCCCATTACAGGTCATATAAGACCAACCTTTCGCGAACATTGACTGACTAATGGAATGACTGGCAAGAAGTCGACATTAGCCAATCAGAAGGCAGCTTTCTCAAGTCTTACGGCTCTAGTTTTAAGCTGGCGACTATGCTTCAAAACAAATTTTGATATATATCTCGATTAAAAATTTGAAACTTAACAAAAGAACTTTGTTGAATGGCTAATAGATTCCCTAGATTGTATGGATTCAGTCATAAAGCCCGCAACTATCGTTCAGAATACCCCGTGTTAAAGATTTCGAGGTTGCATGATAAGATGGCACATTCGGACTGTCATTTTCATGATCTGGTAAGCAATGCTCTGATTGGTCGGATGAAAGGTTGCTCTGGCGTGACCCGGAATGGGATGTCCTCAGATCTTTGTCTAGCGATAGCGAGAGCTAAGATCTGATTTTAATGAGATTGGTTGATGATTAAATAATCAGTCTGTGAAGTTGTTATTGTTGACATATTTATTTATTAACTTTGGCTTCAATATGTTTTGAATGGGTTTTTTTACGACGCTTTTAGCAAATATTCCAGCAATATCATGGCGGGGGACACTAGAAATGGGCTTCTCACATTGTACCCATGTGGGGAATCGAACCCGGGCCTTTGGCGTGATGAGTGAACGCTTTAACCACTAGACTAGCCCACCGCCCCCTACGAAATTGGGATACGATGACATGTTTCAACCAACTGACCAGCCTGACCAACTGATCCCGTTAGTCGCTTCTTATGACAAGCATAGTTGCCTTTTACAGCAAGCATGGGTTGCTGTAGACCTATTCTACCCCGGATCTTCATGGGTCGACAGACAATGTAAAGTAACATAACTGCCAGATATATGTTCTGTTGTACCAGCTCCGATGAAAATGACCGAAATCAGACCCTTCCCTCGACAATGTTTAATGGAAATATTTACATAGATTTCAAAGTAAAACCTCAGAAAAATTTCACCTGGCTTGCTCTGGTGGTTTCAGAGAAGAAGAAGATTTATAATTCTTAAAAAATGAAAACACACATGTGGAAAAAAACACCTGTGGACAAAGAAAAGAATGCATGCTCAAATTGTAGTGGGTAAAAGTTTCAGTATTTATGCCTGAAACAAATGAAGACGTGAATAATTCTTAACACAGACTTGTCCAGCACAACCTTGTCCGGCACAACCTTGTATGCTTCACCGTTTTATTTTCAATTTGATTATTTTTCTGAGTAGAGAGGTAATCAAAGGCCAAAATACCACTTAAGAAGCAACATTGTTGTCACTGGTAGGACAAAATACTATGCATGGCCACGCTCAAGCCACAAAAAAGCAAAGAACAGGCCCTGACTGGAATGAAACTGAGCTTAAGGATGTGACCAAATTGCAAGAGTTAAATCAATGTCAAGTCTTGAATGTATTCAGAAACTACCATATTGTCTGGAGGAAATACATAAATATTCAAATGAGCATTGCATAACTGATACAGGAAACTGGGGTTGGGTTACATTTAATTTCAGACATAAACAATCTGAAGCAATTGTTCTAAAATCAATGAATTACAAGAAACTTGCTGTGTACACAAGCATATTTAAATTGCCGTAGCAAACGCCCAAGTTGAAACTGATCACCATTTTGCCAAGACTAGCTGGCCTCATTTTGTCCTTGATTCCAAGAGCCCAAGGTACTGGGCTATGCATTACCCAACATCTCGGAGATTCTTGCAATATTGATTTACCACAAACTCATACAAAACATTCTCATCAATCATTTGTATTCCAACATTTAGACTCAGGATTGATAGGACTATAGAAATTACTTCTGCCATTATGATTTTTACCTTGATTACTTGAACTGATTATGCAATTGCTTCAGTTTTCTTTCTTAGAGATTTTATATAATACACATATTTGATTAATACCAACACAGACTATTTGAGATTCAGAAAGACTATGATTTATTATGTATTAGTGGTGAAATACTGTACTTATCTGAAAACATAAAACTGATATCTCACTCCCGTGAAATAACACTCAATGCCGGAACTACTTTCAATCTGCTTCAAAGACACAACTGTTTTTCGACCATGATCAAGAGGATCAGTCAGAAAATACACAGTACATCGAACATGTGAGTGAGTGAGTGAGTGAGTGAGTGAGTGAGTGAGTGAGTGAGTGAGTGAGTGAGTGAGTGAGTGAGTGAGTGAGTGAGTGAGTGAGTGAGTGAGCGAGCGAGCGAGCGAGCGGGGTTTAACACCACTTTTAACAGTAATTTAGTCATATCACCCTCATAAGTGACAATACATCTTGACCGAAAACATGATAGAAATTGACTAAGGAAGTGTATATCAAGTTTTCTGGACAACCGAGTGCTTGAAATTTGGTACTTTTCCATGACTTTCTGTGACATATGTTTTACTTCACAATGAGCGATGGCATAGAACTAAGCCTTGAAAAGACTGCTTACTTTTCTTGAGCAGTGCCCACTTCATATGTTTGAACCTATGCATTACCAAACTTTGTTTACAGGCTATAGTATCCGTGTATCCTTCATTCAGATTGACAACCCACCCAAAACATTAGGACTCAACTAATACTGCTTAACTCAATATCCTCACTGACTCCAAAGATTTCGTGGTTTTTTTCATAGAAGAATTGCGATAAATATAATGTGTTTTCGATGTAGAGCTTGGTAACCTGTAGGTTTCACCACACAAAGTGTATCATGTTGTAGCCTGCAACCTGGGGGTATCGCGGTACTTGTCATGTACACTAAACGGAACAAAATGCACTTACTAACCTTTATGATTATTCGTGTTCTCTGTATCAGATATCATTCATTTTATCAAACAATGCATATTTTACTGATAAAAGTTCATTATTTACATTAGTAGCTCCGAGTAAAAGCCGGGCCTCGCGCTCTGTTTGACAAGGGAGAGAACTCCATCGTATCGCTGTACAGAGAAAAGTTGTGTATGGAGGTCCGAATTGGACAAAAAGAGGACATAATTCTACCAACCACTTGGTATGATCATGCCAGACATCAGTGATTTGTCCAGACAAGTGCAAAGACAGCACAAGTAAAATTCTAAATGTGTTATCAGCAATAGGTATTCAATGCATTTTTACCGAAAAGTAAGAGAAAAATATTTTTATAAGTCAACAACAAAATATCAGAAATGATATTTTAAGATTGTTTAAAAAAAATTGGATGACAATAATTTGTCACAAAATGGAAAAATGTTAAAAGTCAACAATAAATATATAAAAAGCACTCCTAGTATGCCCAAAGTATGTATTTATCTTTTGGTTACTAGTGAAGAACGTATTTCTAAGTTTGGCATTATGGCCCTTATGATATCCCAATAGATTCTGGGCACAGAACGGGAAAAAATGTACGGACTACGTAACTTCCGTTACCTTATTAGTCACCATGAATATGCAGATGATCTAGTTCAGGTCGATAGAGAAAGTTTACTTGGGGAACTGCGGGTTATATCGTTGGCCATTGATAGATGGGGGTAAGGCAATATTACAACAGATGCCAGAAATATGTATCAACGGATTAATAACTCCTTACTTACAGCAGACGGAACATTCCGAGGAAATTGAAATTGTTTACGAAGTGAGCACTTCCTGGTTACTGATTTGCATTAATAGATGGCCGCTAAGAGGCGTGTCCCGCGTGAACTATTGGAAATCACAAATGCCGCGATACGATGAATGCCGCGGTACCACGGGGTCCGAGTATACTTTCATTTCGATCTACAGTTAAATCTATGGATAACCTATCTCAACATTGAAAACACAGTTTGTTTATCTCCTATTTGTTAGTAATAATATTGGTCTGATCAGGTGTTTACAAGTAGTTTCAAGGCCATAGAATTGATTCCAGTACTAGGTAATATTTCCTTACATTGATTTTGCCGGTCTGAGATCTGTTTTGATGAAGTACAGTCACGCTGTAGCAGCTGCAATGGCTTATCAAGCCACCCCCCACCCTCTCTCTCCCCCATCCCCCACCAACCCACCCTAAGCAATATCAGCATATCAACATGGATAAGAAGCTGTAATTCTAGATTTTCAAATTTGCATTTATAGACTTGCTCTGTAGCTTTTGAAGGTTTTTGTTTCAGGGTCTGTACGAGAGACTAATTTACGCTAAGTGTTTTCAACTCCAACCAGACCTAAGGGGACATTTGAACTTCTAGGATGGGAAATTGGCCATCATGTGACGGTTGTAAGCATTCAGCCTTCCACCTTCCTCCCTAGGAGAGGAAAAGGTGGATGGATAATGCCCTGAAGCAGGCTGGAGGTGTCCCATCTGGGAGGGTCAAATTTGTTCAAGGCTTAAAAAAATAATCAAAATGATCAATCCATCGAAATATTTATAAAACACTTGGGAAAGGGCATCAGAATCTCAAATTATTCCACTCTGAAGTCATTGGTGTATATGTATGGCACACACAAGTGAATTTTCTTCTGCTATTTCTGGTGTCCCTCGCTGTGATAATACTTGAATATTTTTAAAAGCGGCGGCGTAAAAACCATACTCACTCACCCACTCACTCACTCACTCACTGTTCTGTAACTTGGCCTCACAAAAAGTTCCTCAACCCTATTCTTGTTCACGCAATAATTTTATCTCAATAGTATATTTTTCTTCCGTGTCAATTTAATACTAAACATTAAAAACATAGTTGCACCATTGCTTTTTTTTACTCAACACCATCTACAGTTGCAGATCAAATGTGGGTATGTTCGCTGGGTTTGTCACCTTTTCTTTTGAAAATAAGATACATATAGCCCCATGAAAACACAAAATACCTTCTTGTCAGTGAAATACTTTTAAAGTCTGTTGTCAAATGGAACACACCCTTAATTTTCTTATTAATTAACAACATGCACTGACAGAAATAAAGTCAGTGTGTCCAATTGAGTGAGTGAGTGAGTTGGGTTTAACGCCATTTTTAACAGTATTCCAGTTATATCGCGGCATGTCAGCTTAATGTGGGAGGAAAGCCCGAAGTGATGCAGGCCTAGGATTTTATTGAAATTAATAAAATGTCCCAGAAAAGTCTTAAAGAAATAATTATGCTTCAAATTATAAAAAATAAATTATCTGCACAAAAATTACATTGTTGCAAGGTGTGTTTCTTAAAAAAATATTCAGGCTCATTGTTTTAATTAAAATATGTAGCTGAAAAAATATTCAATCTCCATACAAAATCAAAGCCAACAGTATAAACAGCAAATTCCAATGGTACTTGGTGGTACCATGACATGCTTTGTTTGTTTGTTGGTTTCTTGTTTAACATCGCACTCAGCAATATTCCAGCTATATGACAGCAGTCAATCCAGTGATTCACATGAGCATCAATCTCGCAATTGAGATCAATGACATGCATCAAGCAAGTCAGCGAGCCTGACCACCCGATCCCATTAGTCACCTCCTACGACAAGCACAGTTGCCTTTTATGGCAAGTATGGGTTGCCGAAGACCTATTTTACCCCGGATCTTCACAGGTTGCACCTGTATAATTACTAGGTGGGCTTACAAATCAAAAGATAAAGAATTAAGGATAACCCTTACTTCATATACACGGAACATGAGAGTAGGGATTACACCCTTGTCTCGTCTCCTTCAAGCCATATCACAATGGACTGGCATCACAATAGCAGATCAGGGATTGAAATTTTGCCCTCGACTAGCCCTCCAGCTTTGTATCAAGGATTGCCTAATGCAACAGGTGCGCCCAGAGCTAGTGACAACAACAACAATTGGAAATAGTTGTTAGGGTCCGACAATTTGATAATCTGTGGAGGGGTCCGGGTTTGTTTTTATAATTGAAATAGTCTTCCCCTGGACACAGTGGTCATTCTGAAAAAAACAACTGGTTTTGTGCAAAATATATAACTGGTTTGGTTCCTCCTTTCCGGGCATTGTTTGTTGTGGGTCTTAGTGCTAAAAGCATGCTTGTGCATGGGGTTCAGTGACACATAAAGGGCCAATTATTATTATATACTCTGCAACAACAGAAATCCTTCACACAAGGAGATTCATGAACAATAGAGTTTCCATTGTTTGACTGGCTTTGCAGGGCTTGATTTAAGGAACTTGATTTAACTTGCACCAGGTGCATATTGACATGAATTAAGTTGCACCAATCAAAACAAGGTTGCACCTTCAGGTCCCATAGGTTTATAAAAGTTGAAACATAGGCCAGTCTGCTGCTAGTATCACATAAATTGAAGATGTATTGCTGTAAAACGTGATTGGAACAGTACCTACAGTTAAATTACGTCAAATCTAAGAAAGCATGACAATATTACACATAAATTAGGGATTAGTGATGTACTATGGTAAATGAACTTTAGAGGTACTGAGGGTGTTCAGAGATTGATTCTGTGTGGACACTAACTTGAAATACTTTGACATGCACTTGGTGCATGCAGACATAAATATTTAGTTGCAGTTTTCAAAAATAGGTTGCAATGGTGTATGTATTATATAGCTTACTCAAGCTCGGCAATGTCATGTTGGTGGTTCATGAACAATACAGTTTCAATTGTTTGACTGGCAATTTCATGTTGGTGGTTCATGAACAATACAGTTTCAATTGTTTGACTGACAATGTTGGTGGTTCATGAACAATACAGTTTCAATTGTTTGACTGGCAATTTCATGTTGGTGGTTCATGAACTATACAGTTTCAATTGTTTGACTGACAATGTTGGTTGTTCATGAACAATACAGTTTCAATTGTTTGACTGGCAATTTCATGTTGGTGGTTCATGAACAATACAGTTTCAATTGTTTGACTGGCAATTTCATGTTGGTCGTTCATAAACAATACAGTTTCAATTGTTTGACTGGCAATGTCATGTTTGTGGTTCATGAACAAGGTTTCTCACGTTTTGAAGTTTGTGCTTTAAACTTAACAAGATTTCAAATGGTGCTTTGAAGTTAGTAGTTAAAGATTAAGAAGATTTCACATGTTGTTTTGAAGTTGGTAGTTAAAGACTAACAAGATTTCAGAAGTTTTTTTAAGTTGGTGGTAGAGGATGGACAAGCAAGGTTTTTAGCAACTTTGACTACTTTTGTAATTAATAATACATGTTCTTATAGACTCATCTGTTGTCAAGGCAAAATAACAGCAGACATGTTTGTATTCAAATGATGGAGATTTACAATAACAACATAATGTCATAAGTATAAATTATCACATATTAAAAATAGGATATTGAATGGTTGACAGTTATAAATGATGCAGGTCGGAAACACAATATGCACATAACTATGTTGACAATAGAGGTAGCATATGGAGGACTGAATAGGACGGTCTATTTGTACTATGCTCTCATCATCAGTGTATTAAACCATTATGATGACGCAATTCACTGGCCATTCTGAATGTGCATTTTTTTATGAAAAAAAACAAGTAAATTTAATTATTACTCACTCAAACTTCGCACATTATCAAAACTCAATGTTGAAAGAAGACATTGCTGGTGTAAGGGTGGCGAATGAATACAACATTCGTAGCTGTCCTCCATAGACTGTTCTCTTAAGAGTGGGACCTAGCTGTCAAGTACACTGCTTTTGCCGGGTTTGATTAAAAGACATGATAAGATGACGAATTTAAACTCTTGTTCATGATAGCATTTACATACACAAACATCACCAAGTTAGAAACACCTTCATTCAATGACACAACCAGCTTCAACTCAGTGACGGTTAGGGGAGGGGAGCCGAGAGACGATCAACTTATTGAGTCATATCATGGCTGTGTGATTTAATACCAGTCAGCAGATGGTTTATCTGTTATGATATTGGTTGTTATTACTGTTAAGCTAGACTATTTGTTCAGTTTCAAAGCATAAAAGATTGACGACACAAAATTGCATCAGCTGACATGAGGATGACATTTCTAAGGGCTGTCCACTTGGTCCAAGCACGTTCCCGAGGCAAGGGAGTGAACTGACTATAAAAGTCTATTTTCCATCCTTGCCGATCGAGGCTGGAATTCCGGAGTTATATTTTGGCCGGACTATGCATAGTTCAATCAAAATCGTGTAACAAACTAGACATTTGGTCTGTAAACAACATGGATTTCAACGTGCAGATTTTGGTCGACTTCCGCATTTGCAAAGCATGTGTACCGGCAGCTGGGCATCCCAAGATATTTCATGTTTTTAATCAAGGTTCTCAGTGATTTGATGCACTTCACGGGGTAAGACCCGTTTTGTTACAATATAGATCTTGCTTAGTGACCTGATGGTCTTGACTGGGCACCCCAATTTGTTTGAAGCAAATGCAGATGATATGAGAGATTGAATATGATTGGCCAAAAGGAGGAACATAGAAGGGACATAAAACGTAATAGCCTTTGGTGGCGCTATGTTCGAGCATGGAAATTCCAGCCTAGTTCAGCAAGGGTGGAAACTGAACACTCAAAGTCAGTTAACGCCCTTGCCTCGAGAAGATGGGGCCAAGGCGCGGTCTTCTCATTTTCAAAATGAAGTTCAAGGTCATAAGTAGGCACAGGAATAAATGTTGTGATGATCTCTCGACATGATGCTTTGTTTATTAGTGAATCTCTGAACCCTTATAATGCCACAATGCTGGCACTGCTATAATGCCACAATGCTGGCACTACTACAATACGAAAGTTAGAGTTTGAAAACACTCTATTTCAAATGTATTTGTTTGTAAGTCCTGCAATAGATCATAGAGAACTGCAAAAACTCAGACTTAATATTCAGGTCAAATATGTCAATTATACCTTTCTTTAGATGCATATGAGCTGTGTCTATGCGTCTCTGTTTTTTTGTCAAAACGAGTAGAGTGTATCTTGAGAAGATTAATCATCTAAGCGCATCTAAGAGCAGTGAAGATGTTGCAGTGTATGGTTGCACAGTGATATCGACGCCCCCATTTGTATGACCAGCTGATGCCAAAATAGTCCTGTCCGTATGTCATGTTATTAAACATGTTAAACACAGGTTTATTGTTATTAAATAGTTGATCTCTTCACAATTGAGTATTAATATGTTTATACTGTATGTGGACATAATCAACTTAATAATATATGATAAGCTCTCCACTGGTCTTGAGGGGGAAATGGGTTGACGTAACCTGTGTTAGTTTGTGTTTACATAAACTAGCCTTGAGGGTACATCAACCCACGTTACCCAAGGACCTGATGGACCGTGGACAATGAATGTATCTTACAACACACATAGTTATTTTGCACTTATGTCTCATGCATGCCTGCTCTGATCCGAATAGGTAAGATTACCACAGTTAGGCAAAATAGAAGATAAACGAAAACAACCTTAAACATTATTCTCGCTAGATCTATTTCATTACGAAATTATTGTAAATATCCAGAGAATGGCGTGTTACATCATTAAATCGAGGTACATAAGTGCGGTTCATAATTTGAGTGGGGTTCATAAGAAATGTACTATAACAGGAAGATAAATATGTTCATACTGTATGTTTTTGTTTGTTGTGTGTTTGTTGTTTAACATCGCACTCAGCAATATTCCAGCTATATGACGGCAGTCTGTAAATAATCAAATCTGGACCAGGCAATCCAGTGATTGACATCATAAGCATTGATCCCAAAATTGGGATACGATGACATGCATCAACCAAGTCAGCGATCCTGACCAACCGATCCTGTTAGTTGCCTCTTATGACAAGCATAGTTGCCTTTTACAATAAGCAAGGGTTGCTGAAGACCTGCTCTACCCCGGATCTTCACGGGTCTCATACTGTATGTAAACATATCAACCCTTTAGTGTAAATAGAGTATATAAATAACCATACAGTATAAAAATACTTATACTATATGTGAACATATCGACTTAATACAGTAGATGTATGTAAACATATTATCATGTCAAATGTGTAAATACAGTAGGTGTATGAGAACATGTCATCATGTTTATGTAAATACAGGAGGTGTATGAGAACATATTATCATGTAGTATATGTAAATACAGTAGGTGTATGAGAACATATTATCATGTAGTATCATGTAAATATAGTAGGTGTATGAGAACATATTATCATGTAGTATATGTAAATACAGTAGGTGTACGAGAACATATTATCATGTAGTATATGTAAATACAGTAGGTGTATGAGTACATGTAGTATATGTAAATACAGAAGGTGTATGAGTACATGAAGTATATGTAAATACAGTAGGTGTATGAGAACATATTATCTAGTACATGTAAATACAGGAGGTGTATGAGAACATATTATCTAGAATATGTAAATACAGGAGGTGTATAAGAACATATTATCATGTAGTATATGTAAATACAGGACGTTTATGAGTACATGTAGTATATGTAAATACAGGAGGTGTATGAGAACATATTATCATGTAGTATATGTAAATACAGGAGGTGTATGAGAACATGTAGAATATGTAAACACAGGAGGTGTATGAGAACATATTATCATGTAGTATATGTAAATACAGTAGTTGTATGAGTACATGTAGTATATGTAAATACAGGAGGTGTATGAGAACATATTATCTAGTATATGTAAATACAGGAGGTGTATGAGAAGATATTATCTAGTATATGTAAACACAGGAGGTGTATGAGAACATATTATCACGTAGTATATGTAAATACAGTAGGTGTATGAGTACATGTAGTATATGTAAATACAGTAGGTGTATGAGAACATGTAGTATATGTAAATACAGTAGGTGTTCGAGAACATATTATAGTGTATATGTAAATACAGTAGGTGTATGAGAACATGTAGTATATGTAAATACAGTAGGTGTTCGAGAACATATTATCTAGTATATGTAAACACAGGAGGTGTGTGAGAACATATTATCTAGTATATGTAAATACAGGAGGTGTATGAGAACATATTATCTAGTATATGTAAATACAGGAAGTGTATGAGAACATATGATCATGTAGTATCATGTAAATACAGTAGGTGTATGAGAACATATTATCTAGTATATGTAAACACAGGAGGTGTATGAGAACATGTAGTATATGTAAACACAGGAGGTGTATGAGAACATATTATCTAGTATATGTAAATACAGTAGGTGTATGAGAACATGTAGTATATGTAAACACAGGAGGTGTATGAGAACATATTATCATGTAGTATATGTAAACACAGGAGGTGTATGAGAACATATTATCTAGTATATGAAAACACAGGAGGTGTATGAGAACATATTATCTAGTATATGTAAACACAGGAGGTGTATGAGAACATGTAGTATATGTAAACACAGGAGGTGTATGAGAACATGTAGTATATGTAAACACAGGAGGTGTATGAGAACATATTATCATGTAGTATATGTAAACACAGTAGGTGTATGAGAACATATTATCTAGTATATGTAAATACAGGAGGTGTATGAGAACATATTATCTAGTATATGTAAATACAGGAAGTGTATGAGAACATATGATCATGTAGTATCATGTAAATACAGTAGGTGTATGAGAACATATTATCATGTAGTATATGTAAATACAGGAGGTGTATGAGAACATGTAGTATATGTAAATACAGGAGGTGTATGAGAACATATTATCTAGTATATGTAAACATAGGAGGTGTATGAGAACATATTATCTAGTATATGTAAATACAGGAGGTGTATGAGAACATGTAGTATATGTAAACACAGGAGGTGTATGAGAACATATTATCTAGTATATGTAAATACAGGAGGTGTATGAGAACATGTAGTATATGTAAATACAGTAGGTGTATGAGAACATATTATCACGTAGTATATGCAAAAACAGTAGGTGTATGAGAACATGTAGTATATGTAAATACAGGAGGTCTATGAGAACATGTAGTATATGTAAATACAGTAGGTGTATGAGAACATATTATCATGAAGTTTATGTAAATACAGGAGGTGTATGTGAACATATGTATATACAGGCGTATGTAAACACATTATCATATATGTAAATACAGTAGGTGTATGAGAACATATTATCATGAAGTACATGTAAATACAGGAGGTGTATGTGAACATATGTATATACGGGCGTATGTAAACATATTATCATATATGTAAATACAGTAGGCGTAGAACATATTATCATGTAGTATATGCAAATACAGTAGGTGTATGAGAACATGTAGTATATGTAAATACAGTAGGTGTACGAGAACATATTATCATGTAGTATATGTAAATACAGGAGGTGTATGTGAACATATGTATATACGGGCGTATGTAAACATATTATCATATATGTAAATACAGTAGGCGTAGAACATATTATCATGTAGTATATGCAAATACAGTAGGTGTATGAGAACATGTAGTATATGTAAATACAGTAGGTGTATGAGAACATGTAGTATATGTAAATACAGTAGGTGTTCGAGAACATATTATAGTGTATATGTAAATACAGGAGGTGTATGAGAACAAAACTCTACACCTTAGTACAAGTGACACATTTACACATTTCTGCAATGCAAACGTGTGAACATATCAACATGTCAACAACATACCCATACAGTACTGTTATGCGACCACAGCATAGCAGTGCTATATACATGTCGACAGTACAGTGCCCCCACAGAATACCTATGGCCGTAAAGAGCACTGACCTCGCACCATGTGTGATTCACAGTTGGCATGTTAGATAAACACCAATTGTCCAGATTAGCCAGGCGGAACGCTTCGTTCTCACACGGGTGGTTGTACAATGTAGACAAGCTCTATAAACATGTCAACACACTATAGTCAGCTGTCTCCAGCTATCGCGATATCAAATCATATTGGCTAATAATATGGGTGACATATTATGCAAATTTATTTACGTTACCTCAAACACACATTATCTCGTATAGTGCTTAGTGTGGAACAAATATGACACTGAATCGCGTCAATATGAGGGAGGTTCCGTGTGAGTGAGTGTGTACCCCACTCCAACTGCTTGCTATCGCTAGCCTGACAGCACTGATACATGGCCCGGGTTTCGCTCAGAATAGTCGGAGATGTCAAAAATCTATAAATTGTCACTCACCAGCATTACCAATGAGCCGGGCACGTTTCACTGAAACAGAGGGAAAATGAGTATAATTTCAAAAGGAATGTGAAAGGTTTATATGTAGCGCTGGGCGTACAATACACACGAGTAACAGTACACGCGCATTGTAACCACACAAGTGGTTGTAACCACAAAGACACCGGTAGCCACTACGCGAGTAGAAGTAGCATCACAAGTGCGCGAAATTTGACCATTTCATTCCGAAAAAGATGAAAAATACCTACCACACACGCACAGCAAAGACATGGTAATCACAATATCCTAGAGACGGTCTTAGCCTTGCGTCTAACCATGTCAACGGAACGCGAGATGTACGGTATCCTTAAAATATACACCCGCATCTAAAGGCTCGTCTCACTGTCAGACAGCTCCGAGGCCGCCATGTTGTGACGTCCACCTAATCATAGAACCGCATTAATATTCATTACTAGGATTTCATTCACTATCTATCTTACGCTAGGTCGACACGCTAACATCGAACCTATACTGGTCTTCGATTCAACACACCGTGTTTCACAATAACGTGGGAGAAATACGTTAACTTTGTTAGACGGCGGAGCTTATGTCACAGGTGCGATGGAGCGAAGCCATGTTTTGTCGCGCGATCGTATTGAATTTTTGGTCAACGTCCGTCCCCTTTTACCATAATCACAGTTCGCACAGACTCAGATAGGGAACTAATAATACCGAACGTTTTCATATAGGTTATACTTCGGTATTTTTTAACAGTGGCGCGATTCTGTGTGGGTCTTTCTTGCGACGGAGCTAATGGTGTTCAATGTGAGCCAATCCAGTTATTGAACTTGCTTTCATTTTCGTTTGTATAAAACACCGCGAGTGGTTTCAAGAACTATAGAGATTTAATTTAATCAATATTGTATCCGTCTGAATAAATGTCTCTATCAGCTCAGTACACATAACAAGTTTTGCTCAAGAAAAATATAATTTTACACAACTCACGTGGGGACATTTAGCCATGCCGTTTCAAAGGAGTAAGATGGCTAAAGGTTGAAATGTGTTTCTGTGACTCAGAGATATGACTTTGGTTACATTATTATTTGTAATTTGTGTATTGTTGTGGTTAACACACAAAAAGAGTCCGCATACCGATATGGTCAACGTCCACGCTCAGCCCACTGTGTTAACGTCCACTCAGGTAATATTCCCTCCACGCTAAGACACCAGCCCACCGTGTTCACGCCCCCTACAGGTAAAGTATTCTCAATTCTAAGACACCAGCCCACCGTGTTCACGCCCCCTACAGGTAAAGTATTCTCAACTCTTAAGACACCAGCCCACCGTGTTCACGCCCCCTACAGGTAAAGTATTCTCAACTCTAAGACACCAGCCCACCGTGTTCACGCCCCCTACAGGTAAAGTATTCTCAACTCTTAAGACACCAGCCCACTGTGTTCACCCCTGCCTACAGGTAAAGTATTCTCAACTCACAGACACCAGCCCACTGTGTTCACGCCCCCTACAGGTAAAGTATTCTCAACTCTTAAGACACCAGCCCACTGTGTTCACCCCTGCCTACAGGTAAAGTATTCTCAACTCACAGACACCAGCCCACCGTGTTCACGCCCCCTACAGGTAAAGTATTCTCAACTCTTAAGACACCAGCCCACCGTGTTCACGCCCCCTACAGGTAAAGCATTCTCAACTCTTAAGACACAAGCCCACCGTGTTCACGCCCCCTGCAGGTAAAGTATTCTCAACTCTTAAGACACCAGCCCACTGTGTTCACGCCCCCTACAGGTAAAGTATTCTCAACTCTTAAGACACAAGCCCACCGGGTTCACGCCCCCTACAGGTAAAGTATTCTCAACTCTAAGACACCAGCCCACTGTGTTCACCCCTGCCTACAGGTAAAGTATTCTCAACTCTAAGACACCAGCCCACTGTGTTCACGCCCCCTATAGGTAAAGTATTCTCAACTCTAAGACACCAGCCCACTGTGTTCACCCCTGCCTACAGGTAAAGTATTCTCAACTCTAAGACACCAGCCCACTGTGTTCACCCCTGCCTACAGGTAAAGTATTCTCAACTCTAAGACACCAGCCCACTGTGTTCACGCCCCCTACAGGTAAAGTATTCTCAACTCTTAAGACACCAGCCCACCGTGTTCACGCCCCCTACAGGTAAAGTATTCTCAACTCTTAAGACACCAGCCCACTATCTTCTCGCCCCCACAAGTACAGCGCCTTCCACGCTAATATACCTGGGTATCTCTGGTATACGGTATACATTAAGACACCATACGTGTAATAATAACATTTTAATATCCATATGTTTACATTATAACCAGATGTTGGTGTATTTTATTACCCTTTTCAGTATGTTTATTTGTTATTGTCGTGTGAGGTCAGATTTTACACGCGCCCATGTCACATCATAATGAACCAGTTGTACACATATTTAAAACCGCCGTGCCAGCTGTCACCAGTAAAGACTATAGACTTGGATTGCAAGATTGCTGGAATTGCCGTGAATATATAGTTCCCATAGTCGCTTATGAAACGATGAATTTAGAACGTACAATTTTTCCACGACGCTATAAAGAATGTACACGTGGCAACAAGCATTTCTCACTTGTATTCTGCTCCGAGTACCACGTGACAGTATCGACTTTTGATTACACGCAGGTGTTAATTTCAATCTACAATGTAATGCTATCACCAGTCTCTCCCAACATCGTCACAGCAGCAGATTTACGCGACATGCAGACGTGGGCGATGGGCGTTCGTTTATCAGAAACCTGTCCACATTTTACTAATTACCACATGCCCCTGTCGCCATCTGGCGTCTCACAAACAAAGCACACACTCATCCTCACACCGGAGGGGTGGGGGTTGTAATGCTAATATATGTATACGGGGTATCTACACGATGATCTTGTGTGTGACCTCTTCTAAAACAGATGGATGTTATCATGTAAATATTAGTGTCATAAATATGTATTAAAATTTAATGTAATATGTGTGCGTGTGTGTGGCATGTGTGTACGACCACTACATGTATACGTGCATCTAGACCGATGGCATGCATACGTGGACACTGGAAACCCTTTCACACTTCTACAGAAACTCTTTGGGTGAGGGGCGGTCGGGTAGCGTTCGCTCGTCACGCCGAAGACCCGGGTTCGATTCCCGACATGGCTACGCCGTGATATTGCTGGAATATTGCTAAAAGCGGCGTAAAACCATACTCACTCACTTTCTTTGGGTGAAGTCTGGTTGGTTTGGGAACCACGTGTGCAACTCCAGGCACCACCCACTACCTTTTCAACATGAAGCACTCCCCACTACCTTCAACTTTCAGCAGCGCAACACGAATACCGTTCAACACCAAGCACCCCACTACCTTTCAACACCAAGCACACCCACTACCTTTCAACACCATGCACCCGCACTACCGTTCAACGCCAAGCACCCCCACTACCGTTCAACGCCAAGCACCCCCCCCCCCCCCCCCCCCCACCCCACCACCACCGCTCAACACCAAGCACCCCCACCACCGTTCAACACCAGCACCCCCGCTAGCTTCAACTCGCAGCACTCCCGCTAGCTTCAACTGACAGCATCCCCGTTAGCTTCAACTCGCAGCACTCCCGCTAGCTTCAACTGACAGCATCCCCGCTAGCTTCAACTGACAGCATCCCCGCTAGCTTCAACTCACAGCACCCCCGCTAGCTTCAACTCACAGCACCCCCGCTAGCTTCAACTGACAGCATCCCCGTTAGCTTCAACTGACAGCATCCCCGCTAGCTTCAACTCACAGCACCCCCGCTAGTTTCAACTCACAGCATCCCCGCTAGCTTCAACTGACAGCATCCCCGCTAGCTTCAACTGACAGCACCCCCGCTAGCTTCAACTGACAGGACCCCCGCTAGCTTCAACTCACAGCACCCCCGTTAGCTCCAACTCGCAGCACTCCCACTAGCTTCAACTGACAGCACCCCCGTTAGCTTCAACTCGCAGCACTCCCACTAGCTTCAACTGACAGCATCCCCGTTAGCTTCAACTCGCAGCATCCCCGCTAGCTTCAACTCGCAGCACCCCCGCTAGCTTCAACTCGCAGCACCCCCGCTAGCTTCAACTCACAGCTTCCCCGCTAGCTTCAACTCGCAGCACCCCAGCGAGCTTCAACTCACAGCATCCCCGCGAGCTTCAACTCGCAGCTCCCCAGCGAGCTTCAACTCACAGCACCCCCGCGAGCTTCAACTCGCAGCACCCCAGCGAGCTTCAACTCGCAGCATCCCCGCGAGCTTCAACTCGCAGCACCCCAGCGAGCTTCAACTCACAGCACCCCCGCGAGCTTCAACTGACAGCACCCCCGCTAGCTTCAACTCGCAGCACCCCAGCGAGCTTCAACTCACAGCACCCCAGCGAGCTTCAACTCACAGCATCCCCGCGAGCTTCAACTCGCAGCACCCCCGCTAGCTTCAACTCGCAGCACCCCAGCGAGCTTCAACTCACAGCACCCCCGCTAGCTTCAACTCGCAGCACCCCAGCGAGCTTCAACTCACAGCACCCCCTACTACATTGAAGGAACAACATGCCCTGCTTCCCCGTCTTACTCAACCCACGTTTGTCTTCCATGTGGCTGGTTCACTGAAATGTGTGGCAAGAGGGAAATAAATACAACAGTCAGTGAGGTTGTGTTTCTTGTGTTAGCATATTCGCTAAGTCATATCGATTAACCAGGCGGCTATATATTTCAACAGTTGCGCGGCAGTGGTCAGCGTGTCGGCGATTATCGCCTGATGTGTAGCGTTTGTCAACGGTACATATCGCGATTATCATCGACAGTTTGGCTTAGACCCACATTGGCCACTACCAGTAGAATAATTGACCCTGAGGCTACGAAGGGTAGGTGAAGGAGCTACTTAACTGCTGTCTGTCATCAAAGCCTATTTACAACACGGTGCCAACGTATTGTATAATGTCCCTTTGTATATTGTGATATTGTAGAAAAGTGGAATTGGAAGATAATGTCGAAAGCGATAAACTTAGGGCTACTACATGATTGATAGGTGATGTCGCAGCAATAAACTTAGGGCTACCACATGATTGATAGGTGATGTCGCAGCAATAAACTTAGGGCTACTGCATGATTGATAGGTGATGTCGCAGCAATAAACTTAGGGCTACTACATGATTGATAGGTGATGTCGCAGCAATAAACCTAGGGCTACTACATGATTGATAGGTGATGTCAGAGCAATAAACCTAGGGCTACTACATGATCGATAGGTGATGTCGCAGCAATAAACTTAGGGCTACTACATGATTGATAGGTGATGTCGCAGCAATAAACCTGGGCTACTGCGTGATTGATAGGTGATGTCGTAGCAATAAACCTAGGGCTACTACATGATTGATAGGTGATGTCGCAGCAATAAACTGAGGGCTACCACATGATTGATAGGTGATGTCGTAGCAATAAACTTAGGGCTACCACATGATTGATAGGTGATGTCGTAGCAATAAACTGAGGGCTACCACATGATTGATAGGTGATGTCGCAGCAATAAACTTAGGGCTACTGCATGATTGATAGGTGACTTCACAGCCATAAACATACAGCTTCCCGAGGCAAGAGAGTTAACTGACTATAAAAGTCCAGTTTCCACCCTTGCCGAACTAGGCTGGTATTATGGAGTAACATTTTGACTGGACTAACGAGTCTATGCATAGTCCAATCAAAATCTCGCAACGAAATCGAAATCCGGTTCGTAAACTGTCTTGCAGATTTTGGTCGATTGCAGATTTGCAAAACATGTGCACCGCCAACCTGTTGTCAACAGATATTTTCCAAACCTTTTCATGTTTTTAATCAAGGTGCTCGCGTGATTTGATGCACTTCGCGATGTAAGATCCGTTTTATCACAATATAGATCTTGATTAGCGATGATCAGATCGTCTTGACTGGGCGCCGCCATTTTGTTTGAAACAAATGCAAGTGATGGAATCGGATTGGTCCATAAGAGAGGCTCAGAAGGGACATAACTTATAATAACCACTGGTGGCGCTACGATCGAGCCCAGGAATTCCAGCCAAGTTCGGCAAGGGTTGAAACTGGACTTTTAGAGTCAGTTAACTCTCTTGCCTCGGGAAGATGTAAACATTGAGCTACTACAGGACGAGTAGGCGATGTGTAATACTAAGTATGCATATGGCAACTACATGATTGGTAGGCTATGTGTCACACTATGCAGAGGGCTACTACATAATTGGTAGGTGACAGCGCAAAAAATATAGGGCATCTGCATGAATGAACATGGTGATACAATCTATATTGTAGTCTACCCAGAAACATGTAGACACGTGACGATTGTTAATTACTCTTGCAGAAAACATATGTGTATTGTGATGACGCCTATCAATATTTTAGTATGCATGTGTGTGTTAATTATAACATCACCTATCCACCCTACAGTAATCTTTTTGTGTAACGTCACCTACCCATCCTGTAGTAGCCCTATGTCTAGTGTGACATCACCTACCCATCCTGTAGTAGCCCTATGTATAGTGTGACATCACCTACCCACCATGTAGTAGCCCTATGTATAGTGTAACATCACCTACCCATCCTGAAGTAGCCCCATGTCTAGTGTGACATCACCTACCCTGCCTGTAGTAGCCCTATGTCTGGTGTGACATCACCTACCCATCCTGTAGTAGCCCTATGTCTGGTGTGACATCACCTACCCATCATGTAGTAGCCCTATGTATAGTGTAACATCACCCACCCCTCTTGTAGTAGCCCTATGTCTAGTGTGATATCACCCACCCCTCATGTAGTAGCCCTATGTCTGATGTGACATCACCTACCCATCCTGTAGTAGCGCTATGTCTGGTGTGACATCACCTACCCACCCTCTAGAAGCCCTATGTCTGGTGTGACATCACCTACCCATCATGTAGTAGCCCTATGTCTAGTGTGACATCACCTACCCACCATTTAGTAGCCCCATGTCTAGTGTAACATCACCTACCCACCATGTAGTAGCCCCATGTCTAGTGTGGCATCACCTACCCACCCTGTGTAGCCCCATGTCTAGTGTGACACCACCTACCCACCCTTTAGTAGCCCCATGTCTAGTGTAACATCACCTACCCACCATGTAGAAGCCCCATGTCTAGTGTGGCATCACCTACCCCACATGTAGTAGCCCTATGTCTGGTGTGACATCACCTACCCATCCTGTAGTAGCCCTATGTATAGTGTGACATCCCCTACCCACCCTGTAGTAGCCCTATGTCTGGTGTGACATCACCTACCCATCCTGTAGTAGCCCTATGTATAGTGTTAGATCACCTACCCATCCTGTAGTAGCCCTATGTCTAGTGTGACATCACCTACCCATCCTGTAATAGCCCTATGTATAGTGTAACATCATCTACCCATCTGTAGTAGCCCTATATCTAGTGTAACATCACCTATCGATCCTGTAGTAGCCCTATGTCTAGTGTGACATCACCTACCCACCATGTAGTAGCCCTATGTCTAGTGTGACATCACTTACCCACCCTGTAGTAGCCCTACGTCTAGTGTGACATCACCTACCCCTCCTGTAGTAGCCCTATGTCTGGTGTAATATCACCTACCCATCCTGTAGTAGCCCTATGTATAGTGTGACATCATCTACCCACCCTGTAGTAGCCCTATGTCTAGTGTGACATCACCTACCCACCCTGTAGTAGCCCTATGTCTGATGTGACGTCACCTCCCATCATGTAGTAGCTCTATGTATAGTGTAACATCACCCACCCCTCTTGTAGTAGCCCTATGTCTAGTGTGATATCATCTACCCCTCCTGTAGTAGCCCTATGTCTAGTGTAACATCACCTACCCATCCTGTAGTAGCCCTATGTATAGTGTGACATCATCTTCCCATCCTGTAGTAACCCTATGTATAGTGTGACATCACCTACCCATCCTGCAGTAGCCCTATGTCTAGTGTAACATCACCTACCCATTCTGTAGTAGCCCTATGTATAGTGTGACATCATCTACCCATCATGTAGTAGCCCTATGTATAGTGTGACATCATCTACCCACATGTAGTAGCCCTATGTCCTGTGTGACATCACCTGCCCACCCTGTAGTAGCCTTATGTCTAGTGTAACATCACCTACCCATCCTGTAGTAGCCCTATGTCTAGTGTTACATCACCTACCCATCCTGTAGTAGCCTTATGTCTAGTGTAACATCATCTACCCATCATGTAGTAGCGCTATGTCTAGTGTGACATCATCTACCCATCATATAGTAGCCCTATGTATAGTGTGACATCATCTACCCATCCTGTAGTATCCCTATGTCCCTTGTGACATCACCTGCCCACCCTGTAGTAGCCTCATGTATAGCGTGACATCATCTACCCATCCTGTAGTAGCCCTATGTATAGTGTGACATCACCTACCCACCCTGTAGTAGCCTCATGTATAGCGTGACATCATCTACCCATCCTGTAGTAGCCCTATGTATAGTGTGACATCACCTACCCACCCTGTAGTAGCCCTATGTCTGATGTGACATCACCTACCCATCATGTAGTAGCCCTATGTATAGTGTAACATCACCCACCCCTCTTGTAGTAGCCCTATGTCTAGTGTGATATCATCTACCCATCCTGTAGTAGCCCTATGTATAGTGTGACATCACCTACCCACCCTGTAGTAGCCCTATGTCTGATGTGACATCACCTACCCATCATGTAGTAGCCCTATGTATAGTGTAACATCACCCACCCCTCTTGTAGTAGCCCTATGTCTAGTGTGATATCATCTACCCCTCCTGTAGTAGCCCTATGTCTAGTGTAACATCACCTACCCATTCCTGTAGTAGCCCTATGTATAGTGTGACATCATCTACCCATCCTGTAGTAACCCTATACACACACACACACATATATATCAAAATGGGTAGTTGACATATAGTAGTATATGCGGATTTGTCCACAAGTATTTGGATGTGTGGAACCGAATCGTGTGTTTTCACATACTTCTATCATTTAGCAGTCCGTATTTCAATATTGAGATTTGTCAATTTTATAATTGTACCATAAGTCCATAGGGGTTGTCTAGTTCCGGTCATATCGAGGCACAGATATTGATCACAACCAGAGTAAAATAGTTCCCTTGGCGATAAAATGGTTTGGGGACAAATTATAGTGGTGATGGGCGCAGTAATTTCCCGGTGGAGCCAGCTAACACCGACACCGCTTATGACGAAAAAATCGAATAACGAGATTTCCGTTTCTCTTGATCCTGCACAGTCGAGAAAACAAATGCTGGGTTAGGAGAACGAATGATCTGCAGCTTCCAAATACCTTAAAATAATGATAAAGAATAACACATGAGCATCCTTTGTATGAAATAAATAACCAGATTCTGTGCACGCCCGTCCTGGTGTAATACCGTGATCAGTGACACAGTGGGAATGAGTGAGCACACCGACTGAGGAGCTAGAGATGGATGCTAGTTTAGAGAGATGTGGAGAGGAGGGGATTGGGAGGTGAGATGCTGATGTATTGGGAAAGAGAGGGAGAATATAGCAGCGCTAAGAAGAAAAGAGAGAATGAGAGAGATGGACGGAGCGAGGATATATATTTACATAGGCAGATGAGATGCACGACACATTGATAGTTACAGGTCAGGCTATTGAGATACCTGCACATTCATAGCTGCAGGTCCATGCAACTATTGACACACCTGCACATTCATGGTTACAGGTCAAGCTATTGGGAGGCCGCACACATTGATAGTAACAGGTCCAGCTTCTGAGATACCTGCACATTGAAAGTTACAGGTCAAGCTATTGGGAGGCCGCACACATTGATAGTAACAGGTCCAGCTTCTGAGATACCTGCACATTTATAGTTGCAGGCCCATGCAACTATTGACACACCTGCACATTCATGGTTACAGGTCAAGCTATTGGAAGGCCGCACACATTGATAGTAACAGGTCCAGCTTCTGAGATACCTGCACATTGAAAGTTACAGGTCAATCTATTGGGAGGCCGCACACATTGATAGTCACAGGTCCAGCTTCTGAGATACCTGCACATTGAAAGTTACAGGTCAAGCTATTAAGAGGACGCACACATTGATAGTAACAGGTCCAGCTACTGAGATACCTGCACATTGATGGTTGCAGATCAAGCTATTGGGAGGCCGCACACATTGATAGTCACAGGTCCAGCTACTGAGATACCTGCACATTGAAAGTTACAGGTCAAGCTATTGGGAGGCCGCACACATTCATAGTCACAGATCCAGCTACTGAGGTACCTGCACATTGAAAGTTACAGGTCAAGCTATTAAGAGGCCGCACACATTCATAGTCACAGGTCAAGCTACTGAGATACCTGTAACTATGAATTGGGATACCTGCCCATTCATAGTTACAGGTCAAGCTACTGAGATATCTGTAACTATTAATTGGGATACCTGCCCATTCATAGTTACAGGTCAAGCTACTGAGGTACCTGCACATTAATAGTTACAGGTCCAGCTATTGGGAGATCGCACATTCTTATAGTCACAGGTCGAACAATTGAAAGGTCGCACACAGTCAAAGTCCAGATGGTGTCCATAGCCAGTGACGGACTATCACCCCGCAGACATCGAACACGCTCAGGTTCAGATTGTTCACACAATGTATGTTTTTGCTGCATATGGTTGCTTGCTCCTCTCCTTTCAACACCAAGCCCCTGTCGACATGCGCCTGGGAATTATTTTAAGAGGCTTATATAAATCAATAAGTGGTCCTTTGCGTGTATTTCCAGATCGCAATTGGCACACAGCTGGTTCTTCTCAAACACCGGGATAAAATGAGAACAACTCCAGGATTTGAATTCTATTTTTAGTAGAATATTACTATTTCTTGGCATGTAAGTCGATCAAGTTACGTGACCATAAAATTGGATCAGAACAAACTTGGAACACATTTCACACTTATATTGCGAACAGAGACTTATCTTGTTGGATGAGCTTCTATTTTTACATAAACAAGGATAGTTTACATAAGTGAAAACTGTTAGTAGTCGTACTTGTGGAGTGAGTGAGTGGGTGAGTATGGTTTTAAGCCGCTTTGAGCAATATTCCAGTGATATTCCAACAATATCACAGCGGGGGACACCAGAACACACATTGTACCCATGTCGGGAATCGAACCTGGGTCTTCGGCGTGACGAGCGAACGCTTTAACCACTACCCGACCGCCCCTAGTAGTAGTAGTACTACTAGTAGTAGCAGCAGCAGTAGTAGTAGCAGTAGAATTATTTGTAGTGGTGGTAGTAGTAGCAGTAGTAGTTGTAGTAGTGGTGGTAGTGGTAGTGTTTAGGGTATTATCGGCAGTAGTGGTAGTGGTGGTAGTACTGGGAGTAGTAAAAGAAGATTTTTTTTGTTGAACCCCGCACTCAACTCTAACATCATCAAAAACAATTTCCATAAGTGAAAACTGTTACCTGTAGTGGTACTAGTGGTAGTAGTAGTTGTAGTAGTGGTAGTGGTGATGGTGGTAGTAGTAGTAGTACTAGTAGTATAAGTAGTGAGTGAGTGAGTAAGTATGGTTTGACGCCGCTTTCAGCAAAATTCAAGCAATGTCACAGCAGGGGACACTAGAAATGGGCTTCACACATTGTACCCATGTCGGGAATCGAACCCGGGTCTTCGGCGTGACGAGCGAACGCTTTAATCACTAGGCTACCCGACCGCCCCTAGTAGTAGTAGTAATAGTAGCAGCAGTAGTAGTAGCAGTAGAAGTCACGTAGTAGTAGAAGTAGTAGAAGTAGCAGTAGTGGCAGTAGTAGTAGTGGTGGTAATAGTAGACATAGTAGTGGTTATGGTAGTTATAGTAGTAGTGGTAGAAGTAATAGCAGAAGTAGTAGTAGTAGTAGTAGTAGTAGCAGTAGTAGCTGTAGTATTGGTAGTAGTAGTTGTAGCAATAGTAGTATTGGTGTTGTTGTTGGTGGTAGTAGTAGTAGTACTGGCGGTAGTAGCGGTAGTAGAATTATTTGTAGTGGTGGTAGTAGTAGTTATAGCAGTTGTAGTATTGGTAGTTTTAGTAGAAGTAGTGGTGTTGGTGGTAGTAGTAGTAGCAGCAGTTGTAGTGGGAGTGAAGTGCTAGTAGTAGTAGGGAACCGATACAATTACCCGGAATCTGAAGATGTTTTAGTAAAGGTAGTAGATGCAGTAGTAGAAGTAGTAATAGTAGTACAAAAATAGTAGTAGTAGAACTAGTAATGGAAGTAGTAGTAGTAGTAGTAGTAGCAGCAGCCACAACAACAGCAGCAGCAGCAGTAGTCGTAGTAGTAGTAGTGGTAGTGGTAGTGGTAGTGGTAGTGGTAGTGGTAGTGGTAGCAGTAGTAGTAGTAGTAGTAGTACTAGAAGTAGTAGTAGAACTAGAAGTAGTAGTAGTAGTAGTAGTACTAGAAGTAGAAGTAGTAGTAGTAGTAGTAGTAGTAGTAGTAGTAGTAGTAGTAGTAGTAGTAGTAGTGGTGTTGGTGGTGTTGGTAGTAGTAGTAGTACTGGCGGTAGTAGAATTATTTGTAGTGGTGGTAGTGGTAGTTGTAGCAGTTGTAGTATTGGTAGTTTTAGAAGAAGTAGTGGTGTTGGTGGTAGTAGTAGTAGCAGCAGTTGTAGAGGGAGTGAAGTGCTAGTAGTAGTAGAAGCAGCGACAGTGGTTGTAGTAGTGGTGGCGATAGAAGCTGTAGTAGTAGAAGTAGTATTAGTATTAGTATTAGTATTAGTATTAGTAGTAGCAGTAGTGGTAGTAGTAATAGTTGTAATAATAGTAGTAGTAGATCTAGTAGTGGAAGTAGCAGTTGTAGCAGCAGCAGCTACAACAACAGCAGCAGCAGCAGCAGTAGCAGTAGTAGTAGTATTAGAAGTGATTCACCTCCCGATTTACTCGCCTCTTTTTCGACAAGAATAGGTTGCAGGGAACCGATACTATTACCCGGAATCTGAAGATGTTTTAGTAAAAGTAGTAGATGCAGTAGTAGAAGTAGTAATAGTAGTACAAAAATAGTAGTAGTAGATCTAGTAGTGGAAGTAGTAGTAGTAGTAGTAGCAGCAGCGGCCACAACAACAGCAGCAGCAGCAGTAGCACTAGTAGCAATATCTAGTGTGTCAGGATCTACTCAGTGTGTGTCAGGGTGTACTCAGTGTGTCAGGGTGTACTCAGTGTGTGTCAGGGTGTACTCAGTGTGTGTTAGGGTGTACTCAGTGTGTGTTAGGGTGTACTCAGTGTGTATCAGTGTGTACTCAGTGTGTGTAAGGGTGTATTCAATGTGTCAGGGTGTAATCAGTGTGCCAGGATGTACTCAGTGTGTGTCAGGATGTACTTAGTGTGTGTCAGGATGTACTCAGTGTGTGTCAGGATGTAGTCAGTGTGTCAGGATGTGCTCAGTGTGTCAGGATGTACTCAGTGTGTCAGGATGTACTCAGTGTGTCAGGATGTACTCAGCGTGTGTCAGGATGTACTCAGCGTGTGTCAGGAAGTACTCCAGCCCTGTTAGGCAGATCACTCGTGTCATTTGCCTCGAGTATGTGATGTGCTGTCTGGTTAGAGCACGATGTAGATATATGCTGATCCTGTTTGTCCTGTTTGTGTTTAATTCTCCTATTTCAATGCCCGGCATGCAAATAGTACTTTCATTAGCTTATTCTTCAGCTTAATTCCATTGCATCTCATGATCCACGTGTCCATGTTAGTCCAATTACAGACTTCTGTGGACGTCGCCTTCATTTTGTTTGTCTACTATAGGGGTTATATCCCCTCTGTTTCTTTCACGATAGTCTACATAGCTAACAGTTACCTTCCTTTGTATCAAAACAATTTAACGCACAATCTCTTCCTGTGTTATTCGGGTCCATTTGTTTGCGTGCAGACTTGGAAATGCCAGTAGTTATCTGTGATTATGCAAAGTGGTCATTGTCAAGAGCGCTCGGCTACTTTTATCGATAAACGAAAGGAAATCACAGGGTTCCCTACGATGTCATTTTCAAAAGTAGACATGTCATGGAGCCCTTGAAGCCCGGATACTTAGCTAGGAAAGCGCTGAGCTAGCCAGCACCATTTTGTTTATTACTTCAGGAATATACTGAAAGCATATCATTCTCATCCTGCGTGGGTGGGGTTGGTTGTGTGGGTGTGGGTGCTGGCGGTTGAGGGTAGGGGAGACTGAGAGATGTAAGCGACCCTCCTGGCAGAAATTCTGCTGACCCTCCAGTCTGTACATCTCAGGTGTTCTGGGGAGCTTTCTGACTAAACACGATCAAACATACGTAGGATTCGCGATTGTACGTGACCAAACATACTTGAGACTCGCCTGTCTGTACACGGCTAAACATAACGAGACGTCGCCTGTTTGTACACAGGAAACGGGATGAGAAGTCGCCCGTCTGTATACAGGAAACGGGATGAGAAGTCGCCCGTCTGTACACGGCTAAACATAACGAGAAGTCGCCTGTTTGTACACAGGAAACGGGATGAGAAGTCGCCTGTTTGTACACAGGAAACGGGATGAGAAGTCGCCCGTCTGTACACAGGAAACGGGATTAGAAGTCGCCTGTCTGTATACAGAAAACGGGATGAGAAGTCGCCTGTCTGTACACAGGAAACGGGATGAGAAGTCGCCTGTTTGTACACAGGAAACGGGATGAGAAATTGTCCGTCTGTATACAGGAAACGGGATGAGAAGTCGCCCGTCTGTATACAGGAAACGGGATGAGAAGTCGCCCGTCTGTACACGACCAAACGTCATGAGAAGTGTCCCGTCTGTACACGGCCACACGTGATGAGAATTCACCCGTCTGTACACAGGAAACGGGATGTGAAGTCGCCCGTCTGTATACGGCTAGACGTGATGAGAAGTCGTCCGTCTGTACACGGCCAAACGTGATGAGAATTCACCCGTCTGTACACAGGAAAGGTGATGTGAAGACGCCCGTCTGTACACGGCTAGACGTGATGAGAAGTCGCCCGTCTGTACACAGAAAAACGGGGTGAGAGGTCGCCCGTCTGTACACAGAAAACGGGATGAGAAGTCGCCCATCTGTACACAGGAAATGGGATGAGAAGTCGCCCATCTGTACACAGGAAACGGGATGAGAAGTCGCCTGTCTGTACACAGGAAACGTGATGAGAAGTCGCCCATCTGTACACAGGAAACGGGATGAGAAGTCGCCTGTCTGTACACAGGAAACGGGGTGAGAAGTCGCCCCTCTGTACACAGGAAACGGGATGAGAAGTCGCCTGTGTGTACACAGGAAACGGGATGAGAAGTCGCCCGTCTGTACACAGGAAACGGGATGAGAAGTCGCCTGTCTGTACACAGGAAACGGGAAGAGAAGTCGCCTGTCTGTACACAGGAAACGGGATGAAAAGTCGCCTGTCTGTACACAGGAAACGGGATGAGAAGTCGCCCGTCTGTACACAGGAAACGGGATGAGAAGTCGCCTGTTTGTACACAGGAAACGGGATGAGAAGTCGCCCGTCTGTACACAGGAAACGGGATGAGAAGTCGCCCGTCTGTATACAGGAAACGGGATGAGAAGTCGCCCGTCTGTACACAGGAAACGGGATGAGAAGTCGCCCGTCTGTATACAGGAAACGGGATGAGAAGTCGCCCGTCTGTATACAGGAAACGGGATGAGAAGTCGCCCGTCTGTACACGACCAAACGTCATGAGAAGTGTCCCGTCTGTACACGGCCAAACGTGATGAGAATTCACCCGTCTGTACACAGGAAACGGGATGTGAAGTCACCCGTCTGTATACGGCTAGACGCGATGAGAAGTCGTCCGTCTGTACACGGCCAAACGTGATGAGAATTCACCCGTCTGTACACAGGAAAGGTGATGTGAAGTCGCCCATCTGTACACGGCTAGACGTGATGAAAAGTCGCCCGTCTGTACACAGAAAAACGGGGTGAGAGGTCGCCCGTCTGTACACAGAAAACGGGATGAGAAGTCGCCTGTCTGTACAAAGGAAACGGGATGAGAAGTCGCCTGTCTGTACACAGGAAACGGGATGAGAAGTCGCCTGTCTGTATACAGGAAACGGGATGAGAAGTCGCCTGTCTGTATACAGGAAACGGGATGAGAAGTCGCCTGTCTGTACACAGGAAACGGGATGAGAAGTTGCCCATCTGTACACAGGAAACGGGATGAGAAGTCGCCCCTCTGTACACAGGAAACGGGATGAGAAGTCGCCTGTCTGTACACAGGAAACGTGATGAGAAGTCGTCCCTCTTTACAAGACCAAACGTGATGAGAAGTCGCCCGTCTGTACACGGCCAAACGTGATGAGAGGTCGTCCGTCTGTTTACGACCAAACGTGATGAGAAGTCGCGATAATGTTTTATATGATTCGTAAGGAAACATTAATGCCACTCTAAAATAAAATAATTCTTACACCTACGTAGAAGATACTTCCACCCCGGTATACGATATGACATACCTGGAAGTATCACCTACTATCGACTTATCAATTTTTTTAGAGTAATAGTTCTATAGTTCCGGATAAGTTAATATAACCCCTGGCTTAATTAATAAAGACCGATTTTTTTTACTTTCAAGCTTGACATGTCCTTAATGAGGTACTATCTTATATATTTGATATACGCATTTCGCTGTATATTGTAACAATCATTCGCATCATTTTCCCTGTATATTATTACAATGTTAGTATTCCGAGGACTTCAAAGAAAAAAGGAGTTTAGTGTGTGCGTGCATGTGCGTGCATGTGCGTGTGCGTGTGCGCGCGTGCGTGCGCGCATGTGTGTGAAATACAATTTTCATAAATAAACAAACAAACAAACAAACAAACAAACAAACAAATAAATAACAAACAAACAAACAAACAAACAAACAATCAAATAAAAAAATAATAAAAAAAAATATAATTTTTTTTAATAAAAAATAGGTTCCAGAACAATATTTTCATTAGGTTTTACCCCCCGACTACCACAACGTGATGTCGCCCATGCCAGTCTAATAATGCATAATACTTTGTACACAAGGAATACTGAATGATGTGCTGCAGTGTTAATAACTGACGCTCAGTGCTGTAGGATGTGCGCTCTTCAGTCGTCGCAATACATGCCCGTCTCTGTATACAACATAAATACAAATTAATAGATAAGGGATCCGTCGCTTAGCGTTATATACTACGTGTTTTGCAGTAAAACCGGGAGGCCATACGCACGTTCAATAATGAAAGAGACAAAAAACTGTTTCGTTATATTTAGAAGTAGACAGATGGGCAAGTGGTCTTTTCGTCACGAAGGAACTTAATGTATCTTCCATTAAACCTGCACCTTGTTTTGTATCGACAATGTGCTACAAACAAGATACAGCACATGTGGGTCTAAACTGCGGTGTGGGAGATAGTACACAGAACCCACCACAGCGGATTTTATAAACGCATGGGTAGCGAAGGTCTGACCCATGTGTGAGGCTGGTTTTTCATTTAGGTCAATGATACTGGGTAACGGTTTAGTTTATTGAAACATGTTGTATGTCCAGTTTTATCTTTTACACTAACAATTTAGGAAGACTTCAGATCAGTTGATGCCTAAAACAACCTAAATCCGTAGAAACGTGGACACCTTGCTCCTGTAGACGTGGACCTTGGCCACACATTATCTCTTGATTTCGTAAAAGTGGTATAGTGGTCACTCCCGTGGTCACTTCCTAGCTGGGAAAATATCCGTAATGTTAAACTGGGTTAGGTCAGGGCTGTTAGATGTGATTATGGCGGTGGATCGGACGTTGTCTTAGGCCGCGTCTCTAATCAAATTTCCACCTTTATGATAACCACGTATATTCGGTTCGAGGTCCGACAGTCTTTGAGACGGTTTTTGCTATTGGCTGAGGGCACTGGGCTTGTACTCGGTGTCGTCTTCTCCTCTCGCTACGTGTATCGCAGGGGTGCCAGTTATCGCCATTGTCGGGCATGAATAAAACAACAATATTATCATGCTTATTTACCTACATGTTTGCAGCGATACAGGCATGTATATCAAGCCTCATACCAGGTATGAACATCTAGCCACATGTCAGTCAGATATATGTAAACCTAGCCTCATACAAGGCATGTATACCTAGCCTCATACAAGGCATGTATATTTAGCCTCATACCAGGCATGTATATCTAGTCTCATAAAAGGCATATACATCTAGCCTCATACCAGGCATATATATCTAGCTTACACAAGGCATGTATATTTAGCCTCATACCAGGCATGTATATTTAGCCTCATACAAGGCATGTATATCTAGTCTCATAAAAGGCATATACATCTAGCCTCATACAAGGCATGTATATTTAGCCACATACCAGGCATGTATATCTAGCCTCATACAAGGCATGTATATCTAACCTCATACCAGGCATGTATATTTAGCCTTATACCAGGCATGTATAGCTAGCCTCAAAACCAGGCATGTATATCTTACCTCATACCAGGCATGTATATCTAGCCTCATACCAGGCATATATATCTAGCCTCAAAACCAGGCATGTATATCTTGCCTCATACCAGGCATGTATATCTAGCATCATACCAGACATATATATCTAGCCTCGTACCAGGTGTGTATATCTAGCATCATACCAGACATATATATCTAGCATCATACCAGGCTGGAATATCTAGCCTCATACCTGACATGTATATCTAGCATCATACCAGACATATATATCTAGCCTCATACAAGGCATGTATATCCTGCCTCATACCAGGCATGTATATCTAGCATCATACCAGACGTGTATATCTTGCCTCATACCAGGCATGTATATCTATCATTATACGAGGCATATATATCTTGCCTCATACCAGGCATATATATCTAGCATCATACCAGGCATGTATATCTTGCCTCATACCAGGCATGTATATATAGCATCATACCAGGCATGTATATCATGCCTCATACCAGGCCTGTATATCTAGCCTCATACGAGACATGTATATCTTGCCTCATACCGGACAAGTATATCTAGCCTCGTACCAGGCATGTATATCTAGCATCATACCAGGCATGTATATCTAGCCTCATACCAGACATATATATCTAGCCTCGTACCAGGCATGTATATCTAACCTCATACCAGACATACATATCTAGCCTCATACCAGACATGTATATCTTGCCTCATACCAGGCATGTATATCTAGCCTCATACCAGACATGTATATCTAGCCTCATACCGGACATGTATATCTTGCCTCATACCGGACATGTATATCTAGCCTCATACCGGACATGTATATCTTGCCTCATACCAGGCATGTATATCTTGCCTCATACCGGACATGTATATCTTGCCTCATACCGGACATGTATATCTAGCCTCATACCAGACATGTATATCTTGCCTCATACCGGACATGTATATCTTGCCTCATACCGGACATGTATATCTTGCCTCATACCGGACATGTATATCTAGCATCATACCGGACATGTATATCTAACCTCATACCAGACATGTATATCTTGCCTCATACCGGACATGTATATATTGCCTCATACCGGACATGTATATCTAGCCTCATACCGGACATGTATATATTGCCTCATACCGGACATGTATATCTAGCCTCATACCGGACATGTATATCTTGCCTCATACCGGACATATATATCTTGCCTCATACCGGACATGTATATCTTGCCTCATACCGGACATGTATATCTAGCCTCATACCGGACATGTATATATTGCCTCATACCGGACATGTATATCTAGCCTCATACCGGACATGTATATATTGCCTCATACCGGACATGTATATCTAGCCTCATACCGGACATGTATATATTGCCTCATACCGGACATATATATCTTGCCTCATACCGGACATATATATCTTGCCTCATACCAGACATGTATATCTTGCCTCATACCGGACATGTATATCTAGCCTCATACCAGACATATATATCTAGCCTCGTACCAGGCATGTATATCTTGCCTCATACCGGACATGTATATCTTGCCTCATACCGGACATGTATATCTAGCCTCATACCAGACATATATATCTAGCCTCGTACCAGGCATGTATATCTTGCATCATACCAGGTATGTATATCTAGCATCATACCAGACATGTAAATCTTGCCTCATACCAGACATGTATATCTTGCCTCATACCAGGCATGTATATATAGCCACAGACCTGTCAAGATCCGGGGTAGAATAGGTCTTCAGCCCCCCATGCTTGCCGTAAAAGGCGACTATGCTTGTCGTAAGAGGCGACTAACGGGTTCTGGTGGTCAGGCTCGCTGACTAGGTAGGTTTCATCATCAATACTAAATTTAACAAAATACCAAGCGCTTAAAAAATATAAAAGGTTTAATTGTGGTGTCGATTCAGAGAATAATGCTGACTTAAATAAAGACAATTTTGTGCGGTTAAGCAGAGGCAGTAGTAATCTAATTCCTGTGATGACTGAATAAAAAAACATGTCAACAGATGATACTCTTAACGGAACTATAACAAATTAAGAAGTTATTGAAGCAATAAAAGAATTGAAGCGTGACAAGGCCCCTGGGGACAACGGTGGTCCTTTGAAATTTGAAATATTCTCAGATGTTCTTGTACCATACCTTCACTTACTTTACAATAAAATATTTTTTACACAGCTATATTTAAGGCCTCGTAGAACGTGGGAATAATAATTCCGTTATTCAAGTACTGTTCACAGAGTGATCTCGACAGTCATGTGGAATCTCTTTATTAAATGTCTTTTGAAAAGTATTCACAAATTTTATAGAAATACCATTACGAATATGGGTCGACTTAAATAAACTGTTTGCTGAAGCAACACAAGCTCACTTTAAGCCAAACTACTCCACTGTTAATGACAGCTTTACTTTCTGCAAACTCCATGCACTAAATATTAATGTAAACCAAGAGGTCTTTTCACTGACTTTAAAAAAGAACCTTTGATTATGCTGATAGGAAAATTACTGTTTCTTCTTCTTAGTAAAGCCTGTCCTGGTAAATTGTAATTTATGCTTAAAAGTATATACCGATGTCAAGGCGTCTGTAAAATCAGTATCTGGTGAAACTCCATGCTTTGAACCAGTACTGGTGTCAGACAAGGGTGCATGCTGAGTTCATAAATGGGCTGTCAAGAAGAATAAGGTAGGAGTTTTGTAGTGGATTATTTGTCTATTATTTCAAGCTCAAGAAATAGAGGATATTATATTATTTTTGTTATGCTATTAAATGGTAAATTTAGACAAGAATAAAGTTATTATTTTTAGGAATGGTGACATTACATCTAAACATGAAAACTGTCATTGCATGGTTCTTTATTAGCCACATGTCATGTATATATTTAGCCTTATGTAATATACAATGTATAGATGTTTATATAGCCTCATGTAATATAACAATGTAGGCCCTATGTATAGATTCTATCTAGCCTCATGCATCTATCTTGCAATATGACAGGCGTGTATATCTAGCCTCATCTTATACATGTATCTTTTACTCATGTTATAAATATATATCTAGCCTCATGTCCAGGCAGATACTAGTATATCTAGACAAATGGTATACATATATATCTGGCCTCATGTTAAAATGTATATCTAGCCTCATGTCCAGGCAGATACTAGCATATCTAGACAAATGATATACATATATATCTGGCCTCATGTTATAATGTATATCTAGCCTCATGTCCAGGCAGATACTAGCATATCTAGACAAATGATATACATATATATCTGGCCTCATGTTATAATGTATATCTAGCCTCATGTCCAGGCAGATACTAGTATATCTAGACAAATGATATACATATATATCTGGCCTCATGTTATAATGTATATCTAGCCTCATGTCCAGGCAGATACTAGCATATCTAGACAAATGATATACATATATATCTGGCCTCATGTTATAATGTATATCTAGCCTCATGTCCAGGCAGATACTAGCATATCTATAGAAATGATATACATATATATCTGGCCTCATGTTATAATGTATATCTAGCCTCATGTCCAGGCAGATACTAGCATATCTATAGAAATGATATACATATATATCTGGCCTCATGTTATAATGTATATCTAGCATCATGTCCAGGCAGATACTAGTATATCTAGACAAATGATATACATATATATCTGGCCTCATGTTATAATGTATATCTAGCCTCATGTCCAGGCAGATACTAGCATATCTAGACAAATGATATACATATATATCTGGCCTCATGTTATAATGTATATCTAGCCTCATGTCCAGGCAGATACTAGCATATCTAGACAAATGATATACACATATATCTGGCCTCATGTTATAATGTATATCTAGCCTCATGTCCAGGCAGATACTAGTATATCTAGACAAATGATATACATATATATCTGGCCTCATGTTATAATGTATATCTAGCCTCATGTCCAGGCAGATACTAGCACATCGAGACAAATGATATACATATATATCTGGCCTCATGTCATAATGTATATCTAGCCTCATGTCCAGGCAGATACTAGCATATCTAGACAAATGATATACACATATATCTGGCCTCATGTTATAATGTATATCTAGCCTCATGTTTAACATGTATGGAGAGTATCATGTCAGGCATGAATATCTAGCTTCATGCCAGGCATATCTGCGATATCTGGGGTTATATGTAACATGTTATAATGTATATCTAGCCTCATGTTTAACATGTATGGAGAGTATCATGTCAGGCATGTATATCTAGCTTCATGCCAGGCATATCTGCGATATCCGGGGTTACATGTATTCAAGTATCTATATCTGGCTTCATTTCTGTATAAGAGTAAATATTCAACGTCGCTGACATCCATATAGTCGATAACATAGATAATCGAGTCAGAACCAGGGAAACATTTCTTCAAGAATCTTGGTAATAAAAGATATCTTGTTATCGCCAAGAATCTCGCGGTACTAAAAGACATCTTGATATCATCAGGCCATGAAGTACCGAAAGACGCCTTGATATCGTAAAGCCTCGCGTTACTTATTGTGCTGAAAAACGACTTAACACCCACAAGCCCCTTGGTGGTGCAAGACGCAATAATATCTTCAAGCCTTGACATCTTCCAGACTCATTGTGCTGAAAGACGCCTTGATATCTTCCAGACTCATTGTGCTGAAAGACGCCTTGATATCTTCCAGACTCATTGTGCTGAAAGACGCCTTGACATCTTCCAGACTCATTGTGCTGAAAGACGCCTTGACATCTTCCAGACTCATTGTGCTGAAAGACGCCTAGATATCTTCCAGACTCATTGTGCCGAAAGGCGCCTTGACATCTTCCAGACTTATTGTGCTGAAAGACGCCTTGATATCTTCCAGACTCAATGTGTTGAAAGGCGCATTGACATCTTCCAGACTCATTGTGTTGAAAGACGCCTTGACATCTTCCAGACTCATTGTGCTGAAAGATGCCTCGATATCTTCCAGACTCATTGTGCTGAAAGACGCCTCGATATCTTCTAGACTCATTGTGCTGAAAGACGCCTTGATATCTTCCAGACTCATTGTGCTGAAAGACGCCCCGATATCTTCCAGACTCATTGTGCTGAAAGACGCCTCGATATCTTCCAGACTCATTGTGCTGAAAGACGCCTCGATATCTTCCAGACTCATTGTGCTGAAAGAAGCCTCATTATCTTCCAGACTCATTGTGCTGAAAGACGCCTTGACATCTTCCAGACTCATTGTGCTGAAAGACGCCTCATTATCTTCCAGACTGATTGTGCTAAAGGCGCCTTGACATCTTCCAGACTCATTGTGCTGAAAGACGCCTTGATATCTTCCAGACTCATTGTGCTGAAAGACGCCTTGATATCTTCCAGACTCATTGTGCTGAAAGACGCCTTGATATCTTCCAGACTCATTGTGTTGAAAGGCGCCTTGACATCTTCCAGACTCATTGTGCTGAAAGACGCCTTGATATCTTCCAGACTCATTGTGCTGAAAGACGTCTACACCTAGCGGTTTTGTAGCGCAGATCGTCGATCCAAACATGGACTATCTGGCTGCAGCTGTATACAACTTTAGAGTTGTGGGTCGTACCAAGTACAGCTTGAACCAATGTCCAAGAAAAGCTTGTCATTGATCATCGTGCAAGTTGAAGCTTAGGCAATGTAAAACACAACTTGGCCACCTGGAGACAAATCCGTTAGTTGACCTGCGTCCCATCAGGGAATGTGTCTAAAGATTTCCGACTGGAGAAGATTGGAGTTGTAGTGTGTGTTGCCTACAGCAGGGGAATCACCGACGGGGTGATGTGTATGACTCCAGGGGGCGCCACTAGCGGAGTAAACTGCGTGCCTCCAGGGGCCTCGACTGAGAGGGTGAAGCTGGTCATCTATAAGAGCTGTCGTCTACTGACGTCATCTGTACATCTCTGCTCATTAGAAGTCTAAGTACACTTCCTGCTAGTATTGATGGATGCAGGAAGAAAAGCACAAGAGAAGTTTGCTTCCATTTTTACGTTTGCAAAGTAGCAAAAAAAACGCATATAATGACACAAGATAAATAAGTATCGCATTGTGTTTTAAAGCTCTCTTACTTATCAAATTAACCGGCTCATTAAAAATACCACAAGAACTACAGCCATAATTTTCTAAGAAGCTACGTTAGTGTCATGCGGCTTGGGTATGCGAGACAAGGTTATGGATGACGTACCGTGTAAAGTTGCAGCACCAGTTCGATGTATCATGTTGATACAATCGTGCCACAGTTCCTGTGTCGTCTTTTTTACTTTTTCGTAAAATCGATATGACAAACACACGCTCATGTACTAATCGCTTTATACGAGCAAGACTCCGCCAACAATGTAATGATTCAGATCCTTGACTTTGGCCGGCGACTGTCCATGGATACTTCTACCGACAACAGCAAACTTCTACCGTCAACAGCAAACTTCTACCGACAACAGCAAACGTCTACCGTCAACAGCAAACGTCTACCGTCAACAGCAAACGTCTACCGACAACAGCAAACGTCTACCGTCAACAGCAAACGTCTACCGTCAACAGCAAACTTCTACCGTCAACAGCAAACTTCTACCGACAACAGCAAACGTCTACCGTCAACAGCAAACTTCTACCGTCAACAGCAAACTTCTTCTGACAACAGCAAACTTCTACCGACAACAGCAAACTTTTACCGTCAACAGCAAACTGCTACTGACAACAGCAAACTTCTACCGACAACAGCAAACTTCCACCGTCAACAGCAAATTGCCCCTGTCTCATTAGTAAGTGCACGACGAGGCTACATGATTTGACGTTTATTCAAAATGTTTCTTTTGATATCTTTAGAATTTTGATTTTTCTCACACGTGACCGCTCTGGCACTGAACAGTTTCAGGTGTTCAAAGCATTACATCGGAAGGGAGAGAACTCTTGCTGCTACATATCATCACCCCTGCATGTCGTTGGAGGACTTCTTGTTGTCGGTGTTAATATTTAACTTTATATTTCTCACTCACTCACTCACTCACTCACTCACTCACTCACTCACTCATTCACTCACTCACTCACGCCCAGTCAGTCAGCCACCCTCCAATACACCCATACATCCACCCACTCACTCTTCCCCCAAGACACCCCTTCCCTTCACCATCCCAGTCAGCCAGCCAGCCAGCCACCTACCAATACATCCGTCCACCCACCCACTCACTCACTTACTCAGTGACTCACTCACTCACTCAATCACTCACGCCCAGTCAGCCAGCCACCATCCAATACACCCGTACATCCACCCACTCACTCTTCCCCCAAGACACCCCTTCCCTTCAACATCCCAGTCAGCCAGCAACTCACCCACCCACCAATACATCCGTCCACCCAACCACTGACTCACTGACTCACTCACTCACGCCCAGTCAGCCAGCCACCCTCCAATACACCCGTACATCCACCCACTTACTCTTCCCCCAAGACACCCCTTCCCTTCACCATCCCCCCTTCCATTAGTAAACATCCCTTTCTCTTGAAACATCTCTCTTCCCCCTGACACGTGTCATCCTCTTCCACTAAACACACCCCTTGTGGAAAACATACCCACTTGAACATTTCCCTGTTAATAAACATGTCATTCCAACTCAACATCTATCCTTAATCATTCATTCCTCAAAACATCTATTTTGTAAAACATCACTCTAACAAAATAACTCCCCTACCATCAAATATGCATCCTTCATTTCGCTCCCAATCTAACACCCCTCCTTCCATCGATCAAATTTCCTTCCTATATATCTTCCTTAAAATACTAGAATATCTACCTAACCTCTCTCTAAACATCTCTCCTCCTATCCCTCCACCCAACATAGCCTTTGCATCTAACACATGTCCGTCCGTCCAACATCACTCCTTCATGTAACCCATCTTCTTCCATTCAACGCCTCTCCTTTCCCTAAAGCATTCCAACTTTCCTTCCACACATCTCCCCACCACAGAGTTGAAGCCATGTGGGCGACAACCATGACATATTGCTCTTGAGGGCCTAGAAGCTGAAACTTCTTGAATCTGCCGTTATCGCAAAACACAAATAAATAATCCAACAAATGTGAGATGGCCTGAGCTTGTTGTAACGTAGATCACATCCAGCGGAACATTGATTTTGTGACAACAGCGGAAGGAGGCAGATTGGTGAAGACTGGCACAGCGTAAAAGTGTGTTAACTACGCGGTCCTTCTGGGAGGGGACGCTGGAGGGACCCGATGAAGGATACCACAGCTCGCCAACACAGCAGGCATTGCAGTGTAAACGTATCCATCATGCCTGACGCGCCCACACTGCTAATGTACATGAGTAAACTCTGTATTGTGTTTCGTGCTCATGCCCGATAGTATCAGAGACTTTAGGGTTTAACGAATATGTATGAGAAAGTGTGGAAAACAACTGGATAATATATAACTAGTTCTCCTGTGTTGGGTCGGCCGTGTTTGTGTCCATGTTACATACGTCATTGATACGTAATCCTAAACACACAGTGTTAGTATGTGAAATTCAGGCTTTAATTATCTACACAATGTTCCTTCATGGTTTAAGTCTGGACACTCTTACACTTTATATTTCAGTAGTTTCTGTGTAGTATACAAGTGCAACGTTTTTTAATGGTAATGTAAGTTACGGTGTCTATCAAGTTAAATGCTTAAACAGTATTAATGTATTTGCTGCAGTTCTTCTATTTCAAGTGTTGATAACACATACAGCATATATATATTTTGGACACATCTGGTTATTTACACAATATGTGTTGAGTGATCTGGCAGACAAGTTTGGAACTTTAAAATACTGTTTTGGTTTTATTGAATTGCAATGTTAACAAGATCCGTCACTTAATATGATATTAAAAGAATACTAGCCCACCACTCAAAATTGCACCGAAGTGTAGGTGTTGAGATGGGACACCACGTGTAGGTGTTGAGATGGGACACCAAGTATAGGTGTTGAGATGGGACACCACGTGTAGGTGTTGAGATGGGACACCACGTGTAGGTGTTGAGATGGGACACCAGGTGTAGGTGTTGAGATGAGACACCACGTGAAGGTGTTGAGATGGGACACCACGTGTAGGTGTTGAGATGGGACACCACGTGTAGGTGTTGAGATGGGACACCACGTGAAGGTGTTGAGATGAGACACCACGTGAAGGTGTTGAGATGAGACACCACGTGTAGGTGTTGAGGTGGGACACCACGTATAGGTGTTGAGATGAGACACCACGTGAAGGTGTTGAGGTGAAACACAACTTGTAGGTGTTGAGGTAGGACACCACGTGTAGGTGTTGAGATGAGACACCACGTGAAGGTGTTGAGATGAGACACCACGTGTAGGTGTTGAGGTGGGACACCACGTATAGGTGTTGAGATGAGACACCACGTATAGGTGTTGAGATGAGACACCACGTGAAGGTGTTGAGATGAGACACCACGTGTAGGTGTTGAGGTGGGACACCACGTATAGGTGTTGAGATGAGACACCACGTGAAGGTGTTGAGGTGGAACACAACTTGTAGGTGTTGAGGTAGGACACCACGTGTAGGTGTTGAGATGGGACACCACGTGTAGGTGTTGAGATGAGACACCACGTGTAGGTGTTGAGATGAGACACCACGTGTAGGTGTTGAGGTAGGACACAACGTATAGGTGTTGAGATGGAACACCACGTATAGGTGTTGAGGTAGGACACAACGTGTAGGTGTTAAAATAGGACACAACGTGTAGGTGTTGAGATGGAACACCACGTGTAGGTAATGAGGTAGGACACAACGTGTAGGTGTTAAAATAGGACACAACGCAATGCCCTGGTTTGCTGAAAATCAACTTCTACGTGCCGTGCGTATGTTGCAAACAGGTATGGCGAAAAACGAAGTTGCCAGATATTCTATTTTTCATCGAAACATAAAACGTTTTTGGAGACGTTATCTACAGAGGGGCAACATGTATGACTTGCCATGGGCCAGTCGTCCAAGTGAGACGTCATGTCAACAAGTGAACCATATTCGGTTGATGCATCTACGGAATCGATTCCAAACTGCCACCTTAACAGCTCGGACAATTCCTGGGTTGAGACCAATTTGTGTCAGGACCGTACGTGTCCGGTTGAAGGAGCACATCCGTTCCGACGTCCAGCGATACGCCCAGTTTTGCTTCCTCGTCACCGTCAGACACACCTAGATTGGTGTAGGCATCATCTGAGGTTCAGAAGACAAGACTGGCACAGTATACTGTTCACATATATGTCCAAACTCTGGTAGTCGTGCAAGGGTTTACAGGTGTTCAGGAGTGAGCGAGTGAGTGAGTGAGTTGGGTTTAACGCCGCTTTTAACAGTATTCCAGTTATATCACGGCGTGTCAGCTAAATGTGGGAGGAAAGCCCGAAGTGATGCAGGTGTAAGACGTTTACCACTTCGCTGAAATCCGCGAGCACGGGTATGGTGCTGACAAACCTAGAAACATAATTGGGGCGAACCGGCAGGTGTTCAGGAGAACGTTCAAGCGACGCTTGCGTTACTCAACGTCGTCAGTTTTGAGGTGGAAGTGTAATGGTATGGCATGGCATCACACCTCATGGGAGAACACAACTCACCAATGTTAATGCCACGCGAATGGTTTACGCTACCGGGACGACATCATTCAAATCATGTTCTATCCTTTGTGCAAAATGCCGGGACGTAACGTCACGTTGCAGCAGGATAATGCCCACCCACACACTGCACATGTTGAAACATACTTTTCGAGGCAGAAATTAGTGGAGTACTACCATGGCCGGCTGTTTCTCCAAATTTCTCTGTGACGAGCTGGACCAACGCCTACGACAGGATCAGAACCAGCCGGTAACGCAAAGTAAATTTGGTTAATCTTTGGTTGACATTTGGAACAGCATCCCCCAGGCTGTTTCCAATCATCTGGTGTCTTCACTGAGCCGCCGCTGCCTCGCCTGTATCAACGCAAATAGTTGTCACACTCCATATTGACATTGTTAATTGAGTTGTTACGCCAACCCCTTTTAGGGCGTGTCGCTGTCTCCTGTTACCAGGCATGGGTTTGGTCAATTAATTTGTTATAATGAAATATTGATCAGACAAATGACCAAATATTATGTTGTTATGTTCAATACATAACACCACTTTATGTGAAGCACAGCTACTAATTTCCCGCTAGTATACGCTATGGGGCATGCTGACCCTGACTGAGTTTATATGCTTGAGGAGTACCTGCACTAACGACCGCTCAATTGGACCACAGCTTCAATAAGCAATCCTTATGGCTGAGAGACTTCTGATTGTCTCGTGTACCCTGTCACGTTTAGTTTTGGACTTAACCGATGAATATATTCACGTTGGGGAACGTTGATTCAACACGAATGAGTGAGCAAGCTGGATTTACCGCCGCTTTGAGAAATGTTTCAGTTATGTCACTGTGACAATCATGTTGGAGAATGTTCAATGACGCAGGTCGTAGACAATAATAACTTTGAAAAAAACCATGAGCACAAATAAGGTACTGACAACAAAGGATCACAATCGAAGATTCAAATTTGTTATCTGTGGATCCTGGCAAAACAAAGGGACATAATTCTACAAAGCAAATAACGCCGCCATAGCCCACTGGGTTTCCCGTGTACCTGGATGGTAATGGTGATGGCGATAACATATGTAGCAGTTTACAGTTTGTACATAATTGTTAGGAGAGGGTATCGTATTATGAACGAAATTACAATCCTTTTTAAATAATCGCAGTCGGAATTAAGGACCTCGGGGGGGGGGGGGGGGGGGGTGGTGTTTATTTGGCCCTTGATTCCAGTAGTAAGCGTTGGATGTAGTCAGTATACAAGTCATGCGCAGTGAGACGTAGTTGCACACCTCGACATGCCAGTAACAAAACCCACCGGTGCCATGAGGCTCCAATGGCATGTCATTGTTAAGAATTTGGTTAAAAAATCAACATAAATAAAAATAAACAAATTAGAAACGTGTGTTGTGAACTTGTGTCAAAGGCCTGGATCAATTTGGATAGCACGAAAAAACTATTTCTTTGTTGGTGCTCCATCAAAGTGCACGAACCTTCCTTCGCCGAAGAAAGCGCAATGAACGATTTATCGCTGTATGGAGCTTGAAGAAGAAACGACACATCGGTAAGCTTCTGATTCAAGCTATCTTCAAACAAAGAGGCATTAATGTTCACGCTAGTTAAACTAATGATGCAAGGAGCTTTTCTGTGCTGCACAGTGTGTATGGCAACGGAAGCAGTTGCGTGTTTATACCGACAATGTTTATTATGTACGTGGTCTCTATGCATAGTCGATATTCTAGTTAATATCGGAATTGAAAACCAGAAAATATTCTGATATGTCAGAAGTCAAGCGGTGAAGAAAACAGAGTCAGAGGAAAATCGGTTGCGTGTTCAAAGGGAAATAACTCTACATGGACAATTGATTATGCATTGCGGGAACACGGTATAAGACACCGAATTGCAAGCTAAATCGATTAGAGGAAAAAAATCTGTCTCTCTGTCAACATATATTTTAACTGTCATGGATAGAATGACTTAAGTAGCCGTTAAAGAAAAGAAACCTTTATCGGTGTGGAAGTAAGCCACACACATCTCATGATGAAACAAACCCACATATCACGGTGAAACTAACCCACATCTCATAATGAGACTATCCCACATCTCATGATGAAACTAATCCACATCTCATGATGAAACTAACCCACATTTCATGATGAAACTAACCCACATCACATGATGAAACTAACCCACATCTCATGATGAAACTAACCCACATCTCATAATGGAACTAAACAATATCTTATGATGAGACTATCCAACATCTCATGATGGAACTCACCCACATCTCATGATGAGACTAACCCACATCTCATGATGAAACTAATCCACATCTCATAATGGAACTACCCCACATCTCATGATGAAACTAACCAACATCTCATGATGAGACTAACCCACATATCATAATGAGACTAACCCACATCTCATAATGAGACTAACCCACATCACATGATGAGACTAACCCACATATCATAATGAGACTAACCCACATCTCATAATGAGACTAACCCACATCACATGATGAGACTAACCCACATCTCATATTGAAACTAATCCTTATCTCATAATGAGACTAACCCACATCTCACGATGAGACTACCCCACATCTCATAATGAGACTACCCCACATCTCATGATGAAACTAACCCACATATCATGATGAGACTAACCCACATCTCATTATGAGACTAACCCACATCTCATTATGAGAATATCCAACATCTCATTATGAGACTATCCAACATCTCATGATGAGAATATCCAACATCTCATGATGAAACTAACCCACATATCATAATAAAACTAACCCACATCTCATAATGAGACTATCCCACATCTCATGATGAAACTAATCCACATCTCATGATGAGACTACCCTACATCTCATGATGAAACTAACCCACATCTCATGATGAAACTAATCCACATCTCATGATAAGACCACCCTACATCTCATGATGAAACTAACCCACATCTCATGATGAAACTAATCCACATATCATGATGAGAATATCCAACATCTCATGATGAAACTAACCCACATATCATGATGAGACTAACCCACATCTCATGATGAAACTAACCCACATCTCATGATGAAACTAACCCACATCTCATGATGAAACTAACCCACATCTCATGATGAGAATATCCAACATCTCATAATGGAACTAAACAATATCTTATGATGAGACTAACCCACATCTCATGATGAAACTAACCCACATATCATGATGAGAATATCCAACATCTCATGATGAAACTAACCCACATATCATGATGAGACTATCCAACAGCTCATGATGAGACTACCCAACGTCTCATGATGAAACTAACCCATATCTCACGATGAGACTACCCCACATCTCATAATGAGACTACCCCACATCTCATGATGAAACTAACCCACATATCATGATGAGACTAACCCACATCTCATTATGAGACTAACCCACATCTCATTATGAGAATATCCAACATCTCATTATGAGACTATCCAACATCTCATGATGAGAATATCCAACATCTCATGATGAAACTAACCCACATATCATAATAAAACTAACCCATATCTCATAATGAGACTATCCCACATCTCATGATGAAACTAATCCACATCTCATGATGAGACTACCCTACATCTCATGATGAAACTAACCCACATCTCATGATGAAACTAATCCACATCTCATGATGAGACCACCCTACATCTCATGATGAAACTAACCCACATCTCACGATGAAACTAATCCACATATCATGATGAGAATATCCAACATCTCATGACGAAACTAACCCACATATCATGATGAGACTAACCCACATCTCATGATGAAACTAACCCACATCTCATGATGAAACTAACCCACATCTCATGATGAAACTAACCCACATCTCATGATGAGAATATCCAACATCTCATAATGGAACTAAACAATATCTTATGATGAGACTAACCCACATCTCATGATGAAACTAACCCACATCTCATGATGAAATTAACCCACATCTCATGATGAAACTAACCCACATATCATGATGAGAATATCCAACATCTCATGATGAAACTAACCCACATATCATGATGAGACTATCCAACATCTCATGATGAGACTACCCAACGTCTCATGATGAAACTAACCCATATCTCATGATGAGACTACCCTACATCTCATGATGAAACTAACCCACATCTCATGATGAAACTAACCCACATCTCATAATGAGACTACCCAACATCACATGATGGAAGTAACCCACATCTAATGACAAAACAAAACCACATCTCACGATGGATCTAAACCATATCACTAAAAATATGCATCCAATTCCCATCTGCAATTTCGTATTTCAGTGAATAAACTCAATACTGTCGGGAATGATACGGTCAAACGGTCCCACGATGGGTTCTACTTAGTTCCTCCTATATGCAACTAATATGAATTGGGCTCTGCTCGTACAGTTGTTTGTCGTGCGTCACAAACGTATTAGCAAACTCTCGGAATCCAAGGAGGGGGAGCTGTTTAATGTAATGTGAATTTTAAAAAAAATCAACCTCAAGACTCCCCAGTATAAAATCAAACCCTAGCAGTAAGAGAGCGACCAGGAGAAATCCCACTTCGAAACTCAGTCAGAAGTTGCCACACTGCAAAATTTACCGCAAAACAGCATGGAGGGGAGGAATATAGCAGCCTGGCCTTTTGGACTGCTGTCCGTTTTGTATCCAGCTCGGAGGATGTTATTTCTCTCCCCATGAAGTGTCTGTTCCCTTACAAGACGTTTCCTGTTCAATTATACTTCTTGCCAAGACCCAGCTACACTAGCGCCCCCTGCCGGCCACGCTCATAACGCCCCTCTGGCCAATGTGTTCATGAAATATTTACAAAGGAAATCAGATCTACTTTTCTTGGTAAACTTGCGTCATTAGACTTCCAGTTGGCCCTTGTGCAGTGCAATGAGATCTGTGTTGTATAAAGACAACCTAACAATTGATTTCTGGCGATCCGTGTTGACAAAAGAGAATGCGGATGCATAGCCAGGGATTTACATGCATGGAAGAGGCCAACGACTGGCATCTTTTATTCGATTTCACCAGTGTTATTTCAAATGTTGACAATACTGAATGTATGTTATTCTGTAGTCCGGTAAGTACTGATCTGTCCCAGTATGACTGTCTCACAAGGGTTGACCACAGCATGACGGATGAGTGTGTCTACAGGAATCACGATGACTGTCTGTCTGACAACGGTTGTCCACAGCATGATGGATGAGTGTGTCTACAGGAATCACGATGACTGTCTGTCTGACAACGGTTGTCCACAGCATGATGGATGAGTGTGTCTACAGGAATCACGATGACTGTCTGACAACGGTTGTCCACAGCATGATGGATGAGTGTGTCTACAGGAATCACGATGACTGTCTCACAAGGGTTGTCCACAGCATGATGGATGAGTGTGTCTACAGGAATCACGATGACTGTCTGTCTGACAACGGTTGTCCACAGCATGACGGATGAGTGTGTCTACAGGAATCACGATGACTGTCTGTCTGACAACGGTTGTCAACAGCATGACGGATGAGTGTGTCTACAGGAATCACGATGACTGTCTGTCTGACAACGGTTGTCCACAGCATGATGGATGAGTGTGTCTACAGGAATCACGATGACTGTCTGTCTGACAACGGTTGTCCACAGCATGACGGATGAGTGTGTCTACAGGAATCACGATGACTGTCTGTCTGACAACGGTTGTCCACAGAATGACGGATGAGTGTGTCTACAGGAATCACGATGACTGTCTGTCTGACAACGGTTGTCCACAGCATGATGGATGAGTGTGTCTACAGGAATCACGATGACTGTCTGTCTGACAACGGTTGTCCACAGCATGATGGATGAGTGTGTCTACAGGAATCACGATGACTGTCTCACAAGGTAGTCCACAGCATGATGGATGAGTGTCTACAGGAATCACGATGACTGTCTGACAACGGTTGTCCACAGCATGATGGATGAGTGTGTCTACAGGAATCACGATGACTGTCTGTCTGACAAGGGTTGTCCACAGCATGATGGATGAGTGTGTCTACAGGAATCACGATGACTGTCTGTCTGACAACGGTTGTCCACAGCATGAGAGATTACTGTGTCTGACTGTGGTTTTCCACGGCATGATGGATGACTGTGTCTGACTGTGGCTGTCTACAGCATCACGAAAGACTGTCTGACAACGGTTTTCAACAGTATCATGGTTGTCTGGATATCTACAGCACGATGGGTGACTGTGTCTGACTTAGTTGTCTACATCATGATGGATGACTGTGTCTGACTGTGGTTGTTAACAGCATGATTGATGACTGTGTCTGACTGTGGTTGTCTACAGCATGATGGCTGTGTCTGACTGTGGATGTCCACAGCATGATGGCTGTGTCTGACTGTGGATGTCAACAGCATCATGGATGACTGTGTCTGCCTGTGGATGTCCACAGCATGATGGATGGCTGTGTCTGACCGTGGATGTCAACAGCATCATGGATGACTGTGTCTGCCTGTGGTTGTCTACAGCATGATTGATGACTGTGTCTGACTGTGGATGTCCACACCATGATGGCTGTGTCTGACCGTGGATGTCAACAGCATCATGGATGACTGTGTCTGCCTGTGGTTGTCTACAGCATGATTGATGACTGTGTCTGACAGTGGATGTCCACAGCATGATGGCTGTGTCTGACTGTGGATGTCCACATCATGATGGATGGCTGTATCTGACCGTGGATGTCCACAGCATCATGGATGGGTGTGTCTGACTGTGGTTGGCTACAGCATGATGGCTGACCGTGGTTGTCTACAGCATGATGGCTGTGTCTGACCGTGGATGTCCACAGCATCATGTGTGAATGTGTCTGACAACGGTTGTCTACAGCTAGTGGATGAGTGTCTGACTGTGGTTGTCTACATCATGATGGATGACTGTGTCTGACTGTGGTTGTCAATTACCAGAGTCAATGGATCATTGTGCACATGATGTTCAATTATCAGCGCCCTGGGAAGTATACAACCGAAGCGATATATCATACATGTGACTGCGGTTGATTTTTTGTGTGATCACTGTTGTCTGTAGGCGGTCTATTCTATATCGAGTCCAGCCAGAGTAGTCCAATAGGTCCCAGATTCAATCATGGGTACAGCTAGGTAGTCCAGTAGAATATGGACATGTAATAGTCACCTTGTTACTGTCGGTTGAGAGATATGTAACTCTGTTACCTCACGTCCAGTGGAGACTGGAGCACTTGTCGCTGGGCAGAGGTCGTACAGTAGATGTCATGTTGTAGCTGAAAGATCTATGGACCTTCCCTAATTAGACTTCTCTTCTGGCACCGTCCCCACCCACATTCCGATGGAACGTGAACTCTATCCGCATCCCCAGGGACGCCACCATCCCCATTTATCCAGCTGTATATCCGCTATGGGAGTAGCTGTGTAGGCAGGGAGGTAGGCCTTCAGTGTGCCACATCTGCACTTGATACTCATGACGTGCAACCTCTCCCTATCAACTCAAATACTAATGGATAAGATAGGCTATATCCGATTCACTAGTGCAAAATACTATCAATACGCGTAACCAACACACATCCAAATCCAAACATATATGTACCAAGAGAGGCACAATTTATGTTTGCTTGCTTGAAATTGAATTTCCTAACAGCAGGAAACATATGTGGTAAATGAAAGAAGGTTATCTGACATGCATGTATCGACACACGCACATCGTAATAACAGAAGAGGAACAGGCCACGAATAGCACTGTGGCAGTTCCCTAGGTGCAGTGTCGCTGTACACGACATCTAAACTGTCTTGAATGAGTGAGTGACTGAGTGAAATTAGTTTACCTCGCTCTGACAGCATTTCAGTTATATCATGGCGTGCCAGCGTGGTATGGAGGACTCTGAAGAGAGCACAGGTGGGGTGCTGACAAACTTATCAACCATACCCGAATAATGAGATTCTAACCCACGATCATGGGTAACTTGGACGGGAAATGGTTATGTTCCTGCTGCGCCCCGTGAACCAAAGACAGCGACTACAACGCCTGGATTCACCCGTGCTCCTAAGGGGAGTATGACAGATACTAATCACTAAAACTTAGATGATGTCTTATACGTTGATTAATTAACATGTATCAGCGGCTCATGCTTTTTGGTATTATAACGGGTCCTGATCTCTGGTGATTACAACTGACTATTTGAATCCCGACAGTCACAATTTATCAAGTTGAATTCCGACAGTCACAATCTACCAAGTTGTATTCCGACAGTCACAATTTATCAAGTTGTATTCCGACAGTCACAATCTACCAAGTTGTATCCCGACAGTCACAATTTACCAAGTTGTATTCCGACAGTCACAATTTACCAAGTTGTATTCCGACAGTCACAATTTATCAAGTTGTATTCCGACAAGCACAATTTATCAAGTTGTATTCCGACAGTCACAATCTACCAAGTTGTATACCGACAGTCACAATTTACCAAGTTGTAATCGACAGTCACAATTTACCAAGTTGTATTCCGACAGTCACAATTTACCAAGTTGTATTCCGACAGTCACAATTTATCAAGTTGTATTCCGACAAGCACAATTTATCAAGTTGTATTCTGACAGTCACAATCTACCAAGTTGTATTCCGACAGTCACAATTTACCAAGTTGTAATCGACAGTCACAATTTACCAAGTTGTATTCCGACAGTCACAATTTATCAAGTTGTATTCCGACAGTCACAATTTATCAAGTTGTATTCCGACAGTCACAATTTATCAAGTTGTATTCCGACAGTCACAATTTATCAAGTTGTATTCCGACAGTCACAATCTACCAAGTAGTATTCCGACAGTCACAATTTATCAAGTTGTATTCCGACAGTCACAATCTACCAAGTTGTATTCCGACAGTCACAATTTATCAAGTTGTATTCCGACCGTCACAATCTACCAAGTTGTATTTCGACAGTCACAATTTATCAAGTTGTTTTCTGACAGTGATATTTTTTCAAGTTGTATTACGACAGTCACAATCTACCAAGTTGTATTCCGACAGTCACAATTTACCAAGTTGTATTCCGACAGTCACAATCTACCAAGTTGTATTCCGACAGTCACAATTTATCGAGTTGTATTCCGACAGTCACAATCTACCAAGTTGTATTCCGACAGTCACAATTTATCAAGTTGTATTCCGACAGTCACAATCTACCAAGTTGTATTCCGACAGTCACAATCTACCAAGTTGTATTCCGACAGTCACAATTTATCAAGTTGTATTCCGACAGTCACAATCTACCAAGTTGTATTCCGACAGTCACAATTTATCAAGTTGTTTTCTGACAGTGACAATTTTTCAAGTTGTATTCCGACAGTCACAATCTACCAAGTTGTATTCCGACAGTCACAATCTACCAAGTTGAATCCCGACAGTCACAATCTACCAAGTTGTATTTCGACAGTCACAATCTACCAAGTTGTATTCCGACAGTCACAATTTATCAAGTTGTATTCCGACAGTGACATTTTTTCAAGTTGTATTCCGACAGTCACAATTTATCAAGTTGTATTCCGACAGTCACAATCTACCAAGTTGTATTCCGACAGTCACAATCTACCAAGTTGTATTCCGACAGTCACAATTTATCAAGTTGTATTCCGACAGTCACAATCTACCAAGTTGTATTCCGACAGTCACAATTTATCAAGTTGTTTTCTGACAGTGACAATTTTTCAAGTTGTATTCCGACAGTCACAATCTACCAAGTTGTATTCCGACAGTCACAATCTACCAAGTTGAATCCCGACAGTCACAATCTACCAAGTTGTATTTCGACAGTCACAATCTACCAAGTTGTATTCCGACAGTCACAATTTATCAAGTTGTATTCTGACAGTGACATTTTTTCAAGTTGTATTACGACAGTCACAATTTACCAAGTTGTATTCCGACAGTCACAATTTACCAAGTTGTATTCCGACAGTCATAATCTACCATGTTATATTCAGTCATAACCCGCCATGTTCTATTCCGACAGGCCCAGATAGCCAGATATCTGATACAGCTATGGCCAGATCAGCAACAGTAGAGTACTACTCGGGGATTACTGATGTACATGCATTACTGGAACAGCTCATATCAAGTTATGTCTTCCTGTATGATAGCTAATGAAGGACACAATTGGCAGGATAATCTGTGGATGCTGCACTTAAGCATAAGGGAAATCAATACACCACTTCAGTGTCGCGGGAGCATCTGATGAAATACATAACTGCCCCTAACGATTTACATAACAGGCGATTAGTGAATATGAATTTATACCACTCGGCGCTGAATGCTTTGACGTTACGTACTTCGATGAAGTATTACACGTACATGTATCGTTGCATGTTCTTCCTGAATATAGATGTATACTAAGAAGGTATATTATATCTCTATCTGACGTCTTCTATAGCGATAAGCCACACGCTATGATCATTCTGTTAATCACCCGGTCGAGACACACACAAATATGCATCGTAATGCACACACCGGCGTCCACGCAATGAACATTCTCATTCTTTTCCGGTGAAGTCCCAAGTGCAGACACCCACGTCCAGATCTAATATACATTCGTCTCCATATCTTGTAAACGCCAAAGCGACTTTTCAATATTCATCATGGTGCGTATCAGGTAGACACCCACGTCAGCGCCCGTCATACAGAACGTCCACCGGAGCGGGAGACGTCAACAAGAATTGCCAACTACTCGGGGTGGCTGGAACGTTCTGAGCCTAATCATTGATACGCCTTTAACAATTTGCATGTATTAACTACAATACTTTCCATGTTTGCATGTATTAACTACAATACTTTCCATGTTAACAGGTTGTATGTGAATCAAATACACATCCAGGCAGCATGTGTTTACAGGCATCAAAGTGGCTGGGTATTTTCTCGTAATCAAAGTGTCCAACATTGTCTACCGCGCTGTCATAAATGGTCTCCAACTGAAAGAGCTCCAACAGCCACACAGGTATCGGTTTGAAGCAGACCTAGTTTAAATTGTTGTCTTATTTGGAGTCTAGGGTTTACTCTGTCAGCCAGAGACTAAACAATGGTCACCTGGCAAGTTGATACATTCGGTTTTCTGTTGTCGCCGCCCTGGATGGAAAGGACAACTGTAAATTTGATTTGAACACATTGAACTCGGTATTCACCAGACGTTGCGCCATCGGATTCCCAACTCTTCCCAAAGTTGAAGAAACTGCCTGGCAAGCATTATGCAAATGATGACGACGTCTTTTTGTGGAGGACATTTTACACCAACAGGATAAGCCTTCTGCACCAGACCGCCTCCGTGGTCTAGTGGTAGAGCGTCCAGCCGGGGAGCGGAAGGTCCGGGGTTCCATCCCCAGCCGTGTCATGCCAAAAGACGTTAAAGATGGTACTTGTTGTTACCCTGTCTGGCGCTCGGCATTAAGGGGCTAAAACAAGGACTGGTAGGCTCGGAGTCAGTATACTGTGTCTGAGTTGGGTATTCATGTTAAACTGCAGCATGGTATCTCAGTGAGCTAGCACTATAAATCGGCATCAGTCCGGACTAGTACAAGCAGCCACACAAACACACACACGTACATGCACGTCGCCATATAAGTGCAATAATCTTGGACGCGACGTTAAACTCCATTTCACCGCACCTCACCTCATCTTCTACACCAGTGTGATCCAGATAGTCCAGCAACGTTGACAAAAGTGTGTGGATCTCGGAGGGGATTATATCGAAAATGTATCAGCAGTCCATCGTCGTTAGCGTCATATTTCAGTCACCCCTCGCATCTCCACACCGGGGACAGTACTACGCCCGCATCCGGTCAACACCAACACCTACAACCATATCTGGAGACAAATACGCCAGCGCCTTGGGATACACGTTCCGGAAGGAGAAAGTAGTTTCTCTTTCCATAGACCGTCTACACCGAACAGAGATCCAAGCGCCCAACTGTACGCCAATTTCCAAACTGGTTTATATCAAGGCATCAACTGTCACAACCGTTAAAAAAGGGATGCTCGTTCTGGTTTATATCGAGCGGTCAGCTGACACAACAGTAAAAGGGGGTTTGCATCCTCGTTTATATCGAGCGATCAGCTGGCACAGCAGTAAAAGGGATATTCATTCTGGTTTATATCGAACAATCAGGTGACTCTACAGAAAAAAGGGAATTACATTCTGGTCTATATCAAGCGGTCAGCTGACACAACAGTAAAAGGGATGTTATTCTGCTATATTTCAACTAACACAGTAGTTCGAAGGGTAGGTGCACTCTGGTCCCTGACCAACGTCCAGTACTCAGCGGACAACACTGAAAAGTGTATATTTAGTCTGCTTAATGTTGAGCGGACAGCAATAAATATTGATGTTTTTTGCAGGACACCGTGGAGTGTGTTTCGTCTGTATCACGCGATAGCAAGAGACCCTCTGATTATGGTACAAACGCATCGACAACTGAAAGATAGGTCGAAGATGGAAATGAAATATTCATAACCAGGATAAGAATGTATGCATCTGTTATTGGGGAGTTATTCTATAGCGAGAACCCCCCACCACAAAGAGAGTATATTCGTTATTGGAGAATAAGTCTACAGCAAGAACCCACACCGCAAAGAGGATATATATGTTTTTGGTACATTAGTCTATACCATGAACCCTTACCCGAAAGAGGGTATATGGGTTATTGGGGGATTATTCAATAGATAGAACCCTCACTTCAAAGAGGGTGCATGTGTTTTGGGGTAATTAGTCTACAGTGAGAAGCCTTTAGAATAATTTGGGGATTATAAGTTCCATAGCAAGATCCCTCACGGCAAAGAGGATATATGTGTTTGGGGGATTATTCTATAGCAAAAACCCTCACCGCAAAGAGGGTATATGTGTTTTGCGGAATAATTCTATAGCGAGAACCTTCACCGCAAAAAGAGGGTTTATGTGTTTTGGGGAATTATTCTATAGCCAAAACCCTCACCGCAAATAGGGTATATGTGTTTGGGGGATTATTCTATAGCAAAAACCCTCACAGCAATTAGGGTATATGTGTTTGGGGGGATTTTTCTATAGCAAGAACTCTCACCGCAAAGAGGGTATATGTGTTTTGGGGGATTATTCTATAGCAAGAACCCTCACCGCAAAGAGGGTATATGTGTTTTGGGGGATTATTCTATAGCAAGAACTCTCACCGCAAAGAGGGTATATGTGTTTTGGGGGATTATTCTATAGCAAGAACCCTCATCGCAAAGAGGGTATATGTGTTTTGGGGGATTATTCTATAGCAAAAACCCTCACCGCAAAAAGGGTATATGTGTTTGGGGGGATTATTATATAGCAAGAACCCTCACCGCAAAGAGGGTATATGTGTTTTTGGGGATTATTCTATTGCAAGAACCCTCACCGCAAAGAGGGTATATGTGTTTTGGGGGATTATTCTATAGCAAGAACCCTCACCGCAAAGAGGGTATATGTGTTTTGGGGGATTATTCTATAGCAAGAACTCTAACCGCAAAGAGGGTAAATGTGTTTTGGGGGATTATTCTATAGCAAGAACCCTCACCGCAAAGAGGTTATATGTGTTTTGGGGGATTTTTCTACACCGAGAATTGTTTGTAACCACGTTTAGACACACGGCTGCAGCTAGCCTAAACACGATACGGCACACGGTTTGGTACAACGTACACATGGAGAAACACATTCTCAAGTAGTTTGATAAGCTGAACGTGGTGTATACCCACGACATAACCAATCATGGACAGCTAAATACACATATATCTGACACACATCACACCCAGATATCTTCTGAGTTGTCAGACTGTCAACAATCGGTTGTACAGAAAACAAGTTCACCTCATGCCGGTTTTTAAACTTCTTCGTTTTTGTTGACAACAGCACCAATCACATACACGTATAATACTGATGAGTTTTGCACTGAGGTGGCATGCCCTCCGCGACGGTTGTCTACTGACGTTATGTCGCCTCGTCACGGGCTGGTTACATCAGTGAATAGAAGTCACTCAGCGTGTATTGATTACTCATGTGGTCGTGAGTAACGGTGGAACAGTGAGTAGTTTATCTCTGCGTGGATCTCAGTTACACGGATCTGTGCAGCCACTTCATGCTCCACATAAACTGGGCGGCACCAAAAGCTCGGGTTGGGGAAGGGATGGTCTGGATTGATGGTAAGGTTGAGTAGTGTATGATGTGGCATGATGAGGGGGTAGGATACAGCGACAACAACATTCATCACCTTATCGTACACAACGCTAAGGAAATACTTTAACGCAACGTACCTGTGACATTGACCACTGCGCAGGCCATCTCCAGAAGAACCCCTTAGTACCTGTCGGTGCCCTTAGGGACTGGAGGACTTGTGGAATTGAGTCACCTCTCGATGCAGGGGCGCGTGGAGACCATCCTGTGTCCCGCTGCTAAGTCATAACCTCAATAAGTTTCCGTCTGAATCTGTCATACAGGTGAAGGATTAATTTCTTCTTGTAAGTCTCATCCGTGAGCTAGTTAGCTTATTTGCTGTATCACAAACAATGTGTGCGTACTACGAATGCCTTGTCCGGGACAGCTCTGTTCTAGGTAGAACGGTGAGTCTCAACTCCTCACATCACTTGTGTTTATCTCCACACTTGGCACCGTCCCTTCACACGGTGGCGTGCTGCACTTGGCGTCTGTTGGCACCGGTGACGACGCGGTCTCCAGCCACTCGCCTGATCGATAAGACGAATGAGTGAGTTTAAGTATGTGCATATATCAACGACTCAACTGCTCTATAACACTGCTTTGTCTCGGTAGCTCAATGGGATTCTATCATTATGTTGAACGAGAGAAATCTCTTGGGAATCTAGTTATAGGGCGATTTATAGATTCAGTCAATATGGCTATATCTCATTTCAACTATCTCGCACACAGTCGAAATGACAGATCTCAGCAAACCGTACAATAAGCAGTGTTTGGCTGCCGCGTGATTACAACACGGCATTACTTCATAAGCAGTGGCAGCTCTGTGAATGCAACATTGTAATATCTCAACCACAATACTTCGTGAGCAGTGACAGTTATCATGTGAATGCAACATTGTACATATATCAATAACAATATTTCATAAGCAGCGGCAGTTATGTGAATGCATCATTGTACATATCTCAACCACAACATTTCATCGTGAATGCGTCATTGTACATAACTCAACCACAATACTTCACGACCAGTGACAGTTATCGTGTGAATGTACCATTGTGCATATCAAAACCACAATACTTTATGGCCAGTGGCAGTCATCGTGTGAATGCAACATTGTACAAATCTCAACCACATTACTTCTTCATTGGTTACAGTTATCATGTGAATGCAATATTCTACATATATCTGCCACAATACTTCAATAATATTTCAACAGCAGTGACTGTTATCATGTGAATGCGTCATTGTACATATCTCAACCACAATACTTCATGAGCAGTGACAGTTATCATGTAAATGCAACATTCTACATATCTCAACTACAATACTTCTTCAGCAGGTACTGTTATCATGTGAATGCAACGTTGTACATATCCTAACCACAATACTTTGTGAGCAGTCACAGTTCTCGTGTGAATGCAACATTGTACATATCTCAACCATATTACTTCTTCAGCGGTTACAGTTATCATGTGAATGCAATATTCTACATATATCTGCCACAATACTTCAATAATATTTCAACAGCAGTGACTGTTATCATGTGAATGCGTCATTGTACATATCTCAACCACAATATTTCATGAGCAGTGACAGTTATCATGTAAATGCAACATTCTACATATCTCAACTACAATACTTCTTCAGCAAGTACTGTTATCATGTGAATGCAACGTTGTACATATCTTAACCACAATACTTTGTGAGCAGTCACAGTTCTCGTGTGAATGCAACATTGTACATATCTCAACCATATTACTTCTTCAGCGGTTACAGTTATCATGTGAATGCAATATTCTACATATATCTGCCACAATACTTCAATAATATTTCAACAGCAGTGACTGTTATCATGTGAATGCGTCATTGTACATATCTCAACCACAATATTTCAACAGCAGTGACTGTTATCACGTGAATGCGTCATTGTACATATCTCAACTACAATACTTAATGAGCAGTGACAGTTCTCGTGTGAATGCAACATTGTACATATCTCAACCACAATACTTCATGAGGTATGTGTTCATAATACTTTACATATGTCAACCACTATGTAACATAAGCAGTGATAGATGTAAGTGGACTTTTATAGTCAGTTAACGCCCTTGCCCCGGGAAGATGGTCCAAACTAAAATGCTTCTGATAAACAGGCCATAACTGAAATTCAAAAGTCTATTGACAAAATACTCCATCATATGTAGCATCGTGAGTCTATATCATACAAAATGATGCTCATTATTCCAAGCAACGTTGGCTATATATTTATTTGACTGTCTACCCCTGAACATGCACAGTGCACCACCATTTAAATAATATATGTTAAATAAGATTAACAGTATTTACAACAATTATTTTACCTTGGAAGGTTTGACTCCTTTAGTAAAATCCAAATAAATATTCCATTTAGCCAATTTTCTTTTCAATTTTAAGGGGACCAAGGGCTAACCCATGAAGATTCACGTATTTAGATGCAAATAGTATGTTACAATTAACATGGTGCAATTGTGCAATTTTCAAATATCCAATGCCATGAGTATGTAAATAATAATAACATGTAATGAGCTAGTGAGGTGAGGTGAAATGGGGTTTAACGTCGCGTCCAATATTATTGCACTTATATAGCGACGTGCATGCACGTGTATGTGTGTGTGTGGCTGCTTGTACTAGTCCGGACTGATGCCGATTTTTAGTGCTAGCTCACTGAGATACCATGCTGCAGTTTAACATGGATACCCCACTCAGACACAGTTTACTGACTCTGAGCCGACCAGTCCTTGTTTTAGCCCCTTAATGCCGAGCGCCAGACAGGGTATCAACAAGTACCATCTTTTAACGTCTTTTTGTATGACGCGGCTGGGGATCGAACCCCGGACCTTCCGCTCTCCGGGCGGACGCTCTACCACTAGACCACGGAGGCGGTCCTAATGAGCTAGTAGTTCAGGAAGGGTCAAATAGCCTTCCAGTGATTCCCTTCCACTGATCTACCCACCTGAACTAGAAATACAGGAGACCAGTGAGACCAGTGTCATCTGTTTCATAATTAGATCCATGCATAAAGATTCAGATTGAAAGAACTCTCCACAAGACTGTATGACAAGAGGGGTGACTTCAACTTTCCAATAGTCGTTTAATAGTAGAAGGACATTTCCAAATTGTCGCATCAGTGACAAAGATATATCCAATATAATCCCCTATGTTTTTTGGTCAACAATTGACAGGCCTTTGCACGTGTCTGTGATGGATCGCGAACGCCTGACATCAACACTATTGACAGTGAATAATAAACATATGTTTATGACAGTGTCTTATCTGGTGGCCGGCTTGGGACAACCATTGTCTGAATGAACATATAATTCCAAAGGCTAATTACCCTGTAGCCATGACATGTGTATGTCTTGAATCACTTAATTGCCATTACTTATAAGATGCTAATCACATTTGTTGATCCCCATTGTATTGTATATTGACTGTCTGCCATCCTGAACGAACTTTGCAACTCTGTCACAGTTCATTGTTTCTGTCCTTTATACTTATAAATCCGCGTCAGATGTCATTGTATACGCCAGCCTTGGTCCAGAGTGAGTGAGTATGGTTTTACGCCGCTTTTAGAAATATTCCAGCAATATCACGGCGGGAGACACCAGAAATGGGCTTCACACATTGTACCCATGTCGGGAATCGAACCCGGGTCTTCGGCTTGACGAGCGAACGCTTTAACCACTAGGCTACCCGACCACCCCCTAGGTCCAGAGACTAAAAAGAGAAAGGTCTAACCCTTAGCCTCCTGGAGTTAGACCTGGTGCGCCGGGGCACCAATACCACCTCTACCGCCATGTGCTGACCTGGCACCAATACCACCTCTTCCACTATGTGCTGACCTGGCACCAATACCACCTCTACCACTATGTGCTGACCTGGCACCAATACCACCTCTACCACTATGTGCTGACCTGGCACCAATACCACCTCTTCCACTATGTGCTGACCTGGCACCAATACCACCTCTACCACTATGTGCTGACCTGGCACCAATACCACCTCTTCCACTATGTGCTGACCTGGCACCAATACCACCTCTACCACTATGTGCTGACCTGGCACCAATACCACCTCTACCACCATGTGCTGACCTGGCACCAATACCACCTCTACCACTATGTGCTGACCTGGCACCAATACCACCTCTACCACTATGTGCTGACCTGGCACCAATACCACCTCTACCACTATGTGCTGACCTGGCACCAATACCACCTGTACCACTATGTGCTGACCTGGCACCAATACCACCTCTTCCACCATGTGCTGACCTGGCACATAGTGGTTCTTGTATGTATCTACCAGCATAAAGACAACTTTATATACTACTTCCTACCGACAACCGTACGCCGACCCTTGCATATAGGAATATGAAAATAATCGGAACAAACGTTACATGTGTCTCCAACGCTCGCTTAGAATGCCTATTGATGATACAGTCGGTATCGTAAAATGGACCTACTTTAAGCAGATATTTATGATTAAGGAATTTTTTTTTCGATTTTATTTGACATTACTGTTTAAATTAGTGTTAAGAATATTTATGAAAGTTGTGAAATTATCACAAAGGTTTTCAATTGTCTAATGTTTTACACCTGAAAGAATGTTTCATGGTTACGTACATCTGTTCTCTTGAAATAGGCCCGTGAAGATCCGGGGTAGAATAGGTCTTCAGCAACCCATTCTTGCCCTAAATGGCGACTGTGCTTGTAAGAGGCGACTAACGGGATCGGGTGGTCAGGCTCGCTGACTTGGTTGGTGCACGTCATTGTCCCCAATTGCGTGGATCGATGCTCATGATGTCAATCACTGGATTGTCTGGTCCAGAGTCGAATATTTACAGACCTCCGTCATATAGCTTGAATATTGCTGAGTGTGGCGTTAAACAACAAACAAACAAACTCTTGAAATATGCAAACCTATGCAAACAGTAGGCCGATCACTGAAAGGTGATTTACGACACTTCATTCCATTCAAAGGTGCAGTTTCTTCTTCAGCGGGAATAGTCACAACCAATTCGGATAAACTTGTTGTTAAAAACCAGCTATATAAACACTTAAAACACGACCATCAAATCGGTACACTTAATCCCCAAGTGGGCTTCAATAATCATGTGTGCGTAATAGAGAGGAACGTTGTGTGTCATGTGGTCAAGCATCTTTTGCCAGGTCAGAGTGAGTGAGTGAGTGAGTGAGGGAGGGAGGGAGGGAGGGAGGCCCCTTTTTAGCAATATTCCAGCACTATCACGGCGGGGGACACCAGAAATGGGCTTCACACATTGTACCCACGTCGGGAATCGAACCCGGGTCTTCGACGTGACGAGCGAACGCTTTAACCACTAGGCTACCCGACCGTCCCTTCAAAAGATTAGAAGAAAAGACAACGATAAATACCACATAAATGTTGAGATGTTAAGTTTCACTCAATGTGAACGACAATACATGGCTTGAATAAAAGCCTTTTCCCGTCTACGTGCAGGAGGTTTACCGGCATAACATTCCGCAGTGTAGAAAATATCAGCACGCTTTTGAAGTTGATACTGTGCCCATTACAGAGATTGAAATGACGCATGGCATGAGAATTAAACAGTTTTACCAACTTAGATTGCATTGGTGGCGAGAAACAATCGGCTTCTTTTGTAGACAGACTTTCTGTAAACTGACAGCAATTATATATTAATACTATCTTGAAAGGATACCGCTTGTTCGTGTTAAAAGTCAACTTGAAGCCATGAAACTGGGTGAGTGAGAACCCAGTGCTCTTAAACAGATCAGTGAAGAGATCCCTGGTGATAGCAATTGAAGACCGTGAGTTTCATCATAAGCCCAGGAGCATTGATCAGTAATGTCGGGTCAACTACAATACATGTTTGGGGCGAGACATTAAAACTGCACTCCCCTGTGTTGCAAAACAAACATGTATATAAATATATGTATATATACCGACAGACATTATGGAAATAATTATTTGAATGTAGCTATCGTTGAGGTGTGCATTTACAATATTGTAGCGATGCATCTGAATGCGACATCTGATCACAAGGAAATTTCACATCATGCATAAACAGAACATGATGCACGTGCACACAGAAGCCAAAGTGTGTGCGCACATAGGGGAACTTATAAAGTATCTCAATGAACAGACAAAATGGCGGATGAGACCTGGGCGTGACAGGCTTAAAACAAACGACACACAGACAAGATCGCCTCATTACATTAATTGCACAACGCAATATATTGAAATCTGCCCGTTATCAATAACCGGAAAGTGAATTTCAACACTCACCGTTAAAAACCGGCTCCATGCAGCCCGCCTAAATGCAAGGCCTTCTGTGAAGGGCGTGACCCTTAAAGCTTACCATAGGCGGGAATGACTTGGGTGGGCTAGACACCAGGGACGGGCTGTGCGCCAATGTCGTTTCTCCATGTTTGCAGACTGTACAGATTTACGGATGGCAACGTATCGGGGAGCGGTATGCCAGGGCAACAATTCTTGACCATGATCGGCATTAGGGCGGTAGTGTTATGGTGTGGGGCGGTATAACATATGACAGGTGAACTGTCATGGACATTTGACTGGCCAGCGTGAGTTGACGAAATTTTGAGCCCCGTCGTTCCATTCGCTAGAATTTTCGGCAGAAATTTTGAACTGCAAGGTAACACATAGTGTCCAGGTCGTTACCATCTTTAACGAGAACGAGAAGGTACACGGGCATTGGACTTGCCCTCTTAATCCCCCGACCTGTCCCCAATAGAGCATCTGGGGGACGTCCTCAGGGTCCCAACATCCGCCGACGTGGCCCAGCTTGGGGTTTCTCTTCAGTTGGAATGGAGGACAATACCAACAGCAATCATACGCAAGTTAATCGTCAGTATGCCATCAAGGTGTCGTGCATTTTTCGCCCAACATGATTGACATATCAAATATTGGTTTACACGTCCGAAATTAATTTTACAGACATTTATCGTTATTACACCTTCAGTATAATTTCATCAGTTCCCTTATGTTTTGTCAGTAGTATATACTTTTCTTAAACGATTTTGGGCAGGTCATAATTACCCTTTTCTCGAACACCTGGTGTCCATTATTTTGCATTTTACGCCCAATGGAATCTGTTTCATCAGATAGTCGAACTCGCTATTGTCAGGCTTTGTCGTTTTATATTGCACAACCCATCGCAATATACAATTAATTTAAACAAATCTTAAGCTCCGTTGTTACAAACCGGCCATTTGTCAGTGTATTTTGACATATTAAAAAAGCATAAGTGAAAACATAAATGTGACATATTCTTAAATCCAAGTCAATCTGTTCAGAGGAGTGTCTTTCAAAAATACACTTTTCCATAATTTAGGCGAGGAAATCGCAGTGGGTTCACAAAATCATTTCTTTACAATTAACGAATAGGTAATGTCAAAATAAATACATTCTGGCATTGCATGTTGTCAAAATTAACTGCTGACACAGAGATGGCACATCATTTGTAATTTACTATATGTATCATTGCCAAAATGGGTAGGAGACCAGGAACATCTTCATATAGCAGATGTCAGCAATTGTAATGATACCCGAATCAATACTCGCTTGCATCAATCGATTTCGTCCCAAGCCCGCAGCACATCGGCATAGAACTCGTTAAAATGTGTCAAATCAGGGCGACTGCACACAATGCTAAACCTATTTTGTTTAAGACCCATGTTCATGTATTGGGACGTGAATATCAGCATATTTGTTTTCATAATGCATCGAAATCACGATTCGTGATTTTTAAAACAATTCTAAGCCAAATGCGCACATTGTGTAGTTGAGACATGGAATCAATAATCCACCTGGAATAAAGGACCAAATGTTGAATCTTTATAACTGAAATTTTACCACACCATATAAAGTTTGAAATGGTAACATTAGTATGTTGATAATTACTATTCATTTATTATCCATGGCCATTTTTATTCGGTCTTAACAAGTTTAAAGGTTGGGTAACAAAAAACAAATATTAAACTGCTGAGTGGGTCTAACAGATAGGTCCGAGGAGACCATAAATGTTGACACTGCTTTTTAAGTCAGTGTATAGGGTTTTAATTCATGAATGTAAAAATGTATTACAAAAATGTATTATTTCCAAACATGATATAATGCTTTCTCTTAATCAATTTTAATTAAATATGCATCTTCATCATCCTCATCTGCGAGTTCAATCACATCTTTGACAGAATTAATGTTGCTGGCAGTATCTCTTTCCGGACCTCTACACGATCGTCCTGGTGCAATTATCTTTGCCATGACTGTTTGAAGTAAGTACAAGTGAATGTGAAATTAATTTTAGATAAACCTTTGGTAATGAAATAGGCCTAAAATTGCGTATTTCAGTTTTTTCTTTCTTCTTGTAGAAGAGCCTGATGACACGCTTATTCATGGACCTAGACATGGTTTTGTCGTGCAAAATTATGCAACCAACAAAACACGTGCATATATGTGTTTAAAGACATTCCAGCATTCAACATAAAAGTATGCTAGCCCGTCATATCCGGGAGATTTACGACGCTTCATTCCCTTCAACGCTTTAGTGTTTGTTTGTTGTTTAACGCCGCACTCAGCAATATTCCAGCTGTATGAAGGCGGTCTGTAAATAATCGAGTCTGGACCTGACAATCCAGTGATTGATATCATGATCATCGATCCACGCAATTGGGATCGATGACGTGCATCAACCAAGTCAGCGAGCCTGACCACCCGATCAGTGGCCTCCTACGACATGCATTGTCGCTTTTTGCGACAAGCATGGGTTGCTGAAGACCTAGTCTACTCCGGATCTTCACGGGTATCAAAGCTTCAGTGTGATCGTCTATTGAGATCCCGTTATCAAGGCTGTCTCGGTCTTCATCTGGGAGAACATCGCGTTTATCTAAAGCAACTTCTCTAGCGGATTGTAATTCAGAGTAGAATCGCCATTTCCTGTAATTGATAAGAAAAATTTCGATTCCTGTTGACTTTTTCTAATATCTATACATGAATGATGTGTTTTTTTCAGATTCTAATACCATGTTTTGCTCAGAAAGTTGTGTTTCATTTGGTAGTCTTTGGACGTATGCCTATAGTTATGTAAAGATTAGTTGTCGTACTCTCGTCTTGAATTGTTTTGTCATCTACAATAGCCACTTATTTCTTCTTTACTCTTTATTTGCAAGATAAATATATTGCCTTTATTCTTTTTATTTATATATTAAGTAATCCTGCTACATCAAGGTTTCAGCTCCTTAAAGAGGACACAATAAATGTAAATCACTGAGAGATTGTTAACTTACACCCTCAACAATTTGCTGGCTTGTGAATTCTCCTTCCTCTGGATTTCTGTGTCTCCAGATGTCACACGACCGCCTCCGTGGTCTAATGGTAGAGCGTCCGCCCGGGGAGCGGAAGGTCCGGGGTTCGATCCCCAGCCGCGTCACACCAAAAGACGTTAAAAGATGGCATAAAGGGGCTAAAACAAGGACTGGTCGGCTCGGAGTCAGTATACTGTGTCTGAGTGGGGTATTCATGATAAACTGCAGCATGGTATCTCAGTGGGCTAGCACTATAAATCGGCATCATATAAAAGCTTTTGTTATCGATGCAATAGACCCGTCCGATAAACGGTATCGTGATCCGATAGATATGTAAATGATGTCCCCCAGCAGAAATTGCTTTCAAGCTCCATGTATCAATGCGATGCCTTCTTGCTCAATAGACTGTTGTCTAAATTCAAATTCAAATGTTTATTGTATGACAGGCCAGAGACTCAATTACATGAAATGAAAACAATACAGTGCAGGATAATTTTACAAACAGATTAACATGCTTCACGTTGCTGTACATTTCTGCACTTGAAGGCATATTTTAAAAAACATAAAAATAGAGACTTTAATTTGAGGGTTGCCATAATGAATTGTTGGACTGAAGGTCGAATTACATATGTATTTGGTATATATTGCTTTTCAATGTCTTTTATGGTGGACATATAATGGTGAAATGATACAGATCTTCGATATTGTTCAGGTTACAATATGTATATAATCTTTCAGATTTTTTAATTCTGTGGTGTCTCTCGGTATCATTTAAGTCTTGCACATCCAACTCTCACACGAGCACAAGTTGGTACAGAAGGTTGAATCATTTACATATTTCTCTACACGAGGCTTATCTTAAAAAGTGTATAACATTCATATATAGCACTAGATGATAATAAATGAATCCATTCTTGGTCGTACATATCGTTCAATCTGACTAAGGTTAAGAAACTAACTGTACATCCAACATATTGGTACAACCAAGAATAGACCTGAACTAAATAGAATATCAAGTCTTGAATGGCATTTTGAAGTAATACATATAAGAGAGAGAATTTATGGATGTCAACTTGTTTATTTAGAGGAAAAACTTCGGAGTATACTCTTACTCCTTCATCAGGCTAATGAATGCTAGGATGTAGAGAACAAACATATGTAAAAGAACAGCGAAAGTAATAAGATAACAAAGGTAGAAACTTAACAAAGTAAATCAGCACTGATTGGTAATACCTATTTTGTCACGACATTGAAGAATGCTTGATTCTGATTGGTTAAAAAGAGGTTTCCCTCATGCTACAGAAACCTATTTTAAATATATTGAGCCTTTTCACACAAACACGTGCGTATGAATACATTGATAGCCTACATATCGATCTATGAATAGATGGCCGCCGATCGCCCATAAGAACTTAATATTTCCTCGATGAGGTTTCTAATACACGCCGGGTCTCTTATACACACCGGGTGAACGGCTCTCACCAACTTAATAGACGACCGAGCGTCTAATAGAAGAAATACGGTACGTTTGATATCGGATGTTTGTGGCCACGATATAACGTTCTATGCCTTCACCCTGACTGCTTTGATGATGAGATTACAAGACTTAACGAATGCATATATTTTGATACAAATTAAACTTTTAGAGACATGTTCGGTGGCGAACAGGTATTTTCCTCATTGAAACAAACGATAATGAAAGTAAACAATAACATTATTAAAAAAGTGTTTCGAAAAAAACTTATTTATGACAACATATTGTTTACAACATTTTTGTGGTCGATATTCATTACCATCTCCGTCAACCACAACGTTAGAATTTGGCAGAAGGGGATTTGAAAGTCCATCAGAAAACACTCCTTCCTTCGAAAGGCCACACAAACTCACTAACAAATGTTCCGACATCACGGATGTCACAGTACAGGCACTTGATCACAACAGATTATCAAACTTGATAAAATATCATTTCAGAGCACGCACAGTTAAACAAAAAATACACAAACCACACTGTCGGGGCCTCACTGTCACATTTCTTTCACATGCTGGCGTCGAATGCTGTGAAATCTTGAAACAGACAGGTCACAAACATGAATCCAATCCCTTGTGTTATACATATGCCGGTTCGTCTGCAGCCTAAAACAGGACTATTCAGTCATACTCTACAGTACAGATATAAGTTGATGTTAGCCACATCATAGATTTGGGTTGTCATCTTGCTTCGTGTAATTTGTCAAAGGCACGAGACTGTCAGCAACAACATTGGCAGTCATTGACAGTAGAGGAGAGTTCGGGTGGCGAGGTATTTATTTTGAATTTGTATTTTTTACTGGGGGAGATTGCTAACTAAATAATAAGACTTACGAATTTAAAATAGATAGCAAAATGTTAGTGAATAAAGTTTGTTGGAGTAATAAATTCATTCGTCATTGTTTAAAACTATTTCTACAATATGTCACCCCAACAATGGGAGACAGCATATTAGGATTTCAAGAAATGACATGTCGAGCTGATTTCAAGAAAGTGAGTTCAAATAGTGCACAACAGGTTGCGAGGAAATTATAACACATATGTTTGGAGGGTAATTTGTCAACTTCTTTTTGAAAACACTATGTGTTTTAAACCCGTATTTTGAACTCAAATCTATGGACATTTTTATGTTGAACTTGAGTACTATTTGTTACAGTTATAACTACCTCTGATCCCTTTTCGGAAAGTTCTAACTGAGTCGACCTTTGTACCCTGTGAAGTTACCGTTGCAAGAGAGCAAAACTTTTAAAATGTCATTGCGGTCATGGTAGAATGGAGAAAAACCTTCTGTGTTTTGAAATTTACATTTGATTACCTAGATACATCTTTAAAGATACAAATAGATGAATGTAGACTGAACCGTTCTCTTTTACAAATAAATTGAATGCTGAATTTTCAGATTCTAAAGGAGGTTTGAGAACAATCTCATTTCCTTCTGAGATAAATGGATTGCTCATTATATATCTTTGGATAAAGATTTGTAATTGATTCCTTTTTTAATAGTTAAACAACAAAAAGCTAAAATGACTCTAAATCAAAGATTTGAAAAAAAAGCTTTCATGTCAAACTGTGTCTTGACTCATAATAACTCTTCTTTTAAATACAGCAATTGACAATACAATATCCACATGACAACTTCCTTTCCGGTAGGAATCCAAACAAAAACCAGAGGGTTAGTTGTCTAAGACTAAACCCTGAATCTTGACAAACAAATGTAAAATGTCTTCTATTTCATTTTGACACTCAGGACAAACATCTCTGTTTGACAATCAAATTTTGCACAGTTTACCATATTACAAAGGTAATATTGTAAGCAATTTTAAAAATCAAACTGTATGGAATGAGTTGATTTATGTTTCTGAAAATTTCGTAACAGAATTTAGCTGTAGAAACTTCAGCTGAGACGTACTGTCTATAAATAGTATAGAAGAAGGTTTTTGCCAACATCCGATGAAATGATATTTTGCAGGCTGGTGGAAGCGCGTATAAAATGATTGCATAGCATTGTTGTATAGTGCGTGTGTCCATATCAGGTAAAGTATCATGTACAATGTCCTCAATAATTTGTTCAGACATTATGTTGGTGCTCCTAAACGTTGTTTAAAAGCAAAACATTGTATTGACGTGTAGAAAAACGTGTCCTAGTTGGGATTCATCGTCGGCCTCGTGGCCTAATGGATAAGGCGTCTGACTTCGAATCAGAAGATTGCGAGATCGAGTCTCGTCGGGGTCGTATTTGTACTCTTTTTATACAAGTGTGAAAGGTGTCCTTTTTGAGGACAGCATAACTGGTGTGTCTTAATTGGTGAAATTGTCCTGTGCAAGATTGTCTGGAAAACATCTTTTAAATGTAAGCAGGTCGTTTATATAATAATATAGACATTATGTTGGTGCCCCTAAACGTTGTTTAAAAGCTAACCATTGTATTGACGTGTAGAAAAACGTGTCCTAGTTGGGATTCGTCGTCGGCCTCGTGGCCTAATGGATAAGGCGTCTGACTTCGAATCAGAAGATTGCGAGTTCGAGTCTCGTCGGGGTCGTATTTGTACTCTTTTTATACAAGTGTGAAAGGTGTCCTTTTTTGAGGACAGCATAACTGGAGTGTCTTAATTGGTGAAATTGTCCTGTGCAACATTGTCTGGAAAACATCTTTTAAATGTAAGCAGGTCGTTTATATAATAATATAGACATTATATGTTGGTGCTCCTAAACGTTGTTTAAAAGCAAAACATTGTATTGACGTGTAGAAAAACGTGTCCTGGTTGGGATTCATCGTCGGCCTGGTGGCCTAATGGATAAGGCGTCTGACTTCGAATCAGAAGATTGCGAGTTCGAGTCTCGTCGGGGTCGTATTTGTACTCTTTTTATGCAAGTGTGAAAAGTGTCCTTTTTGAGGACAACATAACTGGAGTGTCTTAATTGGTGAAATTGTCCTGTGCAAGATTGTCTGGAAAACATCTTTTAAATGTAAGCAGGTCGTTTATATAATAATATAGACATTATATGTTGGTGCTCCTACACGTTGTTTAAAAGCAAAACATTGTATTGACGTGTAGAAAAACGTGTCCTAGTTGGGATTCATCGTCGGCCTCATGGCCTAATAGATAAGGCGTCTGACTTCGAATCAGAAGATTGCGAGATCGAGTCTCGTCGGGGTCGTATTTGTACTCTTTTTATACAAGTGTGAAAGGTGTCCTTTTTGAGGACAGCATAACTGGTGTGTCTTAATTGGTGAAATTGTCCTGTGCAAGATTGTCTGGAAAACATCTTTTAAATGTAAGCAGGTCGTTTATATAATAATATAGACATTATGTTGGTGCCCCTAAACGTTGTTTAAAAGCAAAACATTGTATTGACGTGTAGAAAAACGTGTCCTAGTTGGGATTCGTCGTCGGCCTCGTGGCCTAATGGATAAGGCGTCTGAATTCGAATCAGAAGATTGCGAGTTCGAGTCTCGTCGGGGTCGTATTTGTACTCTTTTTATACAAGTGTGAAAGGTGTCCTTTTTTGAGGACAGCATAACTGGAGTGTCTTAATTGGTGAAATTGTCCTGTGCAACATTGTCTGGAAAACATCTTTTAAATGTAAGCAGGTCGTTTATATAATAATATAGACATTATATGTTGGTGCTCCTAAACGTTGTTTAAAAGCAAAACATTGTATTGACGTGTAGAAAAACGTGTCCTGGTTGGGATTCATCGTCGGCCTGGTGGCCTAATGGATAAGGCGTCTGACTTCGAATCAGAAGATTGCGAGTTCGAGTCTCGTCGGGGTCGTATTTGTACTCTTTTTATGCAAGTGTGAAAAGTGTCCTTTTTGAGGACAACATAACTGGAGTGTCTTAATTGGTGAAATTGTCCTGTGCAAGATTGTCTGGAAAACATCTTTTAAATGTAAGCAGGTCGTTTATATAATAATATAGACATTATATGTTGGTGCTCCTACACGTTGTTTAAAAGCAAAACATTGTATTGACGTGTAGAAAAACGTGTCCTAGTTGGGAGTCATCGTCGGCCTCGTGGCCTAATAGATAAGGCGTCTGACTTCGAATCAGAAGATTGCGAGTTCGAGTCTCGTCGGGGTCGTATTTGAACTCTTTTTATGCAAGTGTGAAAAGTGTCCTTTTTGAGGACAACATAACTGGAGTGTCTTAATTGGCGAAATTGCCCTGTGCAACATTGTCTGGAAAACATCTTTTAAATGTAAGCAGGTCGTTTATATAATAATATAGACATTATATGTTGGTGCTCCTAAACGTTGTTTAAAAGCAAAACATTGTATTGACGTGTAGAAAAACGTGTCCTAGTTGGGATTCATCGTCGGCCTCGTGGCCTAATGGATAAGGCGTCTGACTTCGAATCAGAAGATTGCGAGTTCGAGTCTCGTCGGGGTCGTATATGTAGTCTTTTTATGCAAGTGTGAAAAGTGTCCTTTTTGAGGACAGCATAAGTGGAGTGTCTTAATTGGTGAAATTGTCCTGAGCAAGATTGTCTGGAAAACATCTTTTAAATGTAAGCAGGTCGTTTATATAATAATATAGACATTATATGTTGGTGCTCCTAAACGTTGTTTAAAAGCAAAACATTGTATTGACGTGTAGAAAAACGTGTCCTAGTTGGGATTCATCGTCGGCCTGGTGGCCTAATGGATAAGGCGTCTGACTTCGAATCAGAAGATTGCGAGTTCGAGTCTCGTCGGGGTCGTATTTGTACTCTTTTTATGCAAGTGTGAAAAGTGTCCTTTTTGAGGACAGCATAACTGGAGTGTCTTAATTGGCGAAATTGCCCTGTGCAACATTGTCTGGAAAACATCTTTTAAATGTAAGCAGGTCGTTTATATAATAATATAGACATTATATGTTGGTGCTCCTAAACGTTGTTTAAAAGCAAAACATTGTATTGACGTGTAGAAAAACGTGTCCTAGTTGGGATTCATCGTCGGCCTCGTGGCCTAATGGATAAGGCGTCTGACTTCGAATCAGAAGATTGCGAGTTCGAGTCTCGTCGGGGTCGTATTTGTACTCTTTTTATACAAGTGTGAAAGGTGTCCTTTTTGAGGACAGCATAACTGGAGTGTCTTAATTGGTGAAATTGTCCTGAGCAACATTGTCTGGAAAACATCTTTTAAATGTAAGCAGGTCGTTTATATAATAATATAGACATTATATGTTGGTGCTCCTAAACGTTGTTTAAAAGCAAAACATTGTATTGACGTGTAGAAAAACGTGTCCTGGTCTTAATTGGCGAAATTGCCCTGTGCAACATTGTCTGGAAAACATCTTTTAAATGTAAGCAGGTCGTTTATATAATAATATAGACATTATATGTTGGTGCTCCTAAACGTTGTTTAAAAGCAAAACATTGTATTGACGTGCAGAAAAACGTGTCCTAGTTGGGATTCATCGTCGGCCTCGTGGCCTAATGGATAAGGCGTCTGACTTCGAATCAGAAGATTGCGAGTTCGAGTCTCGTCGGGGTCGTATTTGTACTCTTTTTATGCAAGTGTGAAAAGTGTCCTTTTTGAGGACAGCATAACTGGAGTGTCTTAATTGGTGAAATTGTCCTGTGCAACATTGTCTGGAAAACATCTTTTAAATGTAAGCAGGTCGTTTATATAATAATATAGACATTATATGTTGGTGCTCCTAAACGTTGTTTAAAAGCAAAACATTGTATTGACGTGTAGAAAAACGTGTCCTAGTTGGGATTCATCGTCGGCCTCGTGGCCTAATGGATAAGGCGTCTGACTTCGAATCAGAAGATTGCGAGTTCGAGTCTCGTCGGGGTCGTATATGTACTCTTTTTATGCAAGTGTGAAAAGTGTCCTTTTTGAGGACAGCATAACTGGAGTGTCTTAATTGGTGAAATTGTCCTGAGCAAGATTGTCTGGAAAACATCTTTTAAATGTAAGCAGGTCGTTTATATAATAATATAGACATTATATGTTGGTGCTCCTACACGTTGTTTAAAAGCAAAACATTGTATTGACGTGTAGAAAAACGTGTCCTAGTTGGGAGTCAACGTCGGCCTCGTGGCCTAATAGATAAGGCGTCTGACTTCGAATCAGAAGATTGCGAGTTCGAGTCTCGTCGGGGTCGTATTTGAACTCTTTTTATGCAAGTGTGAAAAGTGTCCTTTTTGAGGACAACATAACTGGAGTGTCTTAATTGGCGAAATTGCCCTGTGCAACATTGTCTGGAAAACATCTTTTAAATGTAAGCAGGTCGTTTATATAATAATATAGACATTATATGTTGGTGCTCCTAAACGTTGTTTAAAAGCAAAACATTGTATTGACGTGTAGAAAAACGTGTCCTAGTTGGGATTCATCGTCGGCCTCGTGGCCTAATGGATAAGGCGTCTGACTTCGAATCAGAAGATTGCGAGTTCGAGTCTCGTCGGGGTCGTATATGTAGTCTTTTTATGCAAGTGTGAAAAGTGTCCATTTTGAGGACAGCATAAGTGGAGTGTCTTAATTGGTGAAATTGTCCTGAGCAAGATTGTCTGGAAAACATCTTTTAAATGTAAGCAGGTCGTTTATATAATAATATAGACATTATATGTTGGTGCTCCTAAACGTTGTTTAAAAGCAAAACATTGTATTGACGTGTAGAAAAACGTGTCCTAGTTGGGATTCATCGTCGGCCTCGTGGCCTAATGGATAAGGCGTCTGACTTCGAATCAGAAGATTGCGAGTTCGAGTCTCGTCGGGGTCGTATTTGTACTCTTTTTATGCAAGTGTGAAAAGTGTCCTTTTTGAGGACAGCATAACTGGAGTGTCTTAATTGGCGAAATTGCCCTGTGCAACATTGTCTGGAAAACATCTTTTAAATGTAAGCAGGTCGTTTATATAATAATATAGACATTATATGTTGGTGCTCCTAAACGTTGTTTAAAAGCAAAACATTGTATTGACGTGTAGAAAAACGTGTCCTAGTTGGGATTCATCGTCGGCCTCGTGGCCTAATGGATAAGGCGTCTGACTTCGAATCAGAAGATTGCGAGTTCGAGTCTCGTCGGGGTCGTATTTGTACTCTTTTTATACAAGTGTGAAAGGTGTCCTTTTTGAGGACAGCATAACTGGAGTGTCTTAATTGGTGAAATTGTCCTGTGCAACATTGTCTGGAAAACATCTTTTAAATGTAAGCAGGTCGTTTATATAATAATATAGACATTATATGTTGGTGCTCCTAAACGTTGTTTAAAAGCAAAACATTGTATTGACGTGTAGAAAAACGTGTCCTGGTCTTAATTGGCGAAATTGCCCTGTGCAACATTGTCTGGAAAACATCTTTTAAATGTAAGCAGGTCGTTTATATAATAATATAGACATTATATGTTGGTGCTCCTAACCGTTGTTTAAAAGCAAAACATTGTATTGACGTGTAGAAAAACGTGTCCTAGTTGGGATTCATCGTCGGCCTCGTGGCCTAATGGATAAGGCGTCTGACTTCGAATCAGAAGATTGCGAGTTCGAGTCTCGTCGGGGTCGTATTTGTACTCTTTTTATGCAAGTGTGAAAAGTGTCCTTTTTGAGGACAGCATAACTGGAGTGTCTTAATTGGTGAAATTGTCCTGTGCAACATTGTCTGGAAAACATCTTTTAAATGTAAGCAGGTCGTTTATATAATAATATAGACATTATATGTTGGTGCTCCTAAACGTTGTTTAAAAGCAAAACATTGTATTGACGTGTAGAAAAACGTGTCCTGGTTGGGTTTCATCGTCGGCCTGGTGGCCTAATGGATAAGGCGTCTGACTTCGAATCAGAAGATTGCGAGTTCGAGTCTCGTCGGGGTCGTATTTGTACTCTTTTTATGCAAGTGTGAAAAGTGTCCTTTTTGAGGACAACATAACTGGAGTGTCTTAATTGGTGAAATTGTCCTGAGCAACATTGTCTGGAAAACATCTTTTAAATGTAAGCAGGTCGTTTATATAATAATATAGACATTATATGTTGGTGCTCCTACACGTTGTTTAAAAGCAAAACATTGTATTGACGTGTAGAAAAACGTGTCCTAGTTGGGAGTCATCGTCGGCCTCGTGGCCTAATAGATAAGGCGTCTGACTTCGAATCAGAAGATTGCGAGTTCGAGTCTCGTCGGGGTCGTATTTGAACTCTTTTTATGCAAGTGTGAAAGGTGTCCTTTTTGAGGACAACATAACTGGAGTGTCTTAATTGGCGAAATTGCCCTGTGCAACATTGTCTGGAAAACATCTTTTAAATGTAAGCAGGTCGTTTATATAATAATATAGACATTATATGTTGGTGCTCCTAAACGTTGTTTAAAAGCAAAACATTGTATTGACGTGTAGAAAAACGTGTCCTAGTTGGGATTCATCGTCGGCCTCGTGGCCTAATGGATAAGGCGTCTGACTTCGAATCAGAAGATTGCGAGTTCGAGTCTCGTCGGGGTCGTATTTGTACTCTTTTTATACAAGTGTGAAAGGTGTCCTTTTTGAGGACAGCATAACTGGAGTGTCTTAATTGGTGAAATTGTCCTGAGCAACATTGTCTGGAAAACATCTTTTAAATGTAAGCAGGTCGTTTATATAATAATATAGACATTATATGTTGGTGCTCCTAAACGTTGTTTAAAAGCAAAACATTGTATTGACGTGTAGAAAAACGTGTCCTAGTTGGGAGTCATCGTCGGCCTCGTGGCCTAATGGATAAGGCGTCTGACTTCGAATCAGAAGATTGCGAGTTCGAGTATCGTCGGGGTCGTATTTGTACTCTTTTTATGCAAGTGTGAAAAGTGTCCTTTTTGAGGACAGCATAACTGGAGTGTCTTAATTGGCGAAATTGCCCTGTGCAACATTGTCTGGAAAACATCTTTTAAATGTAAGCAGGTCGTTTATATAATAATATAGACATTATATGTTGGTGCTCCTAAACGTTGTTTAAAAGCAAAACATTGTATTGACGTGTAGAAAAACGTGTCCTAGTTGGGATTCATCGTCGGCCTCGTGGCCTAATGGATAAGGCGTCTGACTTCGAATCAGAAGATTGCGAGTTCGAGTCTCGTCGGGGTCGTATTTGTACTCTTTTTATACAAGTGTGAAAGGTGTCCTTTTTGAGGACAGCATAACTGGAGTGTCTTAATTGGTGAAATTGTCCTGAGCAACATTGTCTGGAAAACATCTTTTAAATGTAAGCAGGTCGTTTATATAATAATATAGACAATATATGTTGGTGCTCCTAAACGTTGTTTAAAAGCAAAACATTGTATTGACGTGTAGAAAAACGTTCCCTAGTTGGGATTCATCGTCGGCCCCGTGGCCTAATGGATAAGGCGTCTGACTTCGAATCAGAAGATTGCGAGTTCGAGTCTCGTCGGGGTCGTATTTGTACTCTTTTTATACAAGTGTGAAAGGTGTCCTTTTTTGAGGACAGCATAACTGGAGTGTCTTAATTGGTGAAATTGTCCTGTGCAAGATTGTCTGGAAAACATCTTTTAAATGTAAGCAGGTCGTTTATATAATAATATAGACATTATATGTTGGTGCTCCTAAACGTTGTTTAAAAGCAAAACATTGTATTGACGTGTAGAAAAACGTGTCCTGGTTGGGATTCATCGTCGGCCTGGTGGCCTAATGGATAAGGCGTCTGACTTCGAATCAGAAGATTGCGAGTTCGAGTCTCGTCGGGGTCGTATTTGTACTCATTTTATGCAAGTGTGAAAAGTGTCCTTTTTGAGGACAGCATAACTGGAGTGTCTTAATTGGCGAAATTGCCCTGTGCAACATTGTCTGGAAAACATCTTTTAAATGTAAGCAGGTCGTTTATATAATAATATAGACATTATATGTTGGTGCTCCTAAACGTTGTTTAAAAGCAAAACATTGTATTGACGTGTAGAAAAACGTGTCCTAGTTGGGTTTCATCGTCGGCCTCGTGGCCTAATGGATAAGGCGTCTGACTTCGAATCAGAAGATTGCGAGTTCGAGTCTCGTCGGGGTCGTATTTGTACTCTTTTTATACAAGTGTGAAAGGTGTCCTTTTTGAGGACAGCATAACTGGAGTGTCTTAATTGGTGAAATTGTCCTGAGCAACATTGTCTGGAAAACATCTTTTAAATGTAAGCAGGTCGTTTATATAATAATATAGACATTATATGTTGGTGCTCCTAAACGTTGTTTAAAAGCAAAACATTGTATTGACGTGTAGAAAAACGTGTCCTAGTTGGGAGTCATCGTCGGCCTCGTGGCCTAATGGATAAGGCGTCTGACTTCGAATCAGAAGATTGCGAGTTCGAGTATCGTCGGGGTCGTATTTGTACTCTTTTTATGCAAGTGTGAAAAGTGTCCTTTTTGAGGACAGCATAACTGGAGTGTCTTAATTGGCGAAATTGCCCTGTGCAACATTGTCTGGAAAACATCTTTTAAATGTAAGCAGGTCGTTTATATAATAATATAGACATTATATGTTGGTGCTCCTAAACGTTGTTTAAAAGCAAAACATTGTATTGACGTGTAGAAAAACGTGTCCTAGTTGGGATTCATCGTCGGCCTCGTGGCCTAATGGATAAGGCGTCTGACTTCGAATCAGAAGATTGCGAGTTCGAGTCTCGTCGGGGTCGTATTTGTACTCTTTTTATACAAGTGTGAAAGGTGTCCTTTTTGAGGACAGCATAACTGGAGTGTCTTAATTGGTGAAATTGTCCTGAGCAACATTGTCTGGAAAACATCTTTTAAATGTAAGCAGGTCGTTTATATAATAATATAGACAATATATGTTGGTGCTCCTAAACGTTGTTTAAAAGCAAAACATTGTATTGACGTGTAGAAAAACGTTCCCTAGTTGGGATTCATCGTCGGCCCCGTGGCCTAATGGATAAGGCGTCTGACTTCGAATCAGAAGATTGCGAGTTCGAGTCTCGTCGGGGTCGTATTTGTACTCTTTTTATACAAGTGTGAAAGGTGTCCTTTTTTGAGGACAGCATAACTGGAGTGTCTTAATTGGTGAAATTGTCCTGTGCAAGATTGTCTGGAAAACATCTTTTAAATGTAAGCAGGTCGTTTATATAATAATATAGACATTATATGTTGGTGCTCCTAAACGTTGTTTAAAAGCAAAACATTGTATTGACGTGTAGAAAAACGTGTCCTGGTTGGGATTCATCGTCGGCCTGGTGGCCTAATGGATAAGGCGTCTGACTTCGAATCAGAAGATTGCGAGTTCGAGTCTCGTCGGGGTCGTATTTGTACTCATTTTATGCAAGTGTGAAAAGTGTCCTTTTTGAGGACAGCATAACTGGAGTGTCTTAATTGGCGAAATTGCCCTGTGCAACATTGTCTGGAAAACATCTTTTAAATGTAAGCAGGTCGTTTATATAATAATATAGACATTATATGTTGGTGCTCCTAAACGTTGTTTAAAAGCAAAACATTGTATTGACGTGTAGAAAAACGTGTCCTAGTTGGGTTTCATCGTCGGCCTCGTGGCCTAATGGATAAGGCGTCTGACTTCGAATCAGAAGATTGCGAGTTCGAGTCTCGTCGGGGTCGTATTTGTACTCTTTTTATACAAGTGTGAAAAGTGTCCTTTTTGGAGGACAGCATAACTGGAGTGTCTTAATTGGTGAAATTGTCCTGTGCAACATTGTCTGGAAAACATCTTTTAAATGTAAGCAGGTCGTTTATATAATAATATAGACGTTATATGTTGGTGCTCCTAAACGTTGTTTAAAAGCAAAACATTGTATTGACGTGTAGAAAAACGTGTCCTAGTTGGGATTCATCGTCGGCCTCGTGGCCTAATGGATAAGGCGTCTGACTTCGAATCAGAAGATTGCGAGTTCGAGTCTCGTCGGGGTCGTATATGTACTCTTTTTATGCAAGTGTGAAAAGTGTCCTTTTTGAGGACAGCATAAGTGGAGTGTCTTAATTGGTGAAATTGTCCTGAGCAAGATTGTCTGGAAAACATCTTTTAAATGTAAGCAGGTCGTTTATATAATAATATAGACATTATATGTTGGTGCTCCTAAACGTTGTTTAAAAGCAAAACATTGTATTGACGTGTAGAAAAACGTGTCCTAGTTGGGAGTCATCGTCGGCCTCGTGGCCTAATGGATAAGGCGTCTGACTTCGAATCAGAAGATTGCGAGTTCGAGTCTCGTCGGGGTCGTATTTGTACTCTTTTTATGCAAGTGTGAAAAGTGTCCTTTTTGAGGACAGCATAACTGGAGTGTCTTAATTGGCGAAATTGTCCTGTGCAACATTGTCTGGAAAACATCTTTTAAATGTAAGCAGGTCGTTTATATAATAATATAGACATTATATGTTGGTGCTCCTAAACGTTGTTTAAAAGCAAAACATTGTATTGACGTGTAGAAAAACGTGTCCTAGTTGGGATTCATCGTCGGCCTAGTGGCCTAATGGATAAGGCGTCTGACTTCGAATCAGAAGATTGCGAGTTCGAGTCTCGTCGGGGTCGTATTTGTACTCTTTTTATACAAGTGTGAAAGGTGTCCTTTTTGAGGACAGCATAACTGGAGTGTCTTAATTGGTGAAATTGTCCTGAGCAACATTGTCTGGAAAACATCTTTTAAATGTAAGCAGGTCGTTTATATAATAATATAGACAATATATGTTGGTGCTCCTAAACGTTGTTTAAAAGCAAAACATTGTATTGACGTGTAGAAAAACGTTCCCTAGTTGGGAGTCATCGTCGGCCCCGTGGCCTAATGGATAAGGCGTCTGACTTCGAATCAGAAGATTGCGAGTTCGAGTCTCGTCGGGGTCGTATTTGTACTCTTTTTATACAAGTGTGAAAGGTGTCCTTTTTTGAGGACAGCATAACTGGAGTGTCTTAATTGGTGAAATTGTCCTGTGCAAGATTGTCTGGAAAACATATTTTAAATGTAAGCAGGTCGTTTATATAATAATATAGACATTATATGTTGGTGCTCCTAAACGTTGTTTAAAAGCAAAACATTGTATTGACGTGTAGAAAAACGTGTCCTGGTTGGGATTCATCGTCGGCCTGGTGGCCTAATGGATAAGGCGTCTGACTTCGAATCAGAAGATTGCGAGTTCGAGTCTCGTCGGGGTCGTATTTGTACTCTTTTTATGCAAGTGTGAAAAGTGTCCTTTTTGAGGACAGCATAACTGGAGTGTCTTAATTGGCGAAATTGCCCTGTGCAACATTGTCTGGAAAACATCTTTTAAATGTAAGCAGGTCGTTTATATAATAATATAGACATTATATGTTGGTGCTCCTAAACGTTGTTTAAAAGCAAAACATTGTATTGACGTGTAGAAAAACGTGTCCTAGTTGGTATTCATCGTCGGCCTCGTGGCCTAATGGATAAGGCGTCTGACTTCGAATCAGAAGATTGCGAGTTCGAGTCTCGTCGGGGTCGTATTTGTACTCTTTTTATGCAAGTGTGAAAAGTGTCCTTTTTGAGGACAGCATAACTGGAGTGTCTTAATTGGTGAAATTGTCCTGAGCAACATTGTCTGGAAAACATCTTTTAAATGTAAGCAGGTCGTTTATATAATAATATAGACATTATATGTTGGTGCTCCTCAACGTTGTTTAAAAGCAAAACATTGTATTGACGTGTAGAAAAACGTGTCCTAGTTGGGATTCATCGTCGGCCTCGTGGCCTAATGGATAAGGCGTCTGACTTCGAATCAGAAGATTGCGAGTTCGAGTCTCGTCGGGGTCGTATTTGTACTCTTTTTATGCAAGTGTGAAAAGTGTCCTTTTTGAGGACAGCATAACTGGAGTGTCTTAATTGGCGAAATTGCCCTGTGCAACATTGTCTGGAAAACATCTTTTAAATGTAAGCAGGTCGTTTATATAATAATATAGACATTATATGTTGGTGCTCCTAAACGTTGTTTAAAAGCAAAACATTGTATTGACGTGTAGAAAAACGTGTCCTAGTTGGGATTCATCGTCGGCCTCGTGGCCTAATGGATAAGGCGTCTGACTTCGAATCAGAAGATTGCGAGTTCGAGTCTCTTCGGGGTCGTATTTGTACTCTTTTTATACAAGTGTGAAAGGTGTCCTTTTTGAGGACAGCATAACTGGAGTGTCTTAATTGGTGAAATTGTCCTGAGCAACATTGTCTGGAAAACATCTTTTAAATGTAAGCAGGTCGTTTATATAATAATATAGACATTATATGTTGGTGCTCCTAAACGTTGTTTAAAAGCAAAACATTGTATTGACGTGTAGAAAAACGTGTCCTGGTCTTAATTGGCGAAATTGCCCTGTGCAACATTGTCTGGAAAACATCTTTTAAATGTAAGCAGGTCGTTTATATAATAATATAGACATTATATGTTGGTGCTCCTAACCGTTGTTTAAAAGCAAAACATTGTATTGACGTGTAGAAAAACGTGTCCTAGTTGGGATTCATCGTCGGCCTCGTGGCCTAATGGATAAGGCGTCTGAGTTCGAGTCTCGTCGGGGTCGTATTTGTACTCTTTTTATGCAAGTGTGAAAAGTGTCCTTTTTGAGGACAGCATAACTGGAGTGTCTTAATTGGTGAAATTGTCCTGTGCAAGATTGTCTGGAAAACATCTTTTAAATGTAAGCAGGTCGTTTATATAATAATATAGACATTATATGTTGGTGCTCCTAAACGTTGTTTAAAAGCAAAACATTGTATTGACGTGTAGAAAAACGTGTCCTAGTTGGGATTCATCGTCGGCCTCGTGGCCTAATGGATAAGGCGTCTGACTTCGAATCAGAAGATTGCGAGTTCGAGTCTCGTCGGGGTCGTATATGTACTCTTTTTATGCAAGTGTGAAAAGTGTCCTTTTTGAGGACAGCATAAGTGGAGTGTCTTAATTGGTGAAATTGTCCTGAGCAAGATTGTCTGGAAAACATCTTTTAAATGTAAGCAGGTCGTTTATATAATAATATAGACATTATATGTTGGTGCTCCTAAACGTTGTTTAAAAGCAAAACATTGTATTGACGTGTAGAAAAACGTGTCCTAGTTGGGAGTCATCGTCGGCCTCGTGGCCTAATGGATAAGGCGTCTGACTTCGAATCAGAAGATTGCGAGTTCGAGTCTCGTCGGGGTCGTATTTGTACTCTTTTTATGCAAGTGTGAAAAGTGTCCTTTTTGAGGACAGCATAACTGGAGTGTCTTAATTGGCGAAATTGTCCTGTGCAACATTGTCTGGAAAACATCTTTTAAATGTAAGCAGGTCGTTTATATAATAATATAGACATTATATGTTGGTGCTCCTAAACGTTGTTTAAAAGCAAAACATTGTATTGACGTGTAGAAAAACGTGTCCTAGTTGGGATTCATCGTCGGCCTAGTGGCCTAATGGATAAGGCGTCTGACTTCGAATCAGAAGATTGCGAGTTCGAGTCTCGTCGGGGTCGTATTTGTACTCTTTTTATACAAGTGTGAAAGGTGTCCTTTTTGAGGACAGCATAACTGGAGTGTCTTAATTGGTGAAATTGTCCTGAGCAACATTGTCTGGAAAACATCTTTTAAATGTAAGCAGGTCGTTTATATAATAATATAGACAATATATGTTGGTGCTCCTAAACGTTGTTTAAAAGCAAAACATTGTATTGACGTGTAGAAAAACGTTCCCTAGTTGGGATTCATCGTCGGCCCCGTGGCCTAATGGATAAGGCGTCTGACTTCGAATCAGAAGATTGCGAGTTCGAGTCTCGTCGGGGTCGTATTTGTACTCTTTTTATACAAGTGTGAAAGGTGTCCTTTTTTGAGGACAGCATAACTGGAGTGTCTTAATTGGTGAAATTGTCCTGTGCAAGATTGTCTGGAAAACATATTTTAAATGTAAGCAGGTCGTTTATATAATAATATAGACATTATATGTTGGTGCTCCTAAACGTTGTTTAAAAGCAAAACATTGTATTGACGTGTAGAAAAACGTGTCCTGGTTGGGATTCATCGTCGGCCTGTTGGCCTAATGGATAAGGCGTCTGACTTCGAATCAGAAGATTGCGAGTTCGAGTCTCGTCGGGGTCGTATTTGTACTCTTTTTATGCAAGTGTGAAAAGTGTCCTTTTTGAGGACAGCATAACTGGAGTGTCTTAATTGGCGAAATTGCCCTGTGCAACATTGTCTGGAAAACATCTTTTAAATGTAAGCAGGTCGTTTATATAATAATATAGACATTATATGTTGGTGCTCCTAAACGTTGTTTAAAAGCAAAACATTGTATTGACGTGTAGAAAAACGTGTCCTAGTTGGTATTCATCGTCGGCCTCGTGGCCTAATGGATAAGGCGTCTGACTTCGAATCAGAAGATTGCGAGTTCGAGTCTCGTCGGGGTCGTATTTGTACTCTTTTTATGCAAGTGTGAAAAGTGTCCTTTTTGAGGACAGCATAACTGGAGTGTCTTAATTGGTGAAATTGTCCTGAGCAACATTGTCTGGAAAACATCTTTTAAATGTAAGCAGGTCGTTTATATAATAATATAGACATTATATGTTGGTGCTCCTCAACGTTGTTTAAAAGCAAAACATTGTATTGACGTGTAGAAAAACGTGTCCTAGTTGGGATTCATCGTCGGCCTCGTGGCCTAATGGATAAGGCGTCTGACTTCGAATCAGAAGATTGCGAGTTCGAGTCTCGTCGGGGTCGTATTTGTACTCTTTTTATGCAAGTGTGAAAAGTGTCCTTTTTGAGGACAGCATAACTGGAGTGTCTTAATTGGCGAAATTGCCCTGTGCAACATTGTCTGGAAAACATCTTTTAAATGTAAGCAGGTCGTTTATATAATAATATAGACATTATATGTTGGTGCTCCTAAACGTTGTTTAAAAGCAAAACATTGTATTGACGTGTAGAAAAACGTGTCCTAGTTGGGATTCATCGTCGGCCTCGTGGCCTAATGGATAAGGCGTCTGACTTCGAATCAGAAGATTGCGAGTTCGAGTCTCTTCGGGGTCGTATTTGTACTCTTTTTATACAAGTGTGAAAGGTGTCCTTTTTGAGGACAGCATAACTGGAGTGTCTTAATTGGTGAAATTGTCCTGAGCAACATTGTCTGGAAAACATCTTTTAAATGTAAGCAGGTCGTTTATATAATAATATAGACATTATATGTTGGTGCTCCTAAACGTTGTTTAAAAGCAAAACATTGTATTGACGTGTAGAAAAACGTGTCCTGGTCTTAATTGGCGAAATTGCCCTGTGCAACATTGTCTGGAAAACATCTTTTAAATGTAAGCAGGTCGTTTATATAATAATATAGACATTATATGTTGGTGCTCCTAACCGTTGTTTAAAAGCAAAACATTGTATTGACGTGTAGAAAAACGTGTCCTAGTTGGGATTCATCGTCGGCCTCGTGGCCTAATGGATAAGGCGTCTGAGTTCGAGTCTCGTCGGGGTCGTATTTGTACTCTTTTTATGCAAGTGTGAAAAGTGTCCTTTTTGAGGACAGCATAACTGGAGTGTCTTAATTGGTGAAATTGTCCTGTGCAAGATTGTCTGGAAAACATCTTTTAAATGTAAGCAGGTCGTTTATATAATAATATAGACATTATATGTTGGTGCTCCTAAACGTTGTTTAAAAGCAAAACATTGTATTGACGTGTAGAAAAACGTGTCCTGGTTGGGATTCATCGTCGGCCTCGTGGCCTAATGGATAAGGCGTCTGACTTCGAATCAGAAGATTGCGAGTTCGAGTCTCGTCGGGGTCGTATATGTACTCTTTTTATGCAAGTGTGAAAAGTGTCCTTTTTGAGGACAGCATAAGTGGAGTGTCTTAATTGGTGAAATTGTCCTGAGCAAGATTGTCTGGAAAACATCTTTTAAATGTAAGCAGGTCGTTTATATAATAATATAGACATTATATGTTGGTGCTCCTACACGTTGTTTAAAAGCAAAACATTGTATTGACGTGTAGAAAAACGTGTCCTAGTTGGGAGTCATCGTCGGCCTCGTGGCCTAATAGATAAGGCGTCTGACTTCGAATCAGAAGATTGCGAGTTCGAGTCTCGTCGGGGTCGTATTTGAACTCTTTTTATGCAAGTGTGAAAGGTGTCCTTTTTGAGGACAACATAACTGGAGTGTCTTAATTGGCGAAATTGCCCTGTGCAACATTGTCTGGAAAACATCTTTTAAATGTAAGCAGGTCGTTTATATAATAATATAGACATTATATGTTGGTGCTCCTAAACGTTGTTTAAAAGCAAAACATTGTATTGACGTGTAGAAAAACGTGTCCTAGTTGGGATTCATCGTCGGCCTCGTGGCCTAATGGATAAGGCGTCTGACTTCGAATCAGAAGATTGCGAGTTCGAGTCTCGTCGGGGTCGTATTTGTACTCTTTTTATACAAGTGTGAAAGGTGTCCTTTTTGAGGACAGCATAACTGGAGTGTCTTAATTGGTGAAATTGTCCTGAGCAACATTGTCTGGAAAACATCTTTTAAATGTAAGCAGGTCGTTTATATAATAATATAGACATTATATGTTGGTGCTCCTAAACGTTGTTTAAAAGCAAAACATTGTATTGACGTGTAGAAAAACGTGTCCTAGTTGGGAGTCATCGTCGGCCTCGTGGCCTAATGGATAAGGCGTCTGACTTCGAATCAGAAGATTGCGAGTTCGAGTCTCGTCGGGGTCGTATTTGTACTCTTTTTATGCAAGTGTGAAAAGTGTCCTTTTTGAGGACAGCATAACTGGAGTGTCTTAATTGGCGAAATTGCCCTGTGCAACATTGTCTGGAAAACATCTTTTAAATGTAAGCAGGTCGTTTATATAATAATATAGACATTATATGTTGGTGCTCCTAAACGTTGTTTAAAAGCAAAACATTGTATTGACGTGTAGAAAAACGTGTCCTAGTTGGGATTCATCGTCGGCCTCGTGGCCTAATGGATAAGGCGTCTGACTTCGAATCAGAAGATTGCGAGTTCGAGTCTCGTCGGGGTCGTATTTGTACTCTTTTTATACAAGTGTGAAAGGTGTCCTTTTTGAGGACAGCATAACTGGAGTGTCTTAATTGGTGAAATTGTCCTGAGCAACATTGTCTGGAAAACATCTTTTAAATGTAAGCAGGTCGTTTATATAATAATATAGACAATATATGTTGGTGCTCCTAAACGTTGTTTAAAAGCAAAACATTGTATTGACGTGTAGAAAAACGTTCCCTAGTTGGGATTCATCGTCGGCCCCGTGGCCTAATGGATAAGGCGTCTGACTTCGAATCAGAAGATTGCGAGTTCGAGTCTCGTCGGGGTCGTATTTGTACTCTTTTTATACAAGTGTGAAAGGTGTCCTTTTTTGAGGACAGCATAACTGGAGTGTCTTAATTGGTGAAATTGTCCTGTGCAAGATTGTCTGGAAAACATCTTTTAAATGTAAGCAGGTCGTTTATATAATAATATAGACATTATATGTTGGTGCTCCTAAACGTTGTTTAAAAGCAAAACATTGTATTGACGTGTAGAAAAACGTGTCCTGGTTGGGATTCATCGTCGGCCTGGTGGCCTAATGGATAAGGCGTCTGACTTCGAATCAGAAGATTGCGAGTTCGAGTCTCGTCGGGGTCGTATTTGTACTCATTTTATGCAAGTGTGAAAAGTGTCCTTTTTGAGGACAGCATAACTGGAGTGTCTTAATTGGCGAAATTGCCCTGTGCAACATTGTCTGGAAAACATCTTTTAAATGTAAGCAGGTCGTTTATATAATAATATAGACATTATATGTTGGTGCTCCTAAACGTTGTTTAAAAGCAAAACATTGTATTGACGTGTAGAAAAACGTGTCCTAGTTGGGTTTCATCGTCGGCCTCGTGGCCTAATGGATAAGGCGTCTGACTTCGAATCAGAAGATTGCGAGTTCGAGTCTCGTCGGGGTCGTATTTGTACTCTTTTTATGCAAGTGTGAAAAGTGTCCTTTTTGAGGACAGCATAACTGGAGTGTCTTAATTGGTGAAATTGTCCTGTGCAACATTGTCTGGAAAACATCTTTTAAATGTAAGCAGGTCGTTTATATAATAATATAGACATTATATGTTGGTGCTCCTAAACGTTGTTTAAAAGCAAAACATTGTATTGACGTGTAGAAAAACGTGTCCTAGTTGGGATTCATCGTCGGCCTCGTGGCCTAATGGATAAGGCGTCTGACTTCGAATCAGAAGATTGCGAGTTCGAGTCTCGTCGGGGTCGTATATGTACTCTTTTTATGCAAGTGTGAAAAGTGTCCTTTTTGAGGACAGCATAAGTGGAGTGTCTTAATTGGTGAAATTGTCCTGAGCAAGATTGTCTGGAAAACATCTTTTAAATGTAAGCAGGTCGTTTATATAATAATATAGACATTATATGTTGGTGCTCCTAAACGTTGTTTAAAAGCAAAACATTGTATTGACGTGTAGAAAAACGTGTCCTAGTTGGGAGTCATCGTCGGCCTCGTGGCCTAATGGATAAGGCGTCTGACTTCGAATCAGAAGATTGCGAGTTCGAGTCTCGTCGGGGTCGTATTTGTACTCTTTTTATGCAAGTGTGAAAAGTGTCCTTTTTGAGGACAGCATAACTGGAGTGTCTTAATTGGCGAAATTGCCCTGTGCAACATTGTCTGGAAAACATCTTTTAAATGTAAGCAGGTCGTTTATATAATAATATAGACATTATATGTTGGTGCTCCTAAACGTTGTTTAAAAGCAAAACATTGTATTGACGTGTAGAAAAACGTGTCCTAGTTGGGATTCATCGTCGGCCTCGTGGCCTAATGGATAAGGCGTCTGACTTCGAATCAGAAGATTGCGAGTTCGAGTCTCGTCGGGGTCGTATTTGTACTCTTTTTATACAAGTGTGAAAGGTGTCCTTTTTGAGGACAGCATAACTGGAGTGTCTTAATTGGTGAAATTGTCCTGAGCAACATTGTCTGGAAAACATCTTTTAAATGTAAGCAGGTCGTTTATATAATAATATAGACAATATATGTTGGTGCTCCTAAACGTTGTTTAAAAGCAAAACATTGTATTGACGTGTAGAAAAACGTTCCCTAGTTGGGATTCATCGTCGGCCCCGTGGCCTAATGGATAAGGCGTCTGACTTCGAATCAGAAGATTGCGAGTTCGAGTCTCGTCGGGGTCGTATTTGTACTCTTTTTATACAAGTGTGAAAGGTGTCCTTTTTTGAGGACAGCATAACTGGAGTGTCTTAATTGGTGAAATTGTCCTGTGCAAGATTGTCTGGAAAACATATTTTAAATGTAAGCAGGTCGTTTATATAATAAAATAGACATTATATGTTGGTGCTCCTAAACGTTGTTTAAAAGCAAAACATTGTATTGACGTGTAGAAAAACGTGTCCTGGTTGGGATTCATCGTCGGCCTGGTGGCCTAATGGATAAGGCGTCTGACTTCGAATCAGAAGATTGCGAGTTCGAGTCTCGTCGGGGTCGTATTTGTACTCTTTTTATGCAAGTGTGAAAAGTGTCCTTTTTGAGGACAGCATAACTGGAGTGTCTTAATTGGCGAAATTGCCCTGTGCAACATTGTCTGGAAAACATCTTTTAAATGTAAGCAGGTCGTTTATATAATAATATAGACATTATATGTTGGTGCTCCTAAACGTTGTTTAAAAGCAAAACATTGTATTGACGTGTAGAAAAACGTGTCCTAGTTGGTATTCATCGTCGGCCTCGTGGCCTAATGGATAAGGCGTCTGACTTCGAATCAGAAGATTGCGAGTTCGAGTCTCGTCGGGGTCGTATTTGTACTCTTTTTATGCAAGTGTGAAAAGTGTCCTTTTTGAGGACAGCATAACTGGAGTGTCTTAATTGGTGAAATTGTCCTGAGCAACATTGTCTGGAAAACATCTTTTAAATGTAAGCAGGTCGTTTATATAATAATATAGACATTATATGTTGGTGCTCCTCAACGTTGTTTAAAAGCAAAACATTGTATTGACGTGTAGAAAAACGTGTCCTAGTTGGGATTCATCGTCGGCCTCGTGGCCTAATGGATAAGGCGTCTGACTTCGAATCAGAAGATTGCGAGTTCGAGTCTCGTCGCGGTCGTATATGTACTCTTTTTATGCAAGTGTGAAAGGTGTCCTTTTTTGAGGACAGCATAACTGGAGTGTCTTAATTGGTGAAATTGTCCTGAGCAAGATTGTCTGGAAAACATATTTTAAATGTAAGCAGGTCGTTTATATAATAATATAGACATTATATGTTGGTGCTCCTAAACGTTGTTTAAAAGCAAAACATTGTATTGACGTGTAGAAAAACGTGTCCTAGTTGGTATTCATCGTCGGCCTCGTGGCCTAATGGATAAGGCGTCTGACTTCGAATCAGAAGATTGCGAGTTCGAGTCTCGTCGGGGTCGTATTTGTACTCTTTTTATGCAAGTGTGAAAAGTGTCCTTTTTGAGGACAGCATAACTGGAGTGTCTTAATTGGTGAAACTGCCCTTAGCAACATTGTCTGGAAAACATCTTTTACATGTAAGCAGGTCGTTTATATAATAATATAGACATTATATGTTGGTGCTCCTCAACGTTGTTTAAAAGCAAAACATTGTATTGACGTGTAGAAAAACGTGTCCTAGTTGGAATTCATCGTCGGCCTCGTGGCCTAATGGATAAGGCGTCTGACTTCGAATCAGAAGATTGCGAGTTCGAGTCTCGTCGCGGTCGTATATGTACTCTTTTTATGCAAGTGTGAAAGGTGTCCTTTTTTGAGGACAGCATAACTGGAGTGTCTTAATTGGTGAAATTGTCCTGTGCAAGATTGTCTGGAAAACATATTTTAAATGTAAGCAGGTCGTTTATATAATAATATAGACATTATATGTTGGTGCTCCTAAACGTTGTTTAAAAGCAAAACATTGTATTGACGTGTAGAAAAACGTGTCCTAGTTGGTATTCATCGTCGGCCTCGTGGCCTAATGGATAAGGCGTCTGACTTCGAATCAGAAGATTGCGAGTTCGAGTCTCGTCGGGGTCGTATTTGTACTCTTTTTATGCAAGTGTGAAAAGTGTCCTTTTTGAGGACAGCATAACTGGAGTGTCTTAATTGGTGAAACTGCCCTGTGCAACATTGTCTGGAAAACATCTTTTAAATGTAAGCAGGTCGTTTATATAATAATAAAGACATTACATGTTGGTGCTCCTAAACGTTGTTTAAAAGCAAAACATTGTATTTACGTGTAGAAAAACGTGTCCTAGTTGGGATTTATCGTCGGCCTCGTGGCCTAATGGATAAGGCGTCTGACTTCGAATCAGAAGATTGCGAGTTCGAGTCTCGTCGGGGTCGTATTTGTACTCTATTTATGCAAGTGTGAAAAGTGTCCTTTTTTGAGGACAGCATAACTGGAGTGTCTTAATTGGTGAAATTGTCCTGAGCAAGATTGTCTGGAAAACATCTTTTAAATGTAAGCAGGTCGTTTATATAATAATATAGACATTATATGTTGGTGCTCCTAAACGTTGTTTAAAAGCAAAACATTGTTTTGACGTGAAGAAAAACGTGTCCTAGTTGGGATTCATCGTCGGCCTCGTAGCCTAATGGATAAGGCGTCTGACTTCGAATCAGAAGATTGCGAGTTCGAGTCTCGTCGGGGTCGTATTTGTACTCTTTTTATACAAGTGTGAAAGGTGTCCTTTTTTGAGGACAGCATAACTGGAGTGTCTTAATTGGTGAAATTGTCCTGAGCAAGATTGTCTGGAAAACATCTTTTAAATGTAAGCAGGTCGTTTATATAATAATATAGACATTATATGTTGGTACTCCTAAACGTTGTTTAAAAGCAAAACATTGTATTGACGTGTAGAAAAACGTGTCCTAGTTGGTATTCATCGTCGGCCTCGTGGCCTAATGGATAAGGCGTCTGACTTCGAATCAGAAGATTGCGAGTTCGAGTCTCGTCGGGGTCGTATATGTACTCTTTTTATGCAAGTGTGAAAAGTGTCCCTTTTGAGGACAGCATAACTGGAGTGTCTTAATTGGTGAAATTGTCCTGCGCAACATTGTCTGGAAAACATCTTTTAAATGTAAGCAGGTCGTTTATATAATAATAAAGACATTATATGTTGGTGCTCCTAAACGTTGTTTAAAAGCAAAACATTGTATTGACGTGTAGAAAAACGTGTCCTAGTTGGGAGTCATCGTCGGCCTCGTGGCCTAATGGATAAGGCGTCTGACATTGTCTGGAAAACATCTTTTAAATGTAAGCAGGTCGTTTATATAATAATATAGACATTATATGTTGGTGCTCCTAAACGTTGTTTAAAAGCAAAACATTGTATTGACGTGTAGAAAAACGTGTCCTAGTTGGGATTCATCGTCGGCCTCGTGGCCTAATGGATAAGGCGTCTGACTTCGAATCAGAAGATTGCGAGTTCGAGTCTCGTCGGGGTCGTATTTGTACTCTTTTTATGCAAGTGTGAAAAGTGTCCTTTTTGAGGACAGCATAACTGGAGTGTCTTAATTGGTGAAATTGTCCTGAGCAACATTGTCTGGAAAACATCTTTTAAATGTAAGCAGGTCGTTTATATAATAATATAGACATTATATGTTGGTGCTCCTAAACGTTGTTTAAAAGCAAAACATTGTATTGACGTGTAGAAAAACGTGTCCTAGTTGGGATTCATCGTCGGCCTCGTGGCCTAATGGATAAGGCGTCTGACTTCGAATCAGAAGATTGCGAGTTCGAGTCTCGTCGGGGTCGTATTTGTACTCTTTTTATACAAGTGTGAAAGGTGTCCTTTTTTGAGGATAGCATAACTGGAGTGTCTTAATTGGTGAAATTGTCCTGAGCAAGATTGTCTGGAAAACAACTTTTAAATGTAAGCAGGTCGTTTATATAATAATATAGACATTATATGTTGGTGCTCCTAAACGTTGTTTAAAAGCAAAACATTGTATTGACGTGTAGAAAAACGTGTCCTAGTTGGTATTCATCGTCGGCCTCGTGGCCTAATGGATAAGGCGTCTGACTTCGAATCAGAAGATTGCGAGTTCGAGTCTCGTCGGGGTCGTATTTGTACTCTTTTTATGCAAGTGTGAAAAGTGTCCTTTTTGAGGACAGCATAACTGGAGTGTCTTAATTGGTGAAACTGCCCTGTGCAACATTGTCTGGAAAACATCTTTTAAATGTAAGCAGGTCGTTTATATAATAATAAAGACATTACATGTTGGTGCTCCTAAACGTTGTTTAAAAGCAAAACATTGTATTTACGTGTAGAAAAACGTGTCCTAGTTGGGATTTATCGTCGGCCTCGTGGCCTAATGGATAAGGCGTCTGACTTCGAATCAGAAGATTGCGAGTTCGAGTCTCGTCGGGGTCGTATTTGTACTCTATTTATGCAAGTGTGAAAAGTGTCCTTTTTTGAGGACAGCATAACTGGAGTGTCTTAATTGGTGAAATTGTCCTGAGCAAGATTGTCTGGAAAACATCTTTTAAATGTAAGCAGGTCGTTTATATAATAATATAGACATTATATGTTGGTGCTCCTAAACGTTGTTTAAAAGCAAAACATTGTTTTGACGTGAAGAAAAACGTGTCCTAGTTGGGATTCATCGTCGGCCTCGTAGCCTAATGGATAAGGCGTCTGACTTCGAATCAGAAGATTGCGAGTTCGAGTCTCGTCGGGGTCGTATTTGTACTCTTTTTATACAAGTGTGAAAGGTGTCCTTTTTTGAGGACAGCATAACTGGAGTGTCTTAATTGGTGAAATTGTCCTGAGCAAGATTGTCTGGAAAACATCTTTTAAATGTAAGCAGGTCGTTTATATAATAATATAGACATTATATGTTGGTACTCCTAAACGTTGTTTAAAAGCAAAACATTGTATTGACGTGTAGAAAAACGTGTCCTAGTTGGTATTCATCGTCGGCCTCGTGGCCTAATGGATAAGGCGTCTGACTTCGAATCAGAAGATTGCGAGTTCGAGTCTCGTCGGGGTCGTATATGTACTCTTTTTATGCAAGTGTGAAAAGTGTCCCTTTTGAGGACAGCATAACTGGAGTGTCTTAATTGGTGAAATTGTCCTGCGCAACATTGTCTGGAAAACATCTTTTAAATGTAAGCAGGTCGTTTATATAATAATAAAGACATTATATGTTGGTGCTCCTAAACGTTGTTTAAAAGCAAAACATTGTATTGACGTGTAGAAAAACGTGTCCTAGTTGGGAGTCATCGTCGGCCTCGTGGCCTAATGGATAAGGCGTCTGACATTGTCTGGAAAACATCTTTTAAATGTAAGCAGGTCGTTTATATAATAATATAGACATTATATGTTGGTGCTCCTAAACGTTGTTTAAAAGCAAAACATTGTATTGACGTGTAGAAAAACGTGTCCTAGTTGGGATTCATCGTCGGCCTCGTGGCCTAATGGATAAGGCGTCTGACTTCGAATCAGAAGATTGCGAGTTCGAGTCTCGTCGGGGTCGTATTTGTACTCTTTTTATGCAAGTGTGAAAAGTGTCCTTTTTGAGGACAGCATAACTGGAGTGTCTTAATTGGTGAAATTGTCCTGAGCAACATTGTCTGGAAAACATCTTTTAAATGTAAGCAGGTCGTTTATATAATAATATAGACATTATATGTTGGTGCTCCTAAACGTTGTTTAAAAGCAAAACATTGTATTGACGTGTAGAAAAACGTGTCCTAGTTGGGATTCACCGTCGGCCTCGTGGCCTAATGGATAAGGCGTCTGACATTGTCTGGAAAACATCTTTTAAATGTAAGCAGGTCGTTTATATAATAATATAGACATTAAATGTTGGTGCTCCTAAACGTTGTTTAAAAGCAAAACATTGTATTGACGTGTAGAAAAACGTGTCCTAGTTGGGATTCATCGTCGGCCTCGTGGCCTAATGGATAAGGCGTCTGACTTCGAATCAGAAGATTGCGAGTTCGAGTCTCGTCGGGGTCGTATTTGTACTCTTTTTATGCAAGTGTGAAAAGTGTCCTTTTTGAGGACAGCATAACTGGAGTGTCTTAATTGGTGAAATTGTCCTGAGCAACATTGTCTGGAAAACATCTTTTAAATGTAAGCAGGTCGTTTATATAATAATATAGACATTATATGTTGGTGCTCCTAAACGTTGTTTAAAAGCAAAACATTGTATTGACGTGTAGAAAAACGTGTCCTAGTTGGGATTCATCGTCGGCCTCGTGGCCTAATGGATAAGGCGTCTGACTTCGAATCAGAAGATTGCGAGTTCGAGTCTCGTCGGGGTCGTATTTGTACTCTTTTTATACAAGTGTGAAAGGTGTCCTTTTTTGAGGATAGCATAACTGGAGTGTCTTAATTGGTGAAATTGTCCTGAGCAAGATTGTCTGGAAAACAACTTTTAAATGTAAGCAGGTCGTTTATATAATAATATAGACATTATATGTTGGTGCTCCTAAACGTTGTTTAAAAGCAAAACATTGTATTGACGTGTAGAAAAACGTGTCCTAGTTGGGAGTCATCGTCGGCCTCGTGGCCTAATGGATAAGGCGTCTGACTTCGAATCAGAAGATTGCGAGTTCGAGTCTCGTCGGGGTCGTATTTGTACTCTTTTTATGCAAGTGTGAAAAGTGTCCTCTTTTAGGACAGCATAACTGGAGTGTCTTAATTGGCGAAATTGCCCTGTGCAACATTGTCTGGAAAACATCTTTTAAATGTAAGCAGGTCGTTTATATAATAATATAGACATTATATGTTGGTGCTCCTAAACGTTGTTTAAAAGCAAAACATTGTATTGACGTGTAGAAAAACGTGTCCTGGTTGGGATTCATCGTCGGCCTCGTGGCCTAATGGATAAGGCGTCTGACTTCGAATCAGAAGATTGCGAGTTCGAGTCTCGTCGGGGTCGTATTTGTACTCTATTTATGCAAGTGTGAAAAGTGTCCTTTTTTGAGGACAGCATAACTGGAGTGTCTTAATTGGTGAAATTGTCCTGAGCAAGATTGTCTGGAAAACATCTTTTAAATGTAAGCAGGTCGTTTATATAATAATATAGACATTATATGTTGGTGCTCCTAAACGTTGTTTAAAAGCAAAACATTGTTTTGACGTGTAGAAAAACGTGTCCTAGTTGGTATTCATCGTCGGCCTCGTGGCCTAATGGATAAGGCGTCTGACTTCGAATCAGAAGATTGCGAGTTCGAGTCTCGTCGGGGTCGTATTTGTACTCTTTTTATGCAAGTGTGAAAAGTGTCCTTTTTGAGGACAGCATAACTGGAGTGTCTTAATTGGTGAAATTGTCCTGAGCAACATTGTCTGGAAAACATCTTTTAAATGTAAGCAGGTCGTTTATATAATAATAAAGACATTATATGTTGGTGCTCCTAAACGTTGTTTAAAAGCAAAACATTGTATTGACGTGTAGAAAAACGTGTCCTAGTTGGGATTCATCGTCGGCCTCGTGGCCTAATGGATAAGGCGTCTGACTTCGAATCAGAAGATTGCGAGTTCGAGTCTCGTCGGGGTCGTATTTGTACTCTTTTTATGCAAGTGTGAAAAGTGTCCTCTTTTAGGACAGCATAACTGGAGTGTCTTAATTGGCGAAATTGCCCTGTGCAAGATTGTCTGGAAAACATCTTTTAAATGTAAGCAGGTCGTTTATATAATAATATAGACATTATATGTTGGTGCTCCTAAACGTTGTTTAAAAGCAAAACATTGTATTGACGTGTAGAAAAACGTGTCCTAGTTGGGATTCATCGTCGGCCTCGTGGCCTAATGGATAAGGCGTCTGACTTCGAATCAGAAGATTGCGAGTTCGAGTCTCGTCGGGGTCGTATATGTACTCTTTTTATGCAAGTGTGAAAAGTGTCCTTTTTGAGGACAGCATAACTGGAGTGTCTTAATTGGTGAAATTGTCCTGAGCAACCTTGTCTGGAAAACATCTTTTAAATGTAAGCAGGTCGTTTATATAATAATATAGACATTATATGTTGGTGCTCCTAAACGTTGTTTAAAAGCAAAACATTGTATTGACGTGTAGAAAAACGTGTCCTAGTTGGGATTCACCGTCGGCCTCGTGGCCTAATGGATAAGGCGTCTGACATTGTCTGGAAAACATCTTTTAAATGTAAGCAGGTCGTTTATATAATAATATAGACATTAAATGTTGGTGCTCCTAAACGTTGTTTAAAAGCAAAACATTGTATTGACGTGTAGAAAAACGTGTCCTAGTTGGGATTCATCGTCGGCCTCGTGGCCTAATGGATAAGGCGCCTGACTTCGAATCAGAAGATTGCGAGTTCGAGTCTCGTCGGGGTCGTATTTGTACTCTTTTTATACAAGTGTGAAAGGTGTCCTTTTTTGAGGACAGCATAACTGGAGTGTCTTAATTGGTGAAATTGTCCTGAGCAAGATTGTCTGGAAAACATCTTTTAAATGTAAGCAGGTCGTTTATATAATAATATAGACATTATATGTTGGTACTCCTAAACGTTGTTTAAAAGCAAAACATTGTATTGACGTGTAGAAAAACGTGTCCTAGTTGGTATTCATCGTCGGCCTCGTGGCCTAATGGATAAGGCGTCTGACTTCGAATCAGAAGATTGCGAGTTCGAGTCTCGTCGGGGTCGTATATGTACTCTTTTTATGCAAGTGTGAAAAGTGTCCCTTTTGAGGACAGCATAACTGGAGTGTCTTAATTGGTGAAATTGTCCTGCGCAACATTGTCTGGAAAACATCTTTTAAATGTAAGCAGGTCGTTTATATAATAATAAAGACATTATATGTTGGTGCTCCTAAACGTTGTTTAAAAGCAAAACATTGTATTGACGTGTAGAAAAACGTGTCCTAGTTGGGAGTCATCGTCGGCCTCGTGGCCTAATGGATAAGGCGTCTGACATTGTCTGGAAAACATCTTTTAAATGTAAGCAGGTCGTTTATATAATAATATAGACATTATATGTTGGTGCTCCTAAACGTTGTTTAAAAGCAAAACATTGTATTGACGTGTAGAAAAACGTGTCCTAGTTGGGAGTCATCGTCGGCCTCGTGGCCTAATGGATAAGGCGTCTGACTTCGAATCAGAAGATTGCGAGTTCGAGTCTCGTCGGGGTCGTATTTGTACTCTTTTTATGCAAGTGTGAAAAGTGTCCTTTTTGAGGACAGCATAACTGGAGTGTCTTAATTGGTGAAATTGTCCTGAGCAACATTGTCTGGAAAACATCTTTTAAATGTAAGCAGGTCGTTTATATAATAATATAGACATTATATGTTGGTGCTCCTAAACGTTGTTTAAAAGCAAAACATTGTATTGACGTGTAGAAAAACGTGTCCTAGTTGGGATTCACCGTCGGCCTCGTGGCCTAATGGATAAGGCGTCTGACATTGTCTGGAAAACATCTTTTAAATGTAAGCAGGTCGTTTATATAATAATATAGACATTAAATGTTGGTGCTCCAACAACGTTGTTTAAAAGCAAAACATTGTATTGACGTGTAGAAAAACGTGTCCTAGTTGGGATTCATCGTCGGCCTCGTGGCCTAATGGATAAGGCGTCTGACTTCGAATCAGAAGATTGCGAGTTCGAGTCTCGTCGGGGTCGTATTTGTACTCTTTTTATGCAAGTGTGAAAAGTGTCCTTTTTGAGGACAGCATAAGTGGAGTGTCTTAATTGGTGAAATTGTCCTGAGCAACATTGTCTGGAAAACATCTTTTAAATGTAAGCAGGTCGTTTATATAATAATATAGACATTATATGTTGGTGCTCCTAAACGTTGTTTAAAAGCAAAACATTGTATTGACGTGTAGAAAAACGTGTCCTAGTTGGGATTCATCGTCGGCCTCGTGGCCTAATGGATAAGGCGTCTGACTTCGAATCAGAAGATTGCGAGTTCGAGTCTCGTCGGGGTCGTATTTGTACTCTTTTTATACAAGTGTGAAAGGTGTACTTTTTTGAGGATAGCATAACTGGAGTGTCTTAATTGGTGAAATTGTCCTGAGCAAGATTGTCTGGAAAACAACTTTTAAATGTAAGCAGGTCGTTTATATAATAATATAGACATTATATGTTGGTGCTCCTAAACGTTGTTTAAAAGCAAAACATTGTATTGACGTGTAGAAAAACGTGTCCTAGTTGGGAGTCATCGTCGGCCTCGTGGCCTAATGGATAAGGCGTCTGACTTCGAATCAGAAGATTGCGAGTTCGAGTCTCGTCGGGGTCGTATTTGTACTCTTTTTATGCAAGTGTGAAAAGTGTCCTCTTTTAGGACAGCATAACTGGAGTGTCTTAATTGGCGAAATTGCCCTGTGCAACATTGTCTGGAAAACATCTTTTAAATGTAAGCAGGTCGTTTATATAATAATATAGACATTATATGTTGGTGCTCCTAAACGTTGTTTAAAAGCAAAACATTGTATTGACGTGTAGAAAAACGTGTCCTGGTTGGGATTCATCGTCGGCCTCGTGGCCTAATGGATAAGGCGTCTGACTTCGAATCAGAAGATTGCGAGTTCGAGTCTCGTCGGGGTCGTATTTGTACTCTATTTATGCAAGTGTGAAAAGTGTCCTTTTTTGAGGACAGCATAACTGGAGTGTCTTAATTGGTGAAATTGTCCTGAGCAAGATTGTCTGGAAAACATCTTTTAAATGTAAGCAGGTCGTTTATATAATAATATAGACATTATATGTTGGTGCTCCTAAACGTTGTTTAAAAGCAAAACATTGTTTTGACGTGTAGAAAAACGTGTCCTAGTTGGTATTCATCGTCGGCCTCGTGGCCTAATGGATAAGGCGTCTGACTTCGAATCAGAAGATTGCGAGTTCGAGTCTCGTCGGGGTCGTATTTGTACTCTTTTTATGCAAGTGTGAAAAGTGTCCTTTTTGAGGACAGCATAACTGGAGTGTCTTAATTGGTGAAATTGTCCTGAGCAACATTGTCTGGAAAACATCTTTTAAATGTAAGCAGGTCGTTTATATAATAATAAAGACATTATATGTTGGTGCTCCTAAACGTTGTTTAAAAGCAAAACATTGTATTGACGTGTAGAAAAACGTGTCCTAGTTGGGATTCATCGTCGGCCTCGTGGCCTAATGGATAAGGCGTCTGACTTCGAATCAGAAGATTGCGAGTTCGAGTCTCGTCGGGGTCGTATTTGTACTCTTTTTATGCAAGTGTGAAAAGTGTCCTCTTTTAGGACAGCATAACTGGAGTGTCTTAATTGGCGAAATTGCCCTGTGCAAGATTGTCTGGAAAACATCTTTTAAATGTAAGCAGGTCGTTTATATAATAATATAGACATTATATGTTGGTGCTCCTAAACGTTGTTTAAAAGCAAAACATTGTATTGACGTGTAGAAAAACGTGTCCTAGTTGGGATTCATCGTCGGCCTCGTGGCCTAATGGATAAGGCGTCTGACTTCGAATCAGAAGATTGCGAGTTCGAGTCTCGTCGGGGTCGTATTTGTACTCTTTTTATGCAAGTGTGAAAAGTGTCCTTTTTGAGGACAGCATAACTGGAGTGTCTTAATTGGTGAAATTGTCCTGAGCAACCTTGTCTGGAAAACATCTTTTAAATGTAAGCAGGTCGTTTATATAATAATATAGACATTATATGTTGGTGCTCCTAAACGTTGTTTAAAAGCAAAACATTGTATTGACGTGTAGAAAAACGTGTCCTAGTTGGGATTCACCGTCGGCCTCGTGGCCTAATGGATAAGGCGTCTGACATTGTCTGGAAAACATCTTTTAAATGTAAGCAGGTCGTTTATATAATAATATAGACATTAAATGTTGGTGCTCCTAAACGTTGTTTAAAAGCAAAACATTGTATTGACGTGTAGAAAAACGTGTCCTAGTTGGGATTCATCGTCGGCCTCGTGGCCTAATGGATAAGGCGCCTGACTTCGAATCAGAAGATTGCGAGTTCGAGTCTCGTCGGGGTCGTATTTGTACTCTTTTTATACAAGTGTGAAAGGTGTCCTTTTTTGAGGATAGCATAACTGGAGTGTCTTAATTGGTGAAATTGTCCTGAGCAAGATTGTCTGGAAAACAACTTTTAAATGTAAGCAGGTCGTTTATATAATAATATAGACAATATATGTTGGTGCTCCTAAACGTTGTTTAAAAGCAAAACATTGTATTGACGTGTAGAAAAACGTGTCCTAGTTGGGAGTCATCGTCGGCCTCGTGGCGTAATGGATAAGGCGTCTGACTTCGAATCAGAAGATTGCGAGTTCGAGTCTCGTCGGGGTCGTATTTGTACTCTTTTATGCAAGTGTGAAAAGTGTCCTCTTTTAGGACAGCATAACTGGAGTGTCTTAATTGGCGAAATTGCCCTGTGCAAGATTGTCTGGAAAACATCTTTTAAATGTAAGCAGGTCGTTTATATAATAATATAGACATTATATGTTGGTGCTCCTAAACGTTGTTTAAAAGCAAAACATTGTATTGACGTGTAGAAAAACGTGTCCTGGTTGGGATTCATCGTCGGCCTCGTGGCCTAATGGATAAGGCGTCTGACTTCGAATCAGAAGATTGCGAGTTCGAGTCTCGTCGGGGTCGTATTTGTACTCTATTGATGCAAGTGTGAAAAGTGTCCTTTTTTGAGGACAGCATAACTGGAGTGTCTTAATTGGTGAAATTGTCCTGAGCAAGATTGTCTGGAAAACATCTTTTAAATGTAAGCAGGTCGTTTATATAATAATATAGACATTATATGTTGGTGCTCCTAAACGTTGTTTAAAAGCAAAACATTGTATTGACGTGTAGAAAAACGTGTCCTAGTTGGGATTCATCGTCGGCCTCGTGGCCTAATGGATAAGGCGTCTGACTTCGAATCAGAAGATTGCGAGTTCGAGTCTCGTCGGGGTCGTATTTGTACTCTTTTTATGCAAGTGTGAAGGGTGTCCTTTTTGAGGAGAGCATAACTGGAGTGTCTTAATTGGTGAAATTGTCCTGAGCAACATTGTCTGGAAAACATCTTTTAAATGTAAGCAGGTCGTTTATATAATAATATAGACATTATATGTTGGTGCTCCTAAACGTTGTTTAAAAGCAAAACATTGTATTGACGTGTAGAAAAACGTGTCCTAGTTGGGATTCATCGTCGGCCTCGTGGCCTAATGGATAAGGCGTCTGACTTCGAATCAGAAGATTGCGAGTTCGAGTCTCGTCGGGGTCGTATTTGTACTCTTTTTATACAAGTGTGAAAGGTGTCCTTTTTTGAGGACAGCATAACTGGAGTGTCTTAATTGGTGAAATTGTCCTGAGCAAGATTGTCTGGAAAACATCTTTTAAATGTAAGCAGGTCGTTTATATAATAATATAGACATTATATGTTGGTGCGCCTAAACGTTGTTTAAAAGCAAAACATTGTATTGACGTGTAGAAAAACGTGTCCTAGTTGGGATTCATCGTCGGCCTCGTGGCCTAATGGATAAGGCGTCTGACTTCGAATCAGAAGATTGCGAGTTCGAGTCTCGTCGGGGTCGTATTTGTACTCTTTTTATGCAAGTGTGAAAAGTGTCCTTTTTGAGGACAGCATAACTGGAGTGTCTTAATTGGTGAAATTGTCCTGAGCAACATTGTCTGGAAAACATCTTTTAAATGTAAGCAGGTCGTTTATATAATACTATAGACATTATATGTTTGTGCTCCTAAACGTTGTTTAAAAGCAAAACATTGTATTGACGTGTAGAAAAACGTGTCCTAGTTGGGATTCATCGTCGGCCTCGTGGCCTAATGGATAAGGCGTCTGACTTCGAATCAGAAGATTGCGAGTTCGAGTCTCGTCGGGGTCGTATTTGTACTCTTTTTATGCAAGTGTGAAAAGTGTCCTTTTTGAGGACAGCATAACTGGAGTGTCTTAATTGGTGAAATTGTCCTGAGCAACATTGTCTGGAAAACATCTTTTAAATGTAAGCAGGTCGTTTATATAATAATATAGACATTATATGTTGGTGCTCCTAAACGTTGTTTAAAAGCAAAACATTGTATTGACGTGTAGAAAAACGTGTCCTAGTTAGGATTCATCGTCGGCCTCGTAGCCTAATGGATAAGGCGTCTGACTTCGAATCAGAAGATTGCGAGTTCGAGTCTCGTCGGGGTCGTATTTGTACTCTTTTTATACAAGTGTGAAAAGTGTCCTTTTTGGAGGACAGCATAACTGGAGTGTCTTAATTGGTGAAATTGTCCTGAGCAAGATTGTCTGGAAAACATCTTTTAAATGTAAGCAGGTCGTTTATATAATAATAAAGACATTATATGTTGGTGCTCCTAAACGTTGTTTAAAAGCAAAACATTGTTTTGACGTGTAGAAAAACGTGTCTTGGTTGGGATTCATCGTCGGCCTCGTGGCCTAATGGATAAGGCGTCTGACTTCGAATCAGAAGATTGCGAGTTCGAGTCTCGTCGGGGTCGTATTTGTACTCTTTTTATACAAGTGTGAAAGGTGTCCTTTTTTGAGGACAGCATAACTGGAGTGTCTTAATTGGTGAAATTGTCCTGTGCAAGATTGTCTGGAAAACATCTTTTAAATGTAAGCAGGTCGTTTATATAATAATATAGACATTATATGTTTGTGCTCCTAAACGTTGTTTAAAAGCAAAACATTGTATTGACGTGTAGAAAAACGTGTCCTAGTTGGGATTCATCGTCGGCCTCGTGGCCTAATGGATAAGGCGTCTGACTTCGAATCAGAAGATTGCGAGTTCGAGTCTCGTCGGGGTCGCATTTGTACTCTTTTTATGCAAGTGTGAAAAGTGTCCTTTTTGAGGACAGCATAACTGGAGTGTCTTAATTGGTGAAATTGTCCTGAGCAACATTGTCTGGAAAACATCTTTTAAATGTAAGCAGGCCGTTTATGTAATACTATAGACATTTTATGTTGGTGCTCCTAAACGTTGTTTAAAAGCAAAACATTGTATTGACGTGTAGAAAAACGTGTCCTAGTTGGGATTCATCGTCGGCCTCGTGGCCTAATGGATAAGGCGTCTGACTTCGAATCAGAAGATTGCGAGTTCGAGTCTCGTCGGGGTCGTATTTGTACTCTTTTTATGCAAGTGTGAAAAGTGTCCTTTTTGAGGACAGCATAACTGGAGTGTCTTAATTGGTGAAATTGTCCAGAGCAACATTGTCTGGAAAACATCTTTTAAATGTAAGCAGGTCGTTTATATAATAATAAAGACATTATATGTTGGTGCTCCTAAACGTTGTTTAAAAGCAAAACATTGTATTGACGTGTAGAAAAACGTGTCCTAGTTGGGATTCATCGTCGGCCTCGTGGCCTAATGGATAAGGCGTCTGACTTCGAATCAGAAGATTGCGAGTTCGAGTCTCGTCGGGGTCGTATTTGTACTCTTTTTATGCAAGTGTGAAAAGTGTCCTTTTTGAGGACAGCATAACTGGAGTGTCTTAATTGGTGAAATTGTCCTGAGCAACATTGTCTGGAAAACATCTTTTAAATGTAAGCAGGTCGTTTATATAATAATAAAGACATTATATGTTGGTGCTCCTAAACGTTGTTTAAAAGCAAAACATTGTATTGACGTGTAGAAAAACGTGTCCTAGTTGGGATTCATCGTCGGCCTCGTGGCCTAATGGATAAGGCGTCTGACTTCGAATCAGAAGATTGCGAGTTCGAGTCTCGTCGGGGTCGTATTTGTACTCTTTTTATACAAGTGTGAAAGGTGTCCTTTTTTGAGGACAGCATAACTGGAGTGTCTTAATTGGTGAAATTGTCCTGTGCAAGATTGTCTGGAAAACATCTTTTAAATGTAAGCAGGTCGTTTATATAATAATATAGACATTATATGTTGGTGCTCCTAAACGTTGTTTAAAAGCAAAACATTGTATTGACGTGTAGAAAAACGTGTCCTAGTTGGGAGTCATCGTCGGCCTCGTGGCCTAATGGATAAGGCGTCTGACTTCGAATCAGAAGATTGCGAGTTCGAGTCTCGTCGGGGTCGTATTTGTACTCTGTTTATGCAAGTGTGAAAAGTGTCCTTTTTGAGGACAGCATAACTGGAGTGTCTTAATTGGTGAAATTGTCCTGAGCAACCTTGTCTGGAAAACATCTTTTAAATGTAAGCAGGTCGTTTATATAATAATATAGACAATATATGTTGGTGCTCCTAAACGTTGTTTAAAAGCAAAACATTGTATTGACGTGTAGAAAAACGTGTCCTAGTTGGGATTCATCGTCGGCCTCGTGGCCTAATGGATAAGGCGTCTGACTTCGAATCAGAAGATTGCGAGTTCGAGTCTCGTCGGGGTCGTATTTGTACTCTTTTTATGCAAGTGTGAAAGGTGTCCTTTTTGAGGACAGCATAACTGGAGTGTCTTAATTGGTGAAATTGTCCTGAGCAACCTTGTCTGGAAAACATCTTTTAAATGTAAGCAGGTCGTTTATATAATAATATAGACATTATATGTTGGTGCTCCTAAACGTTGTTTAAAAGCAAAACATTGTATTGACGTGTAGAAAAACGTGTCCTAGTTGGGATTCATCGTCGGCCTCGTGGCCTAATGGATAAGGCGTCTGACTTCGAATCAGAAGATTGCGAGTTCGAGTCTCGTCGGGGTCGTATTTGTACTCTTTTTATGCAAGTGTTTGACAGTGTCCTTTTTGAGGACAGCATAACTGGAGTGTCTTAATTGGTGAAATTGTCCTGAGCAAGATTGTCTGGAAAACATCTTTTAAATGTAAGCAGGTCGTTTATATAATAATATAGACATTATATGTTGGTGCTCCTAAACGTTGTTTAAAAGCAAAACATTGTATTGACGTGTAGAAAAACGTGTCCTAGTTGGGATTCATCGTCGGCCTCGTGGCCTAATGGATAAGGCGTCTGACTTCGAATCAGAAGATTGCGAGATCGAGTCTCGTCGGGGTCGTATTTGTACTCTTTTTATACAAGTGTGAAAGGTGTCCTTTTTTGAGGACAGCATAACTGGAGTGTCTTAATTGGTGAAATTGTCCTGAGCAAGATTGTCTGGAAAACATCTTTTAAATGTAAGCAGGTCGTTTATATAATAATATAGACATTATATGTTGGTGCTCCTAAACGTTGTTTAAAAGCAAAACATTGTATTGACGTGTAGAAAAACGTGTCCTAGTTGGGATTCATCGTCGGCCTCGTGGCCTAATGGATAAGGCGTCTGACTTCGAATCAGAAGATTGCGAGTTCGAGTCTCGTCGGGGTCGTATTTGTACTCTTTTTATGCAAGTGTGAAAAGTGTCCTTTTTGAGGACAGCATAACTGGAGTGTCTTAATTGGTGAAATTGTCCTGAGCAACATTGTCTGGAAAACATCTTTTAAATGTAAGCAGGTCGTTTATATAATAATATAGACATTATATGTTGGTGCTCCTAAACGTTGTTTAAAAGCAAAACATTGTATTGACGTGTAGAAAAACGTGTCCTAGTTAGGATTCATCGTCGGCCTCGTAGCCTAATGGATAAGGCGTCTGACTTCGAATCAGAAGATTGCGAGTTCGAGTCTCGTCGGGGTCGTATTTGTACTCTTTTTATACAAGTGTGAAAAGTGTCCTTTTTGGAGGACAGCATAACTGGAGTGTCTTAATTGGTGAAATTGTCCTGAGCAAGATTGTCTGGAAAACATCTTTTAAATGTAAGCAGGTCGTTTATATAATAATAAAGACATTATATGTTGGTGCTCCTAAACGTTGTTTAAAAGCAAAACATTGTTTTGACGTGTAGAAAAACGTGTCTTGGTTGGGATTCATCGTCGGCCTCGTGGCCTAATGGATAAGGCGTCTGACTTCGAATCAGAAGATTGCGAGTTCGAGTCTCGTCGGGGTCGTATTTGTACTCTTTTTATACAAGTGTGAAAGGTGTCCTTTTTTGAGGACAGCATAACTGGAGTGTCTTAATTGGTGAAATTGTCCTGTGCAAGATTGTCTGGAAAACATCTTTTAAATGTAAGCAGGTCGTTTATATAATAATATAGACATTATATGTTTGTGCTCCTAAACGTTGTTTAAAAGCAAAACATTGTATTGACGTGTAGAAAAACGTGTCCTAGTTGGGATTCATCGTCGGCCTCGTGGCCTAATGGATAAGGCGTCTGACTTCGAATCAGAAGATTGCGAGTTCGAGTCTCGTCGGGGTCGCATTTGTACTCTTTTTATGCAAGTGTGAAAAGTGTCCTTTTTGAGGACAGCATAACTGGAGTGTCTTAATTGGTGAAATTGTCCTGAGCAACATTGTCTGGAAAACATCTTTTAAATGTAAGCAGGCCGTTTATATAATACTATAGACATTTTATGTTGGTGCTCCTAAACGTTGTTTAAAAGCAAAACATTGTATTGACGTGTAGAAAAACGTGTCCTAGTTGGGATTCATCGTCGGCCTCGTGGCCTAATGGATAAGGCGTCTGACTTCGAATCAGAAGATTGCGAGTTCGAGTCTCGTCGGGGTCGTATTTGTACTCTTTTTATGCAAGTGTGAAAAGTGTCCTTTTTGAGGACAGCATAACTGGAGTGTCTTAATTGGTGAAATTGTCCTGAGCAACATTGTCTGGAAAACATCTTTTAAATGTAAGCAGGTCGTTTATATAATAATAAAGACATTATATGTTGGTGCTCCTAAACGTTGTTTAAAAGCAAAACATTGTATTGACGTGTAGAAAAACGTGTCCTAGTTGGGATTCATCGTCGGCCTCGTGGCCTAATGGATAAGGCGTCTGACTTCGAATCAGAAGATTGCGAGTTCGAGTCTCGTCGGGGTCGTATTTGTACTCTTTTTATACAAGTGTGAAAGGTGTCCTTTTTTGAGGACAGCATAACTGGAGTGTCTTAATTGGTGAAATTGTCCTGTGCAAGATTGTCTGGAAAACATCTTTTAAATGTAAGCAGGTCGTTTATATAATAATATAGACATTATATGTTGGTGCTCCTAAACGTTGTTTAAAAGCAAAACATTGTATTGACGTGTAGAAAAACGTGTCCTAGTTGGGAGTCATCGTCGGCCTCGTGGCCTAATGGATAAGGCGTCTGACTTCGAATCAGAAGATTGCGAGTTCGAGTCTCGTCGGGGTCGTATTTGTACTCTGTTTATGCAAGTGTGAAAAGTGTCCTTTTTGAGGACAGCATAACTGGAGTGTCTTAATTGGTGAAATTGTCCTGAGCAACCTTGTCTGGAAAACATCTTTTAAATGTAAGCAGGTCGTTTATATAATAATATAGACAATATATGTTGGTGCTCCTAAACGTTGTTTAAAAGCAAAACATTGTATTGACGTGTAGAAAAACGTGTCCTAGTTGGGATTCATCGTCGGCCTCGTGGCCTAATGGATAAGGCGTCTGACTTCGAATCAGAAGATTGCGAGTTCGAGTCTCGTCGGGGTCGTATTTGTACTCTTTTTATGCAAGTGTGAAAGGTGTCCTTTTTGAGGACAGCATAACTGGAGTGTCTTAATTGGTGAAATTGTCCTGAGCAACCTTGTCTGGAAAACATCTTTTAAATGTAAGCAGGTCGTTTATATAATAATATAGACATTATATGTTGGTGCTCCTAAACGTTGTTTAAAAGCAAAACATTGTATTGACGTGTAGAAAAACGTGTCCTAGTTGGGATTCATCGTCGGCCTCGTGGCCTAATGGATAAGGCGTCTGACTTCGAATCAGAAGATTGCGAGTTCGAGTCTCGTCGGGGTCGTATTTGTACTCTTTTTATGCAAGTGTTTGACAGTGTCCTTTTTGAGGACAGCATAACTGGAGTGTCTTAATTGGTGAAATTGTCCTGAGCAAGATTGTCTGGAAAACATCTTTTAAATGTAAGCAGGTCGTTTATATAATAATATAGACATTATATGTTGGTGCTCCTAAACGTTGTTTAAAAGCAAAACATTGTATTGACGTGTAGAAAAACGTGTCCTAGTTGGGATTCATCGTCGGCCTCGTGGCCTAATGGATAAGGCGTCTGACTTCGAATCAGAAGATTGCGAGATCGAGTCTCGTCGGGGTCGTATTTGTACTCTTTTTATACAAGTGTGAAAGGTGTCCTTTTTTGAGGACAGCATAACTGGAGTGTCTTAATTGGTGAAATTGTCCTGAGCAAGATTGTCTGGAAAACATCTTTTAAATGTAAGCAGGTCGTTTATATAATAATATAGACATTATATGTTGGTGCTCCTAAACGTTGTTTAAAAGCAAAACATTGTATTGACGTGTAGAAAAACGTGTCCTAGTTGGGATTCATCGTCGGCCTCGTGGCCTAATGGATAAGGCGTCTGACTTCGAATCAGAAGATTGCGAGTTCGAGTCTCGTCGGGGTCGTATTTGTACTCTTTTTATGCAAGTGTGAAAAGTGTCCTTTTTGAGGACAGCATAACTGGAGTGTCTTAATTGGTGAAATTGTCCTGAGCAACATTGTCTGGAAAACATCTTTTAAATGTAAGCAGGTCGTTTATATAATACTATAGACATTATATGTTTGTGCTCCTAAACGTTGTTTAAAAGCAAAACATTGTATTGACGTGTAGAAAAACGTGTCCTAGTTGGGATTCATCGTCGGCCTCGTGGCCTAATGGATAAGGCGTCTGACTTCGAATCAGAAGATTGCGAGTTCGAGTCTCGTCGGGGTCGTATTTGTACTCTTTTTATACAAGTGTGAAAGGTGTCCTTTTTTGAGGACAGCATAACTGGAGTGTCTTAATTGGTGAAATTGTCCTGTGCAAGATTGTCTGGAAAACATCTTTTAAATGTAAGCAGGTCGTTTATATAATAATATAGACATTATATGTTGGTGCTCCTAAACGTTGTTTAAAAGCAAAACATTGTATTGACGTGTAGAAAAACGTGTCCTAGTTGGGAGTCATCGTCGGCCTCGTGGCCTAATGGATAAGGCGTCTGACTTCGAATCAGAAGATTGCGAGTTCGAGTCTCGTCGGGGTCGTATTTGTACTCTGTTTATGCAAGTGTGAAAAGTGTCCTTTTTGAGGACAGCATAACTGGAGTGTCTTAATTGGTGAAATTGTCCTGAGCAACCTTGTCTGGAAAACATCTTTTAAATGTAAGCAGGTCGTTTATATAATAATATAGACAATATATGTTGGTGCTCCTAAACGTTGTTTAAAAGCAAAACATTGTATTGACGTGTAGAAAAACGTGTCCTAGTTGGGATTCATCGTCGGCCTCGTGGCCTAATGGATAAGGCGTCTGACTTCGAATCAGAAGATTGCGAGTTCGAGTCTCGTCGGGGTCGTATTTGTACTCTTTTTATACAAGTGTGAAAGGTGTCCTTTTTTGAGGACAGCATAACTGGAGTGTCTTAATTGGTGAAATTGTCCTGTGCAAGATTGTCTGGAAAACATCTTTTAAATGTAAGCAGGTCGTTTATATAATAATATAGACATTATATGTTGGTGCTCCTAAACGTTGTTTAAAAGCAAAACATTGTATTGACGTGTAGAAAAACGTGTCCTAGTTGGGAGTCATCGTCGGCCTCTCGGCCTAATGGATAAGGCGTCTGACTTCGAATCAGAAGATTGCGAGTTCGAGTCTCGTCGGGGTCGTATTTGTACTCTTTTTATGCAAGTGTGAAAGGTGTCCTTTTTGAGGACAGCATAACTGGAGTGTCTTAATTGGTGAAATTGTCCTGAGCAACCTTGTCTGGAAAACATCTTTTAAATGTAAGCAGGTCGTTTATATAATAATATAGACATTATATGTTGGTGCTCCTAAACGTTGTTTAAAAGCAAAACATTGTATTGACGTGTAGAAAAACGTGTCCTAGTTGGGATTCATCGTCGGCCTCGTGGCCTAATGGATAAGGCGTCTGACTTCGAATCAGAAGATTGCGAGTTCGAGTCTCGTCGGGGTCGTATTTGTACTCTTTTTATGCAAGTGTTTGACAGTGTCCTTTTTGAGGACAGCATAACTGGAGTGTCTTAATTGGTGAAATTGTCCTGAGCAAGATTGTCTGGAAAACATCTTTTAAATGTAAGCAGGTCGTTTATATAATAATATAGACATTATATGTTGGTGCTCCTAAACGTTGTTTAAAAGCAAAACATTGTATTGACGTGTAGAAAAACGTGTCCTAGTTGGGATTCATCGTCGGCCTCGTGGCCTAATGGATAAGGCGTCTGACTTCGAATCAGAAGATTGCGAGTTCGAGTCTCGTCGGGGTCGTATTTGTACTCTTTTTATGCAAGTGTGAAAAGTGTCCTTTTTGAGGACAGCATAACTGGAGTGTCTTAATTGGTGAAATTGTCCTGAGCAACATTGTCTGGAAAACATCTTTTAAATGTAAGCAGGTCGTTTATATAATACTATAGACATTATATGTTTGTGCTCCTAAACGTTGTTTAAAAGCAAAACATTGTATTGACGTGTAGAAAAACGTGTCCTAGTTGGGATTCATCGTCGGCCTCGTGGCCTAATGGATAAGGCGTCTGACTTCGAATCAGAAGATTGCGAGTTCGAGTCTCGTCGGGGTCGTATTTGTACTCTTTTTATGCAAGTGTGAAAAGTGTCCTTTTTGAGGACAGCATAACTGGAGTGTCTTAATTGGTGAAATTGTCCTGAGCAACATTGTCTGGAAAACATCTTTTAAATGTAAGCAGGTCGTTTATATAATAATAAAGACATTATATGTTGGTGCTCCTAAACGTTGTTTAAAAGCAAAACATTGTTTTGACGTGTAGAAAAACGTGTCTTGGTTGGGATTCATCGTCGGCCTCGTGGCCTAATGGATAAGGCGTCTGACTTCGAATCAGAAGATTGCGAGTTCGAGTCTCGTCGGGGTCGTATTTGTACTCTTTTTATACAAGTGTGAAAGGTGTCCTTTTTTGAGGACAGCATAACTGGAGTGTCTTAATTGGTGAAATTGTCCTGAGCAAGATTGTCTGGAAAACATCTTTTAAATGTAAGCAGGTCGTTTATATAATAATAAAGACATTATATGTTGGTGCTCCTAAACGTTGTTTAAAAGCAAAACATTGTATTGACGTGTAGAAAAACGTGTCCTAGTTGGGAGTCATCGTCGGCCTCGTGGCCTAATGGATAAGGCGTCTGACTTCGAATCAGAAGATTGCGAGTTCGAGTCTCGTCGGGGTCGTATTTGTACTCTTTTTATACAAGTGTGAAAGGTGTCCTTTTTTGAGGACAGCATAACTGGAGTGTCTTAATTGGTGAAATTGTCCTGAGCAAGATTGTCTGGAAAACATCTTTTAAATGTAAGCAGGTCGTTTATATAATAATATAGACATTATATGTTGGTGCTCCTAAACGTTGTTTAAAAGCAAAACATTGTATTGACGTGTAGAAAAACGTGTCCTAGTTGGGATTCATCGTCGGCCTCGTGGCCTAATGGATAAGGCGTCTGACTTCGAATCAGAAGATTGCGAGTTCGAGTCTCGTCGGGGTCGTATTTGTACTCTTTTTATGCAAGTGTGAAAAGTGTCCTTTTTGAGGACAGCATAACTGGAGTGTCTTAATTGGTGAAATTGTCCTGAGCAACATTGTCTGGAAAACATCTTTTAAATGTAAGCAGGTCGTTTATATAATACTATAGACATTATATGTTTGTGCTCCTAAACGTTGTTTAAAAGCAAAACATTGTATTGACGTGTAGAAAAACGTGTCCTAGTTGGGATTCATCGTCGGCCTCGTGGCCTAATGGATAAGGCGTCTGACTTCGAATCAGAAAATTGCGAGTTCGAGTCTCGTCGGGGTCGTATTTGTACTCTTTTTATGCAAGTGTGAAAAGTGTCCTTTTTGAGGACAGCATAACTGGAGTGTCTTAATTGGTGAAATTGTCCTGAGCAACATTGTCTGGAAAACATCTTTTAAATGTAAGCAGGTCGTTTATATAATAATATAGCCATTATATGTTGGTGCTCCTAAACGTTGTTTAAAAGCAAAACATTGTATTGACGTGTAGAAAAACGTGTCCTAGTTAGGATTCATCGTCGGCCTCGTGGCCTAATGGATAAGGCGTCTGACTTCGAATCAGAAGATTGCGAGTTCGAGTCTCGTCGGGGTCGTATTTGTACTCTTTTTATGCAAGTGTGAAAAGTGTCCTTTTTGAGGACAGCATAACTGGAGTGTCTTAATTGGTGAAATTGTCCTGAGCAACATTGTCTGGAAAACATCTTTTAAATGTAAGCAGGTCGTTTATATAATAATAAAGACATTATATGTTGGTGCTCCTAAACGTTGTTTAAAAGCAAAACATTGTTTTGACGTGTAGAAAAACGTGTCTTGGTTGGGATTCATCGTCGGCCTCGTGGCCTAATGGATAAGGCGTCTGACTTCGAATCAGAAGATTGCGAGTTCGAGTCTCGTCGGGGTCGTATTTGTACTCTTTTTATACAAGTGTGAAAGGTGTCCTTTTTTGAGGACAGCATAACTGGAGTGTCTTAATTGGTGAAATTGTCCTGAGCAAGATTGTCTGGAAAACATCTTTTAAATGTAAGCAGGTCGTTTATATAATAATAAAGACATTATATGTTGGTGCTCCTAAACGTTGTTTAAAAGCAAAACATTGTATTGACGTGTAGAAAAACGTGTCCTAGTTGGGAGTCATCGTCGGCCTCGTGGCCTAATGGATAAGGCGTCTGACTTCGAATCAGAAGATTGCGAGTTCGAGTCTCGTCGGGGTCGTATTTGTACTCTTTTTATACAAGTGTGAAAGGTGTCCTTTTTTGAGGACAGCATAACTGGAGTGTCTTAATTGGTGAAATTGTCCTGTGCAAGATTGTCTGGAAAACATCTTTTAAATGTAAGCAGGTCGTTTATATAATAATATAGACAATATATGTTGGTGCTCCTAAACGTTGTTTAAAAGCAAAACATTGTATTGACGTGTAGAAAAACGTGTCCTAGTTGGGATTCATCGTCGGCCTCGTGGCCTAATGGATAAGGCGTCTGACTTCGAATCAGAAGATTGCTAGTTCGAGTCTCGTCGGGGTCGTATTTGTACTCTTTTTATACAAGTGTGAAAGGTGTCCTTTTTTGAGGACAGCATAACTGGAGTGTCTTAATTGGTGAAATTGTCCTGAGCAAGATTGTCTGGAAAACATCTTTTAAATGTAAGCAGGTCGTTTATATAATAATATAGACATTATATGTTGGTGCTCCTAAACGTTGTTTAAAAGCAAAACATTGTATTGACGTGTAGAAAAACGTGTCCTAGTTGGGATTCATCGTCGGCCTCGTGGCCTAATGGATAAGGCGTCTGACTTCGAATCAGAAGATTGCGAGTTCGAGTCTCGTCGGGGTCGTATTTGTACTCTTTTTATGCAAGTGTGAAAAGTGTCCTTTTTGAGGACAGCATAACTGGAGTGTCTTAATTGGTGAAATTGTCCTGAGCAACATTGTCTGGAAAACATCTTTTAAATGTAAGCAGGTCGTTTATATAATACTATAGACATTATATGTTTGTGCTCCTAAACGTTGTTTAAAAGCAAAACATTGTATTGACGTGTAGAAAAACGTGTCCTAGTTGGGATTCATCGTCGGCCTCGTGGCCTAATGGATAAGGCGTCTGACTTCGAATCAGAAGATTGCGAGTTCGAGTCTCGTCGGGGTCGTATTTGTACTCTTTTTATGCAAGTGTGAAAAGTGTCCTTTTTGAGGACAGCATAACTGGAGTGTCTTAATTGGTGAAATTGTCCTGAGCAACATTGTCTGGAAAACATCTTTTAAATGTAAGCAGGTCGTTTATATAATAATATAGCCATTATATGTTGGTGCTCCTAAACGTTGTTTAAAAGCAAAACATTGTATTGACGTGTAGAAAAACGTGTCCTAGTTAGGATTCATCGTCGGCCTCGTGGCCTAATGGATAAGGCGTCTGACTTCGAATCAGAAGATTGCGAGTTCGAGTCTCGTCGGGGTCGTATTTGTACTCTTTTTATGCAAGTGTGAAAAGTGTCCTTTTTGAGGACAGCATAACTGGAGTGTCTTAATTGGTGAAATTGTCCTGAGCAAGATTGTCTGGAAAACATCTTTTAAATGTAAGCAGGTCGTTTATATAATAATATAGACATTATATGTTGGTGCTCCTAAACGTTGTTTAAAAGCAAAACATTGTATTGACGTGTAGAAAAACGTGTCCTAGTTGGGATTCATCGTCGGCCTCGTGGCCTAATGGATAAGGCGTCTGACTTCGAATCAGAAGATTGCTAGTTCGAGTCTCGTCGGGGTCGTATTTGTACTCTTTTTATACAAGTGTGAAAGGTGTCCTTTTTTGAGGACAGCATAACTGGAGTGTCTTAATTGGTGAAATTGTCCTGAGCAACATTGTCTGGAAAACATCTTTTAAATGTAAGCAGGTCGTTTATATAATACTATAGACATTATATGTTTGTGCTCCTAAACGTTGTTTAAAAGCAAAACATTGTATTGACGTGTAGAAAAACGTGTCCTAGTTGGGATTCATCGTCGGCCTCGTGGCCTAATGGATAAGGCGTCTGACTTCGAATCAGAAGATTGCGAGTTCGAGTCTCGTCGGGGTCGTATTTGTACTCTTTTTATGCAAGTGTGAAAAGTGTCCTTTTTGAGGACAGCATAACTGGAGTGTCTTAATTGGTGAAATTGTCCTGAGCAACATTGTCTGGAAAACATCTTTTAAATGTAAGCAGGTCGTTTATATAATAATATAGCCATTATATGTTGGTGCTCCTAAACGTTGTTTAAAAGCAAAACATTGTATTGACGTGTAGAAAAACGTGTCCTAGTTAGGATTCATCGTCGGCCTCGTGGCCTAATGGATAAGGCGTCTGACTTCGAATCAGAAGATTGCGAGTTCGAGTCTCGTCGGGGTCGTATTTGTACTCTTTTTATGCAAGTGTGAAAAGTGTCCTTTTTGAGGACAGCATAACTGGAGTGTCTTAATTGGTGAAATTGTCCTGAGCAACATTGTCTGGAAAACATCTTTTAAATGTAAGCAGGTCGTTTATATAATAATAAAGACATTATATGTTGGTGCTCCTAAACGTTGTTTAAAAGCAAAACATTGTTTTGACGTGTAGAAAAACGTGTCTTGGTTGGGATTCATCGTCGGCCTCGTGGCCTAATGGATAAGGCGTCTGACTTCGAATCAGAAGATTGCGAGTTCGAGTCTCGTCGGGGTCGTATTTGTACTCTTTTTATACAAGTGTGAAAGGTGTCCTTTTTTGAGGACAGCATAACTGGAGTGTCTTAATTGGTGAAATTGTCCTGAGCAAGATTGTCTGGAAAACATCTTTTAAATGTAAGCAGGTCGTTTATATAATAATAAAGACATTATATGTTGGTGCTCCTAAACGTTGTTTAAAAGCAAAACATTGTATTGACGTGTAGAAAAACGTGTCCTAGTTGGGAGTCATCGTCGGCCTCGTGGCCTAATGGATAAGGCGTCTGACTTCGAATCAGAAGATTGCGAGTTCGAGTCTCGTCGGGGTCGTATTTGTACTCTTTTTATACAAGTGTGAAAGGTGTCCTTTTTTGAGGACAGCATAACTGGAGTGTCTTAATTGGTGAAATTGTCCTGTGCAAGATTGTCTGGAAAACATCTTTTAAATGTAAGCAGGTCGTTTATATAATAATATAGACAATATATGTTGGTGCTCCTAAACGTTGTTTAAAAGCAAAACATTGTATTGACGTGTAGAAAAACGTGTCCTAGTTGGGATTCATCGTCGGCCTCGTGGCCTAATGGATAAGGCGTCTGACTTCGAATCAGAAGATTGCGAGTTCGAGTCTCGTCGGGGTCGTATTTGTACTCTTTTTATACAAGTGTGAAAGGTGTCCTTTTTTGAGGACAGCATAACTGGAGTGTCTTAATTGGTGAAATTGTCCTGAGCAAGATTGTCTGGAAAACATCTTTTAAATGTAAGCAGGTCGTTTATATAATAATATAGACATTATATGTTGGTGCTCCTAAACGTTGTTTAAAAGCAAAACATTGTATTGACGTGTAGAAAAACGTGTCCTAGTTGGGAGTCATCGTCGGCCTCGTGGCCTAATGGATAAGGCGTCTGACTTCGAATCAGAAGATTGCGAGTTCGAGTCTCGTCGGGGTCGTATTTGTACTCTTTTTATACAAGTGTGAAAAGTGTCCTTTTTTGAGGACAGCATAACTGGAGTGTCTTAATTGGTGAAATTGTCCTGTGCAAGATTGTCTGGAAAACATCTTTTAAATGTAAGCAGGTCGTTTATATAATAATATAGACAATATATGTTGGTGCTCCTAAACGTTGTTTAAAAGCAAAACATTGTATTGACGTGTAGAAAAACGTGTCCTAGTTGGGATTCATCGTCGGCCTCGTGGCCTAATGGATAAGGCGTCTGACTTCGAATCAGAAGATTGCTAGTTCGAGTCTCGTCGGGGTCGTATTTGTACTCTTTTTATACAAGTGTGAAAGGTGTCCTTTTTTGAGGACAGCATAACTGGAGTGTCTTAATTGGTGAAATTGTCCTGAGCAAGATTGTCTGGAAAACATCTTTTAAATGTAAGCAGGTCGTTTATATAATAATATAGACATTATATGTTGGTGCTCCTAAACGTTGTTTAAAAGCAAAACATTGTATTGACGTGTAGAAAAACGTGTCCTAGTTGGGATTCATCGTCGGCCTCGTGGCCTAATGGATAAGGCGTCTGACTTCGAATCAGAAGATTGCGAGTTCGAGTCTCGTCGGGGTCGTATTTGTACTCTTTTTATGCAAGTGTGAAAAGTGTCCTTTTTGAGGACAGCATAACTGGAGTGTCTTAATTGGTGAAATTGTCCTGAGGAAGATTGTCTGGAAAACATCTTTTAAATGTAAGCAGGTCGTTTATATAATAATATAGACATTATATGTTTGTGCTCCTAAACGTTGTTTAAAAGCAAAACATTGTATTGACGTGTAGAAAAAACGTGTCCTAGTTGGGATTCATCGTCGGCCTCGTGGCCTAATGGATAAGGCGTCTGACTTCGAATCAGAAGATTGCGAGTTCGAGTCTCGTCGGGGTCGTATTTGTACTCTTTTTATGCAAGTGTGAAAAGTGTCCTTTTTGAGGACAGCATAACTGGAGTGTCTTAATTGGTGAAATTGTCCTGAGCAAGATTGTCTGGAAAACATCTTTTAAATGTAAGCAGGTCGTTTATATAATAATATAGACATTATATGTTGGTGCTCCTAAACGTTGTTTAAAAGCAAAACATTGTATTGACGTGTAGAAAAACGTGTCCTAGTTAGGATTCATCGTCGGCCTCGTGGCCTAATGGATAAGGCGTCTGACTTCGAATCAGAAGATTGCGAGTTCGAGTCTCGTCGGGGTCGTATTTGTACTCTTTTTATACAAGTGTGAAAGGTGTCCTTTTTTGAGGACAGCATAACTGGAGTGTCTTAATTGGTGAAATTGTCCTGAGCAAGATTGTCTGGAAAACATCTTTTAAATGTAAGCAGGTCGTTTATATAATAATAAAGACATTATATGTTGGTGCTCCTAAACGTTGTTTAAAAGCAAAACATTGTTTTGACGTGTAGAAAAACGTGTCCTGGTTGGGATTCATCGTCGGCCTCGTGGCCTAATGGATAAGGCGTCTGACTTCGAATCAGAAGATTGCGAGTTCGAGTCTCGTCGGGGTCGTATTTGTACTCTTTTTATACAAGTGTGAAAGGTGTCCTTTTTTGAGGACAGCATAACTGGAGTGTCTTAATTGGTGAAATTGTCCTGTGCAAGATTGTCTGGAAAACATCTTTTAAATGTAAGCAGGTCGTTTATATAATAATATAGACATTATATGTTGGTGCTCCTAAACGTTGTTTAAAAGCAAAACATTGTATTGACGTGTAGAAAAACGTGTCCTAGTTGGGATTCATCGTCGGCCTCGTGGCCTAATGGATAAGGCGTCTGACTTCGAATCAGAAGATTGCGAGTTCGAGTCTCGTCGGGGTCGAATTTGTACTCTTTTTATGCAAGTGTTTGACAGTGTCCTTTTTGAGGACAGCATAACTGGAGTGTCTTAATTGGTGAAATTGTCCTGAGCAAGATTGTCTGGAAAACATCTTTTAAATGTAAGCAGGTCGTTTATATAATAATATAGACATTATATGTTGGTGCTCCTAAACGTTGTTTAAAAGCAAAACATTGTATTGACGTGTAGAAAAACGTGTCCTAGTTGGGATTCATCGTCGGCCTCGTGGCCTAATGGATAAGGCGTCTGACTTCGAATCAGAAGATTGCGAGTTCGAGTCTCGTCGGGGTCGTATATGTACTCTTTTTATGCAAGTGTGAAAAGTGTCCTTTTTGAGGACAGCATAACTGGAGTGTCTTAATTGGTGAAATTGTCCTGACCAAGATTGTCTGGAAAACATCTTTTAAATGTAAGCAGGTCGTTTATATAATAATATAGCCATTATATGTTGGTGCTCCTAAACGTTGTTTAAAAGCAAAACATTGTATTGACGTGTAGAAAAACGTGTCCTAGTTGGGATTCATCGTCGGCCTCGTGGCCTAATGGATAAGGCGTCTGACTTCGAATCAGAAGATTGCGAGTTCGAGTCTCGTCGGGGTCGTATTTGTACTCTTTTTATGCAAGTGTGAAAAGTGTCCTTTTTGAGGACAGCATAACTGGAGTGTCTTAATTGGTGAAATTGTCCTGAGCAACATTGTCTGGAAAACATCTTTTAAATGTAAGCAGGTCGTTTATATAATACTATAGACATTATATGTTTGTGCTCCTAAACGTTGTTTAAAAGCAAAACATTGTATTGACGTGTAGAAAAACGTGTCCTAGTTGGGATTCATCGTCGGCCTCGTGGCCTAATGGATAAGGCGTCTGACTTCGAATCAGAAGATTGCGAGTTCGAGTCTCGTCGGGGTCGTATTTGTACTCTTTTTATGCAAGTGTGAAAAGTGTCCTTTTTGAGGACAGCATAACTGGAGTGTCTTAATTGGTGAAATTGTCCTGAGCAACATTGTCTGGAAAACATCTTTTAAATGTAAGCAGGTCGTTTATATAATAATATAGCCATTATATGTTGGTGCTCCTAAACGTTGTTTAAAAGCAAAACATTGTATTGACGTGTAGAAAAACGTGTCCTAGTTAGGATTCATCGTCGGCCTCGTGGCCTAATGGATAAGGCGTCTGACTTCGAATCAGAAGATTGCGAGTTCGAGTCTCGTCGGGGTCGTATTTGTACTCTTTTTATGCAAGTGTGAAAAGTGTCCTTTTTGAGGACAGCATAACTGGAGTGTCTTAATTGGTGAAATTGTCCTGAGCAACATTGTCTGGAAAACATCTTTTAAATGTAAGCAGGTCGTTTATATAATAATAAAGACATTATATGTTGGTGCTCCTAAACGTTGTTTAAAAGCAAAACATTGTTTTGACGTGTAGAAAAACGTGTCTTGGTTGGGATTCATCGTCGGCCTCGTGGCCTAATGGATAAGGCGTCTGACTTCGAATCAGAAGATTGCGAGTTCGAGTCTCGTCGGGGTCGTATTTGTACTCTTTTTATACAAGTGTGAAAGGTGTCCTTTTTTGAGGACAGCATAACTGGAGTGTCTTAATTGGTGAAATTGTCCTGAGCAAGATTGTCTGGAAAACATCTTTTAAATGTAAGCAGGTCGTTTATATAATAATAAAGACATTATATGTTGGTGCTCCTAAACGTTGTTTAAAAGCAAAACATTGTATTGACGTGTAGAAAAACGTGTCCTAGTTGGGATTCATCGTCGGCCTCGTGGCCTAATGGATAAGGCGTCTGACTTCGAATCAGAAGATTGCGAGTTCGAGTCTCGTCGGGGTCGTATTTGTACTCTTTTTATACAAGTGTGAAAGGTGTCCTTTTTTGAGGACAGCATAACTGGAGTGTCTTAATTGGTGAAATTGTCCTGTGCAAGATTGTCTGGAAAACATCTTTTAAATGTAAGCAGGTCGTTTATATAATAATATAGACAATATATGTTGGTGCTCCTAAACGTTGTTTAAAAGCAAAACATTGTATTGACGTGTAGAAAAACGTGTCCTAGTTGGGATTCATCGTCGGCCTCGTGGCCTAATGGATAAGGCGTCTGACTTCGAATCAGAAGATTGCTAGTTCGAGTCTCGTCGGGGTCGTATTTGTACTCTTTTTATACAAGTGTGAAAGGTGTCCTTTTTTGAGGACAGCATAACTGGAGTGTCTTAATTGGTGAAATTGTCCTGAGCAAGATTGTCTGGAAAACATCTTTTAAATGTAAGCAGGTCGTTTATATAATAATATAGACATTATATGTTGGTGCTCCTAAACGTTGTTTAAAAGCAAAACATTGTATTGACGTGTAGAAAAACGTGTCCTAGTTGGGATTCATCGTCGGCCTCGTGGCCTAATGGATAAGGCGTCTGACTTCGAATCAGAAGATTGCGAGTTCGAGTCTCGTCGGGGTCGTATTTGTACTCTTTTTATGCAAGTGTGAAAAGTGTCCTTTTTGAGGACAGCATAACTGGAGTGTCTTAATTGGTGAAATTGTCCTGAGCAACATTGTCTGGAAAACATCTTTTAAATGTAAGCAGGTCGTTTATATAATACTATAGACATTATATGTTTGTGCTCCTAAACGTTGTTTAAAAGCAAAACATTGTATTGACGTGTAGAAAAACGTGTCCTAGTTGGGATTCATCGTCGGCCTCGTGGCCTAATGGATAAGGCGTCTGACTTCGAATCAGAAGATTGCGAGTTCGAGTCTCGTCGGGGTCGTATTTGTACTCTTTTTATGCAAGTGTGAAAAGTGTCCTTTTTGAGGACAGCATAACTGGAGTGTCTTAATTGGTGAAATTGTCCTGAGCAACATTGTCTGGAAAACATCTTTTAAATGTAAGCAGGTCGTTTATATAATAATATAGCCATTATATGTTGGTGCTCCTAAACGTTGTTTAAAAGCAAAACATTGTATTGACGTGTAGAAAAACGTGTCCTAGTTAGGATTCATCGTCGGCCTCGTGGCCTAATGGATAAGGCGTCTGACTTCGAATCAGAAGATTGCGAGTTCGAGTCTCGTCGGGGTCGTATTTGTACTCTTTTTATGCAAGTGTGAAAAGTGTCCTTTTTGAGGACAGCATAACTGGAGTGTCTTAATTGGTGAAATTGTCCTGAGCAACATTGTCTGGAAAACATCTTTTAAATGTAAGCAGGTCGTTTATATAATAATATAGACATTATATGTTGGTGCTCCTAAACGTTGTTTAAAAGCAAAACATTGTTTTGACGTGTAGAAAAACGTGTCTTGGTTGGGATTCATCGTCGGCCTCGTGGCCTAATGGATAAGGCGTCTGACTTCGAATCAGAAGATTGCGAGTTCGAGTCTCGTCGGGGTCGTATTTGTACTCTTTTTATACAAGTGTGAAAGGTGTCCTTTTTTGAGGACAGCATAACTGGAGTGTCTTAATTGGTGAAATTGTCCTGAGCAAGATTGTCTGGAAAACATCTTTTAAATGTAAGCAGGTCGTTTATATAATAATAAAGACATTATATGTTGGTGCTCCTAAACGTTGTTTAAAAGCAAAACATTGTATTGACGTGTAGAAAAACGTGTCCTAGTTGGGAGTCATCGTCGGCCTCGTGGCCTAATGGATAAGGCGTCTGACTTCGAATCAGAAGATTGCGAGTTCGAGTCTCGTCGGGGTCGTATTTGTACTCTTTTTATACAAGTGTGAAAGGTGTCCTTTTTTGAGGACAGCATAACTGGAGTGTCTTAATTGGTGAAATTGTCCTGTGCAAGATTGTCTGGAAAACATCTTTTAAATGTAAGCAGGTCGTTTATATAATAATATAGACAATATATGTTGGTGCTCCTAAACGTTGTTTAAAAGCAAAACATTGTATTGACGTGTAGAAAAACGTGTCCTAGTTGGGATTCATCGTCGGCCTCGTGGCCTAATGGATAAGGCGTCTGACTTCGAATCAGAAGATTGCTAGTTCGAGTCTCGTCGGGGTCGTATTTGTACTCTTTTTATACAAGTGTGAAAGGTGTCCTTTTTTGAGGACAGCATAACTGGAGTGTCTTAATTGGTGAAATTGTCCTGAGCAAGATTGTCTGGAAAACATCTTTTAAATGTAAGCAGGTCGTTTATATAATAATATAGACATTATATGTTGGTGCTCCTAAACGTTGTTTAAAAGCAAAACATTGTATTGACGTGTAGAAAAACGTGTCCTAGTTGGGATTCATCGTCGGCCTCGTGGCCTAATGGATAAGGCGTCTGACTTCGAATCAGAAGATTGCGAGTTCGAGTCTCGTCGGGGTCGTATTTGTACTCTTTTTATGCAAGTGTGAAAAGTGTCCTTTTTGAGGACAGCATAACTGGAGTGTCTTAATTGGTGAAATTGTCCTGAGGAAGATTGTCTGGAAAACATCTTTTAAATGTAAGCAGGTCGTTTATATAATAATATAGACATTATATGTTTGTGCTCCTAAACGTTGTTTAAAAGCAAAACATTGTATTGACGTGTAGAAAAACGTGTCCTAGTTGGGATTCATCGTCGGCCTCGTGGCCTAATGGATAAGGCGTCTGACTTCGAATCAGAAGATTGCGAGTTCGAGTCTCGTCGGGGTCGTATTTGTACTCTTTTTATGCAAGTGTGAAAAGTGTCCTTTTTGAGGACAGCATAACTGGAGTGTCTTAATTGGTGAAATTGTCCTGAGCAAGATTGTCTGGAAAACATCTTTTAAATGTAAGCAGGTCGTTTATATAATAATATAGACATTATATGTTGGTGCTCCTAAACGTTGTTTAAAAGCAAAACATTGTATTGACGTGTAGAAAAACGTGTCCTAGTTAGGATTCATCGTCGGCCTCGTGGCCTAATGGATAAGGCGTCTGACTTCGAATCAGAAGATTGCGAGTTCGAGTCTCGTCGGGGTCGTATTTGTACTCTTTTTATACAAGTGTGAAAGGTGTCCTTTTTTGAGGACAGCATAACTGGAGTGTCTTAATTGGTGAAATTGTCCTGAGCAAGATTGTCTGGAAAACATCTTTTAAATGTAAGCAGGTCGTTTATATAATAATAAAGACATTATATGTTGGTGCTCCTAAACGTTGTTTAAAAGCAAAACATTGTTTTGACGTGTAGAAAAACGTGTCCTGGTTGGGATTCATCGTCGGCCTCGTGGCCTAATGGATAAGGCGTCTGACTTCGAATCAGAAGATTGCGAGTTCGAGTCTCGTCGGGGTCGTATTTGTACTCTTTTTATACAAGTGTGAAAGGTGTCCTTTTTTGAGGACAGCATAACTGGAGTGTCTTAATTGGTGAAATTGTCCTGTGCAAGATTGTCTGGAAAACATCTTTTAAATGTAAGCAGGTCGTTTATATAATAATATAGACATTATATGTTGGTGCTCCTAAACGTTGTTTAAAAGCAAAACATTGTATTGACGTGTAGAAAAACGTGTCCTAGTTGGGATTCATCGTCGGCCTCGTGGCCTAATGGATAAGGCGTCTGACTTCGAATCAGAAGATTGCGAGTTCGAGTCTCGTCGGGGTCGAATTTGTACTCTTTTTATGCAAGTGTTTGACAGTGTCCTTTTTGAGGACAGCATAACTGGAGTGTCTTAATTGGTGAAATTGTCCTGAGCAAGATTGTCTGGAAAACATCTTTTAAATGTAAGCAGGTCGTTTATATAATAATATAGACATTATATGTTGGTGCTCCTAAACGTTGTTTAAAAGCAAAACATTGTATTGACGTGTAGAAAAACGTGTCCTAGTTGGGATTCATCGTCGGCCTCGTGGCCTAATGGATAAGGCGTCTGACTTCGAATCAGAAGATTGCGAGTTCGAGTCTCGTCGGGGTCGTATATGTACTCTTTTTATGCAAGTGTGAAAAGTGTCCTTTTTGAGGACAGCATAACTGGAGTGTCTTAATTGGTGAAATTGTCCTGACCAAGATTGTCTGGAAAACATCTTTTAAATGTAAGCAGGTCGTTTATATAATAATATAGCCATTATATGTTGGTGCTCCTAAACGTTGTTTAAAAGCAAAACATTGTATTGACGTGTAGAAAAACGTGTCCTAGTTGGGATTCATCGTCGGCCTCGTGGCCTAATGGATAAGGCGTCTGACTTCGAATCAGAAGATTGCGAGTTCGAGTCTCGTCGGGGTCGTATTTGTACTCTTTTTATGCAAGTGTGAAAAGTGTCCTTTTTGAGGACAGCATAACTGGAGTGTCTTAATTGGTGAAATTGTCCTGTGCAAGATTGTCTGGAAAACATCTTTTAAATGTAAGCAGGTCGATTATATAATAATATAGACATTATATGTTGGTGCTCCTAAACGTTGTTTAAAAGCAAAAACATTGTATTGACGTGTAGATAAACGTGTCCTAGTTGCGAATCATCGTCGGCCTCGTGGCCTAATGGATAAGGCGTCTGACTTCGAATCAGAAGATTGCGAGTTCGAGTCTCGTCGGGGTCGTATTTGTACTCTTTTTATGCAAGTGTGAAAAGTGTCCTTTTTGAGGACAGCATAACTGGAGTGACTTAATTGGTGAAATTGTCCTGAGCAAGATTGTCTGGAAAACATCTTTTAAATGTAAGCAGGTCGTTTATATAATAATAAAGACATTATATGTTGGTGCTCCTAAACGTTGTTTAAAAGCAAAACATTGTTTTGACGTGTAGAAAAACGTGTCTTGGTTGGGATTCATCGTCGGCCTCGTGGCCTAATGGATAAGGCGTCTGACTTCGAATCAGAAGATTGCGAGTTCGAGTCTCGTCGGGGTCGTATTTGTACTCTTTTTATACAAGTGTGAAAGGTGTCCTTTTTTGAGGACAGCATAACTGGAGTGTCTTAATTGGTGAAATTGTCCTGAGCAAGATTGTCTGGAAAACATCTTTTAAATGTAAGCAGGTCGTTTATATAATAATAAAGACATTATATGTTGGTGCTCCTAAACGTTGTTTAAAAGCAAAACATTGTATTGACGTGTAGAAAAACGTGTCCTAGTTGGGAGTCATCGTCGGCCTCGTGGCCTAATGGATAAGGCGTCTGACTTCGAATCAGAAGATTGCGAGTTCGAGTCTCGTCGGGGTCGTATTTGTACTCTTTTTATACAAGTGTGAAAGGTGTCCTTTTTTGAGGACAGCATAACTGGAGTGTCTTAATTGGTGAAATTGTCCTGTGCAAGATTGTCTGGAAAACATCTTTTAAATGTAAGCAGGTCGTTTATATAATAATATAGACAATATATGTTGGTGCTCCTAAACGTTGTTTAAAAGCAAAACATTGTATTGACGTGTAGAAAAACGTGTCCTAGTTGGGATTCATCGTCGGCCTCGTGGCCTAATGGATAAGGCGTCTGACTTCGAATCAGAAGATTGCTAGTTCGAGTCTCGTCGGGGTCGTATTTGTACTCTTTTTATACAAGTGTGAAAGGTGTCCTTTTTTGAGGACAGCATAACTGGAGTGTCTTAATTGGTGAAATTGTCCTGTGCAAGATTGTCTGGAAAACATCTTTTAAATGTAAGCAGGTCGTTTATATAATAATATAGACATTATATGTTGGTGCTCCTAAACGTTGTTTAAAAGCAAAACATTGTATTGACGTGTAGAAAAACGTGTCCTAGTTGGGATTCATCGTCGGCCTCGTGGCCTAATGGATAAGGCGTCTGACTTCGAATCAGAAGATTGCGAGTTCGAGTCTCGTCGGGGTCGTATTTGTACTCTTTTTATGCAAGTGTGAAAAGTGTCCTTTTTGAGGACAGCATAACTGGAGTGTCTTAATTGGTGAAATTGTCCTGAGGAAGATTGTCTGGAAAACATCTTTTAAATGTAAGCAGGTCGTTTATATAATAATATAGACATTATATGTTGGTGCTCCTAAACGTTGTTTAAAAGCAAAACATTGTATTGACGTGTAGAAAAACGTGTCCTAGTTGGGATTCATCGTCGGCCTCGTGGCCTAATGGATAAGGCGTCTGACTTCGAATCAGAAGATTGCGAGTTCGAGTCTCGTCGGGGTCGTATTTGTACTCTTTTTATGCAAGTGTGAAAAGTGTCCTTTTTGAGGACAGCATAACTGGAGTGTCTTAATTGGTGAAATTGTCCTGAGCAAGATTGTCTGGAAAACATCTTTTAAATGTAAGCAGGTCGTTTATATAATAATATAGACATTATATGTTGGTGCTCCTAAACGTTGTTTAAAAGCAAAACATTGTATTGACGTGTAGAAAAACGTGTCCTAGTTAGGATTCATCGTCGGCCTCGTGGCCTAATGGATAAGGCGTCTGACTTCGAATCAGAAGATTGCGAGTTCGAGTCTCGTCGGGGTCGTATATGTACTCTTTTTATACAAGTGTGAAAGGTGTCCTTTTTTGAGGACAGCATAACTGGAGTGTCTTAATTGGTGAAATTGTCCTGAGCAAGATTGTCTGGAAAACATCTTTTAAATGTAAGCAGGTCGTTTATATAATAATAAAGACATTATATGTTGGTGCTCCTAAACGTTGTTTAAAAGCAAAACATTGTTTTGACGTGTAGAAAAACGTGTCCTGGTTGGGATTCATCGTCGGCCTCGTGGCCTAATGGATAAGGCGTCTGACTTCGAATCAGAAGATTGCGAGTTCGAGTCTCGTCGGGGTCGTATTTGTACTCTTTTTATACAAGTGTGAAAGGTGTCCTTTTTTGAGGACAGCATAACTGGAGTGTCTTAATTGGTGAAATTGTCCTGAGCAAGATTGTCTGGAAAACATCTTTTAAATGTAAGCAGGTCGTTTATATAATAATATAGACATTATATGTTGGTGCTCCTAAACGTTGTTTAAAAGCAAAACATTGTATTGACGTGTAGAAAAACGTGTCCTAGTTGGGATTCATCGTCGGCCTCGTGGCCTAATGGATAAGGCGTCTGACTTCGAATCAGAAGATTGCGAGTTCGAGTCTCGTCGGGGTCGTATTTGTACTCTTTTTATGCAAGTGTTTGACAGTGTCCTTTTTGAGGACAGCATAACTGGAGTGTCTTAATTGGTGAAATTGTCCTGAGCAAGATTGTCTGGAAAACATCTTTTAAATGTAAGCAGGTCGTTTATATAATAATATAGACATTATATGTTGGTGCTCCTAAACGTTGTTTAAAAGCAAAACATTGTATTGACGTGTAGAAAAACGTGTCCTAGTTGGGATTCATCGTCGGCCTCGTGGCCTAATGGATAAGGCGTCTGACTTCGAATCAGAAGATTGCGAGTTCGAGTCTCGTCGGGGTCGTATATGTACTCTTTTTATGCAAGTGTGAAAAGTGTCCTTTTTGAGGACAGCATAACTGGAGTGTCTTAATTGGTGAAATTGTCCTGACCAAGATTGTCTGGAAAACATCTTTTAAATGTAAGCAGGTCGTTTATATAATAATATAGCCATTATATGTTGGTGCTCCTAAACGTTGTTTAAAAGCAAAACATTGTATTGACGTGTAGAAAAACGTGTCCTAGTTGGGATTCATCGTCGGCCTCGTGGCCTAATGGATAAGGCGTCTGACTTCGAATCAGAAGATTGCGAGTTCGAGTCTCGTCGGGGTCGTATTTGTACTCTTTTTATGCAAGTGTGAAAAGTGTCCTTTTTGAGGACAGCATAACTGGAGTGTCTTAATTGGTGAAATTGTCCTGTGCAAGATTGTCTGGAAAACATCTTTTAAATGTAAGCAGGTCGATTATATAATAATATAGACATTATATGTTGGTGCTCCTAAACGTTGTTTAAAAGCAAAAACATTGTATTGACGTGTAGATAAACGTGTCCTAGTTGGGAATCATCGTCGGCCTCGTGGCCTAATGGATAAGGCGTCTGACTTCGAATCAGAAGATTGCGAGTTCGAGTCTCGTCGGGGTCGTATTTGTACTCTTTTTATGCAAGTGTGAAAAGTGTCCTTTTTGAGGACAGCATAACTGGAGTGACTTAATTGGCGAAATTGCCCTGTTCAACATTGTCTGGAAAACATCTTTTAAATGTAAGCAGGTCGTTTATATAATAATATAGCCATTATATGTTGGTGCTCCTAAACGTTGTTTAAAAGCAAAACATTGTATTGACGTGTAGAAAAACGTGTCCTAGTTGGGATTCATCGTCGGCCTCGTGGCCTAATGGATAAGGCGTCTGAGTTCGAATCAGAAGATTGCGAGTTCGAGTCTCGTCGGGGTCGTATTTGTACTCTTTTTATGCAAGTGTGAAAAGTGTCCTCTTTTAGGACAGCATAACTGGAGTGTCTTAATTGGCGAAATTGCCCTGTGCAACATTGTCTGGAAAACATCTTTTAAATGTAAGCAGGTCGTTTATATAATAATATAGACATTATATGTTGGTGCTCCTAAACGTTGTTTAAAAGCAAAACATTGTATTGACGTGTAGAAAAACGTGTCCTAGTTGGGATTCATCGTCGGCCTCGTGGCCTAATGGATAAGGCGTCTGACTTCGAATCAGAAGATTGCGAGTTCGAGTCTCGTCGGGGTCGTATTTGTACTCTTTTTATGCAAGTGTGAAAAGTGTCCTTTTTGAGGACAGCTTAACTGGAGTGTCTTAATTGGTGAAATTGTCCTGAGCAACATTGTCTGGAAAACATCTTTTAAATGTAAGCAGGTCGTTTATATAATAATAAAGACATTATATGTTGGTGCTCCTAAACGTTGTTTAAAAGCAAAACATTGTATTGACGTGTAGAAAAACGTGTCCTAGTTGGGATTCATCGTCGGCCTCGTGGCCTAATGGATAAGGCGTCTGACTTCGAATCAGAAGATTGCGAGGTCGAGTCTCGTAGGGGTCGTATTTGTACTCTTTTTATGCAAGTGTGAAAGGTGTCCTCTTTTAGGACAGCATAACTGGAGTGTCTTAATTGGCGAAATTGCCCTGTGCAACATTGTCTGGAAAACATCTTTTAAATGTAAGCAGGTCGTTTATATAATAATAAAGACATTATATGTTGGTGCTCCTAAACGTTGTTTAAAAGCAAAACATTGTATTGACGTGTAGAAAAACGTGTCCTGGTTGGGATTCATCGTCGGCCTCGTGGCCTAATGGATAAGGCGTCTGACTTCGAATCAGAAGATTGCGAGTTCGAGTCTCGTCGGGGTCGTATATGTACTCTTTTTATGCAAGTGTGAAAAGTGTCCTTTTTGAGGACAGCATAACTGGAGTAACTTAATTGGTGAAATTGTCCTGAGCAAGATTGTCTGGAAAACATCTTTTAAATGTAAGCAGGTCGTTTATATAATAATATAGACATTATATGTTGGTGCTCCTAAACGTTGTTTAAAAGCAAAACATTGTATTGACGTATAGAAAAACGTGTCCTAGTTGGGATTCATCGTCGGCCTCGTGGCCTAATGGATAAGGCGTCTGACTTCGAATGAGAAGATTGCGAGTTCGAGTCTCGTCGGGGTCGTATTCGTACTCTTTTTATACAAGTGTGAAAGGTGTCCTTTTTTTAGGACAGCATAACTGGAGTGTCTTAATTGGTGAAATTGTCCTGTGCAAGATTGTCTGGAAAACATCTTTTAAATGTAAGCAGGTCGTTTATATAATAATATAGACATTATATGTTGGTGCTCCTAAACGTTGTTTAAAAGCAAAACATTGTATTGACGTGTAGAAAAACGTGTCCTAGTTGGGATTCATCGTCGGCCTCGTGGCCTAATGGATAAGGCGTCTGACTTCGAATCAGAAGATTGCGAGTTCGAGTCTCGTCGGGGTCGTATTTGTACTCTTTTTATACAAGTGTGAAAGGTGTCCATTTTTGAGGACAGCATAACTGGAGTGTCTTAATTGGTGAAATTGTCCTGAGCAAGATTGTCTGGAAAACATCTTTTAAATGTAAGCAGGTCGTTTATATAATAATATAGCCATTATATGTTGGTGCTCCTAAACGTTGTTTAAAAGCAAAACATTGTATTGACGTGTAGAAAAACGTGTCCTAGTTGGGATTCATCGTCGGCCTCGTGGCCTAATGGATAAGGCGTCTGACTTCGAATCAGAAGATTGCGAGTTCGAGTCTCGTCGGGGTCGTATTTGTACTCTTTTTATGCAAGTGTGAAAAGTGTCCTTTTTGAGGACAGCATAACTGGAGTGTCTTAATTGGTGAAATTGTCCTGTGCAAGATTGTCTGGAAAACATCTTTTAAATGTAAGCAGGTCGATTATATAATAATATAGACATTATATGTTGGTGCTCCTAAACGTTGTTTAAAAGCAAAAACATTGTATTGACGTGTAGATAAACGTGTCCTAGTTGGGAATCATCGTCGGCCTCGTGGCCTAATGGATAAGGCGTCTGACTTCGAATCAGAAGATTGCGAGTTCGAGTCTCGTCGGGGTCGTATTTGTACTCTTTTTATGCAAGTGTGAAAAGTGTCCTTTTTGAGGACAGCATAACTGGAGTGACTTAATTGGCGAAATTGCCCTGTTCAACATTGTCTGGAAAACATCTTTTAAATGTAAGCAGGTCGTTTATATAATAATATAGCCATTATATGTTGGTGCTCCTAAACGTTGTTTAAAAGCAAAACATTGTATTGACGTGTAGAAAAACGTGTCCTAGTTGGGATTCATCGTCGGCCTCGTGGCCTAATGGATAAGGCGTCTGAGTTCGAATCAGAAGATTGCGAGTTCGAGTCTCGTCGGGGTCGTATTTGTACTCTTTTTATGCAAGTGTGAAAAGTGTCCTCTTTTAGGACAGCATAACTGGAGTGTCTTAATTGGCGAAATTGCCCTGTGCAACATTGTCTGGAAAACATCTTTTAAATGTAAGCAGGTCGTTTATATAATAATATAGACATTATATGTTGGTGCTCCTAAACGTTGTTTAAAAGCAAAACATTGTATTGACGTGTAGAAAAACGTGTCCTAGTTGGGATTCATCGTCGGCCTCGTGGCCTAATGGATAAGGCGTCTGACTTCGAATCAGAAGATTGCGAGTTCGAGTCTCGTCGGGGTCGTATTTGTACTCTTTTTATGCAAGTGTGAAAAGTGTCCTTTTTGAGGACAGCTTAACTGGAGTGTCTTAATTGGTGAAATTGTCCTGAGCAACATTGTCTGGAAAACATCTTTTAAATGTAAGCAGGTCGTTTATATAATAATAAAGACATTATATGTTGGTGCTCCTAAACGTTGTTTAAAAGCAAAACATTGTATTGACGTGTAGAAAAACGTGTCCTAGTTGGGATTCATCGTCGGCCTCGTGGCCTAATGGATAAGGCGTCTGACTTCGAATCAGAAGATTGCGAGGTCGAGTCTCGTAGGGGTCGTATTTGTACTCTTTTTATGCAAGTGTGAAAGGTGTCCTCTTTTAGGACAGCATAACTGGAGTGTCTTAATTGGCGAAATTGCCCTGTGCAACATTGTCTGGAAAACATCTTTTAAATGTAAGCAGGTCGTTTATATAATAATAAAGACATTATATGTTGGTGCTCCTAAACGTTGTTTAAAAGCAAAACATTGTATTGACGTGTAGAAAAACGTGTCCTGGTTGGGATTCATCGTCGGCCTCGTGGCCTAATGGATAAGGCGTCTGACTTCGAATCAGAAGATTGCGAGTTCGAGTCTCGTCGGGGTCGTATATGTACTCTTTTTATGCAAGTGTGAAAAGTGTCCTTTTTGAGGACAGCATAACTGGAGTAACTTAATTGGTGAAATTGTCCTGAGCAAGATTGTCTGGAAAACATCTTTTAAATGTAAGCAGGTCGTTTATATAATAATATAGACATTATATGTTGGTGCTCCTAAACGTTGTTTAAAAGCAAAACATTGTATTGACGTATAGAAAAACGTGTCCTAGTTGGGATTCATCGTCGGCCTCGTGGCCTAATGGATAAGGCGTCTGACTTCGAATGAGAAGATTGCGAGTTCGAGTCTCGTCGGGGTCGTATTCGTACTCTTTTTATACAAGTGTGAAAGGTGTCCTTTTTTTAGGACAGCATAACTGGAGTGTCTTAATTGGTGAAATTGTCCTGTGCAAGATTGTCTGGAAAACATCTTTTAAATGTAAGCAGGTCGTTTATATAATAATATAGACATTATATGTTGGTGCTCCTAAACGTTGTTTAAAAGCAAAACATTGTATTGACGTGTAGAAAAACGTGTCCTAGTTGGGATTCATCGTCGGCCTCGTGGCCTAATGGATAAGGCGTCTGACTTCGAATCAGAAGATTGCGAGTTCGAGTCTCGTCGGGGTCGTATTTGTACTCTTTTTATACAAGTGTGAAAGGTGTCCATTTTTGAGGACAGCATAACTGGAGTGTCTTAATTGGTGAAATTGTCCTGAGCAAGATTGTCTGGAAAACATCTTTTAAATGTAAGCAGGTCGTTTATATAATAATATAGACATTATATGTTGGTGCTCCTAAACGTTGTTTAAAAGCAAAACATTGTATTGACGTGTAGATAAACGTGTCCTAGTTGCGAATCATCGTCGGCCTCGTGGCCTAATGGATAAGGCGTCTGACTTCGAATCAGAAGATTGCGAGTTCGAGTCTCGTCGGGGTCGTATTTGTACTCTTTTTATGCAAGTGTGAAAAGTGTCCTTTTTGAGGACAGCATAACTGGAGTGACTTAATTGGCGAAATTGCCCTGTTCAACATTGTCTGGAAAACATCTTTTAAATGTAAGCAGGTCGTTTATATAATAATATAGCCATTATATGTTGGTGCTCCTAAACGTTGTTTAAAAGCAAAACATTGTATTGACGTGTAGAAAAACGTGTCCTAGTTGGGATTCATCGTCGGCCTCGTGGCCTAATGGATAAGGCGTCTGACTTCGAATCAGAAGATTGCGATTTCGAGTCTCGTCGGGGTCGTATATGTAGTCTTTTTATGCAAGTGTGAAAAGTGTCCTTTTTGAGGACAGCATAACTGGAGTGACTTAATTGGTGAAATTGTCCTGAGCAAGATTGTCTGGAAAACATCTTTTAAATGTAAGCAGGTCGTTTATATAATAATATAGACATTATATGTTGGTGCTCCTAAACGTTGTTTAAAAGCAAAACATTGTATTGACGTGTAGAAAAACGTGTCCTAGTTGGGATTCATCGTCGGCCTCGTGGCCTAATGGATAAGGCGTCTGACTTCGAATCAGAAGATTGCGAGTTCGAGTCTCGTCGGGGTCGTATTTGTACTCTTTTTATGCAAGTGTGAAAAGTGTCCTCTTTTAGGACAGCATAACTGGAGTGTCTTAATTGGCGAAATTGCCCTGTGCAAGATTGTCTGGAAAACATCTTTTAAATGTAAGCAGGTCGTTTATATAATAATATAGACATTATATGTTGGTGCTCCTAAACGTTGTTTAAAAGCAAAACATTGTATTGACGTGTAGAAAAACGTGTCCTAGTTGGGATTCATCGTCGGCCTCGTGGCCTAATGGATAAGGCGTCTGACTTCGAATCAGAAGATTGCGAGTTCGAGTCTCGTCTGGGTCGTATTTGTTCTCTTTTTATGCAAGTGTTTGACAGTTTCCTTTTTGAGGACAGCATAACTGGAGTGTCTTAATTGGTGAAATTGTCCTGAGCAACATTGTCTGGAAAACATCTTTTAAATGTAAGCAGGTCGTTTATATAATAATATAGACATTATATGTTGGTGCTCCTAAACGTTGTTTAAAAGCAAAACATTGTATTGACGTGTAGTAAAACGTGTCCTAGTTGGGATTCATCGTCGGCCTCGTGGCCTAATAGATAAGGCGTCTGACTTCGAATCAGAAGATTGCGAGTTCGAGTCTCGTCGGGGTCGTATTTGTACTCTTTTTATACAAGTGTGAAAGGTGTCCTTTTTTGAGGACAGCATAACTGGAGTGTCTTAATTGGTGAAATTGTCCTGTGCAACATTGTCTGGAAAACATCTTTTAAATGTAAGCAGGTCGTTTATATAATAATATAGACATTATATGTTGGTGCTCCTAAACGTTGTTTAAAAGCAAAACATTGTATTGACGTGTAGAAAAACGTGTCCTGGTTGGTATTCATCGTCGGCCTCCTGGCCTAATGGATAAGGCGTCTGACTTCGAATCAGAAGATTGCGAGTTCGAGTCTCGTCGGGGTCGTATTTGTACTCTCTTTATGCAAGTGTGAAAAGTGTCCTTTTTGAGGACAGCATAACTGGAGTGTCTTAATTGGCGAAATTGCCCTGTGCAAGATTGTCTGGAAAACATCTTTCAAATGTAAGCAGGTCGTTTATATAATAATATAGCCATTATATGTTGGTGCTCCTAAACGTTGTTTAAAAGCAAAACATTGTATTGACGTGTAGAAAAACGTGTCCTAGTTGGGATTCATCGTCGGCCTCGTGGCCTAATGGATAAGGCGTCTGACTTCGAATCAGAAGATTGCGAGTTCGAGTCTCGTCGGGGTCGTATTTGTACTCTTTTTATGCAAGTGTGAAAAGTGTCCCTTTTGAGGACAGCATAACTGGAGTGACTTAATTGGCGAAATTGCCCTGTTCAACATTGTCTGGAAAACATCTTTTAAATGTAAGCAGGTCGTTTATATAATAATATAGCCATTATATGTTGGTGCTCCTAAACGTTGTTTAAAAGCAAAACATTGTATTGACGTGTAGAAAAACGTGTCCTAGTTGGGATTCATCGTCGGCCTCGTGGCCTAATGGATAAGGCGTCTGACTTCGAATCAGAAGATTGCGAGTTCGAGTCTCGTCGGGGTCGTATATGTACTCTTTTTATGCAAGTGTGAAAAGTGTCCTTTTTGAGGACAGCATAACTGGAGTGTCTTAATTGGTGAAATTGTCCTGACCAAGATTGTCTGGAAAACATCTTTTAAATGTAAGCAGGTCGTTTATATAATAATATAGCCATTATATGTTGGTGCTCCTAAACGTTGTTTAAAAGCAAAACATTGTATTGACGTGTAGAAAAACGTGTCCTAGTTGGGATTCATCGTCGGCCTCGTGGCCTAATGGATAAGGCGTCTGACTTCGAATCAGAAGATTGCGAGTTCGAGTCTCGTCGGGGTCGTATTTGTACTCTTTTTATGCAAGTGTGAAAAGTGTCCTTTTTGAGGACAGCATAACTGGAGTGTCTTAATTGGTGAAATTGTCCTGTGCAAGATTGTCTGGAAAACATCTTTTAAATGTAAGCAGGTCGATTATATAATAATATAGACATTATATGTTGGTGCTCCTAAACGTTGTTTAAAAGCAAAAACATTGTATTGACGTGTAGATAAACGTGTCCTAGTTGGGAATCATCGTCGGCCTCGTGGCCTAATGGATAAGGCGTCTGACTTCGAATCAGAAGATTGCGAGTTCGAGTCTCGTCGGGGTCGTATTTGTACTCTTTTTATGCAAGTGTGAAAAGTGTCCTTTTTGAGGACAGCATAACTGGAGTGACTTAATTGGCGAAATTGCCCTGTTGAACATTGTCTGGAAAACATCTTTTAAATGTAAGCAGGTCGTTTATATAATAATATAGCCATTATATGTTGGTGCTCCTAAACGTTGTTTAAAAGCAAAACATTGTATTGACGTGTAGAAAAACGTGTCCTAGTTGGGATTCATCGTCGGCCTCGTGGCCTAATGGATAAGGCGTCTGAGTTCGAATCAGAAGATTGCGAGTTCGAGTCTCGTCGGGGTCGTATTTGTACTCTTTTTATGCAAGTGTGAAAAGTGTCCTCTTTTAGGACAGCATAACTGGAGTGTCTTAATTGGCGAAATTGCCCTGTGCAACATTGTCTGGAAAACATCTTTTAAATGTAAGCAGGTCGTTTATATAATAATATAGACATTATATGTTGGTGCTCCTAAACGTTGTTTAAAAGCAAAACATTGTATTGACGTGTAGAAAAACGTGTCCTAGTTGGGATTCATCGTCGGCCTCGTGGCCTAATGGATAAGGCGTCTGACTTCGAATCAGAAGATTGCGAGTTCGAGTCTCGTCGGGGTCGTATTTGTACTCTTTTTATGCAAGTGTGAAAAGTGTCCTTTTTGAGGACAGCTTAACTGGAGTGTCTTAATTGGTGAAATTGTCCTGAGCAACATTGTCTGGAAAACATCTTTTAAATGTAAGCAGGTCGTTTATATAATAATAAAGACATTATATGTTGGTGCTCCTAAACGTTGTTTAAAAGCAAAACATTGTATTGACGTGTAGAAAAACGTGTCCTAGTTGGGATTCATCGTCGGCCTCGTGGCCTAATGGATAAGGCGTCTGACTTCGAATCAGAAGATTGCGAGGTCGAGTCTCGTCGGGGTCGTATTTGTACTCTTTTTATGCAAGTGTGAAAGGTGTCCTCTTTTAGGACAGCATAACTGGAGTGTCTTAATTGGCGAAATTGCCCTGTGCAACATTGTCTGGAAAACATCTTTTAAATGTAAGCAGGTCGTTTATATAATAATAAAGACATTATATGTTGGTGCTCCTAAACGTTGTTTAAAAGCAAAACATTGTATTGACGTGTAGAAAAACGTGTCCTGGTTGGGATTCATCGTCGGCCTCGTGGCCTAATGGATAAGGCGTCTGACTTCGAATCAGAAGATTGCGAGTTCGAGTCTCGTCGGGGTCGTATATGTACTCTTTTTATGCAAGTGTGAAAAGTGTCCTTTTTGAGGACAGCATAACTGGAGTAACTTAATTGGTGAAATTGTCCTGAGCAAGATTGTCTGGAAAACATCTTTTAAATGTAAGCAGGTCGTTTATATAATAATATAGACATTATATGTTGGTGCTCCTAAACGTTGTTTAAAAGCAAAACATTGTATTGACGTATAGAAAAACGTGTCCTAGTTGGGATTCATCGTCGGCCTCGTGGCCTAATGGATAAGGCGTCTGACTTCGAATGAGAAGATTGCGAGTTCGAGTCTCGTCGGGGTCGTATTCGTACTCTTTTTATACAAGTGTGAAAGGTGTCCTTTTTTTAGGACAGCATAACTGGAGTGTCTTAATTGGTGAAATTGTCCTGTGCAAGATTGTCTGGAAAACATCTTTTAAATGTAAGCAGGTCGTTTATATAATAATATAGACATTATATGTTGGTGCTCCTAAACGTTGTTTAAAAGCAAAACATTGTATTGACGTGTAGAAAAACGTGTCCTGGTTGGGATTCATCGTCGGCCTCGTGGCCTAATGGATAAGGCGTCTGACTTCGAATCAGAAGATTGCGAGTTCGAGTCTCGTCGGGGTCGTATTTGTACTCTTTTTATGCAAGTGTGAAAAGTGTCCTCTTTTAGGACAGCATAACTGGAGTGTCTTAATTGGCGAAATTGCCCTGTGCAACATTGTCTGGAAAACATCTTTTAAATGTAAGCAGGTCGTTTATATAATAATATAGCCATTATATGTTGGTGCTCCTAAACGTTGTTTAAAAGCAAAACATTGTATTGACGTGTAGAAAAACGTGTCCTAGTTGGGATTCATCGTCGGCCTCGTGGCCTAATGGATAAGGCGTCTGACTTCGAATCAGAAGATTGCGAGTTCGAGTCTCGTCGGGGTCGTATTTGTACTCTTTTTATACAAGTGTGAAAGGTGTCCATTTTTGAGGACAGCATAACTGGAGTGTCTTAATTGGTGAAATTGTCCTGAGCAAGATTGTCTGGAAAACATCTTTTAAATGTAAGCAGGTCGTTTATATAATAATATAGACATTATATGTTGGTGCTCCTAAACGTTGTTTAAAAGCAAAACATTGTATTGACGTGTAGATAAACGTGTCCTAGTTGCGAATCATCGTCGGCCTCGTGGCCTAATGGATAAGGCGTCTGACTTCGAATCAGAAGATTGCGAGTTCGAGTCTCGTCGGGGTCGTATTTGTACTCTTTTTATGCAAGTGTGAAAAGTGTCCTTTTTGAGGACAGCATAACTGGAGTGACTTAATTGGCGAAATTGCCCTGTTCAACATTGTCTGGAAAACATCTTTTAAATGTAAGCAGGTCGTTTATATAATAATATAGCCATTATATGTTGGTGCTCCTAAACGTTGTTTAAAAGCAAAACATTGTATTGACGTGTAGAAAAACGTGTCCTAGTTGGGATTCATCGTCGGCCTCGTGGCCTAATGGATAAGGCGTCTGACTTCGAATCAGAAGATTGCGATTTCGAGTCTCGTCGGGGTCGTATATGTAGTCTTTTTATGCAAGTGTGAAAAGTGTCCTTTTTGAGGACAGCATAACTGGAGTGACTTAATTGGTGAAATTGTCCTGAGCAAGATTGTCTGGAAAACATCTTTTAAATGTAAGCAGGTCGTTTATATAATAATATAGACATTATATGTTGGTGCTCCTAAACGTTGTTTAAAAGCAAAACATTGTATTGACGTGTAGAAAAACGTGTCCTAGTTGGGATTCATCGTCGGCCTCGTGGCCTAATGGATAAGGCGTCTGACTTCGAATCAGAAGATTGCGAGTTCGAGTCTCGTCGGGGTCGTATTTGTTCTCTTTTTATGCAAGTGTTTGACAGTTTCCTTTTTGAGGACAGCATAACTGGAGTGTCTTAATTGGTGAAATTGTCCTGAGCAACATTGTCTGGAAAACATCTTTTAAATGTAAGCAGGTCGTTTATATAATAATATAGACATTATATGTTGGTGCTCCTAAACGTTGTTTAAAAGCAAAACATTGTATTGACGTGTAGTAAAACGTGTCCTAGTTGGGATTCATCGTCGGCCTCGTGGCCTAATAGATAAGGCGTCTGACTTCGAATCAGAAGATTGCGAGTTCGAGTCTCGTCGGGGTCGTATTTGTACTCTTTTTATACAAGTGTGAAAGGTGTCCTTTTTTGAGGACAGCATAACTGGAGTGTCTTAATTGGTGAAATTGTCCTGTGCAACATTGTCTGGAAAACATCTTTTAAATGTAAGCAGGTCGTTTATATAATAATATAGACATTATATGTTGGTGCTCCTAAACGTTGTTTAAAAGCAAAACATTGTATTGACGTGTAGAAAAACGTGTCCTGGTTGGTATTCATCGTCGGCTTCCTGGCCTAATGGATAAGGCGTCTGACTTCGAATCAGAAGATTGCGAGTTCGAGTCTCGTCGGGGTCGTATTTGTACTCTCTTTATGCAAGTGTGAAAAGTGTCCTTTTTGAGGACAGCATAACTGGAGTGTCTTAATTGGCGAAATTGCCCTGTGCAAGATTGTCTGGAAAACATCTTTCAAATGTAAGCAGGTCGTTTATATAATAATATAGCCATTATATGTTGGTGCTCCTAAACGTTGTTTAAAAGCAAAACATTGTATTGACGTGTAGAAAAACGTGTCCTAGTTGGGATTCATCGTCGGCCTCGTGGCCTAATGGATAAGGCGTCTGACTTCGAATCAGAAGATTGCGAGTTCGAGTCTCGTCGGGGTCGTATTTGTACTCTTTTTATACAAGTGTGAAAGGTGTCCATTTTTGAGGACAGCATAACTGGAGTGTCTTAATTGGTGAAATTGTCCTGAGCAAGATTGTCTGGAAAACATCTTTTAAATGTAAGCAGGTCGTTTATATAATAATATAGACATTATATGTTGGTGCTCCTAAACGTTGTTTAAAAGCAAAACATTGTATTGACGTGTAGATAAACTTGTCCTAGTTGCGAATCATCGTCGGCCTCGTGGCCTAATGGATAAGGCGTCTGACTTCGAATCAGAAGATTGCGAGTTCGAGTCTCGTCGGGGTCGTATTTGTACTCTTTTTATGCAAGTGTGAAAAGTGTCCCTTTTGAGGACAGCATAACTGGAGTGACTTAATTGGCGAAATTGCCCTGTTCAACATTGTCTGGAAAACATCTTTTAAATGTAAGCAGGTCGTTTATATAATAATATAGCCATTATATGTTGGTGCTCCTAAACGTTGTTTAAAAGCAAAACATTGTATTGACGTGTAGAAAAACGTGTCCTAGTTGGGATTCATCGTCGGCCTCGTGGCCTAATGGATAAGGCGTCTGACTTCGAATCAGAAGATTGCGATTTCGAGTCTCGTCGGGGTCGTATATGTACTCTTTTTATACAAGTGTGAAAGGTGTCCTTTTTTGAGGACAGCATAACTGGAGTGTCTTAATTGGTGAAATTGTCCTGTGCAAGATTGTCTGGAAAACATCTTTTAAATGTAAGCAGGTCGTTTATATAATAATATAGACATTATATGTTGGTGCTCCTAAACGTTGTTTAAAAGCAAAACATTGTATTGACGTGTAGAAAAACGTGTCCTGCTTGGTATTCATCGTCGGCCTCCTGGCCTAATGGATAAGGCGACTGACTTCGAATCAGAAGATTGCGAGTTCGAGTCTCGTCGGGGTCGTATTTGTACTCTTTTTATGCAAGTGTGAAAAGTGTCCTTTTTGAGGACAGCATAACTGGAGTGACTTAATTGGCGAAATTGCCCTGTGCAACATTGTCTGGAAAACATCTTTTAAATGTAAGCAGGTCGTTTATATAATAATATAGACATTATATGTTGGTGCTCCTAAACGTTGTTTAAAAGCAAAACATTGTATTGACGTGTAGAAAAACGTGTCCTAGTTGGGATTCATCGTCGGCCTCGTGGCCTAATGGATAAGGCGTCTGACTTCGAATCAGAAGATTGCGAGTTCGAGTCTCGTCGGGGTCGTATTTGTACTCTTTTTATGCAAGTGTGAAAAGTGTCCTTTTTGAGGACAGCATAACTGGAGTGTCTTAATTGGCGAAATTGCCCTGTGCAACATTGTCTGGAAAACATCTTTTAAATGTAAGCAGGTCGTTTATATAATAATATAGACATTATATGTTGGTGCTCCTAAACGTTGTTTAAAAGCAAAACATTGTATTGACGTGTAGAAAAACGTGTCCTAGTTGGGATTCATCGTCGGCCTCGTGGCCTAATGGATAAGGCGTCTGACTTCGAATCAGAAGATTGCGAGTTCTAGTCTCGTCGGGGTCGTATTTGTACTCTTTTTATGCAAGTGTGAAAGGTGTCCTTTTTTGAGGACAGCATAACTGGAGTGTCTTAATTGGTGAAATTGTCCTGTGCAAGATTGTCTGGAAAACATCTTTTAAATGTAAGCAGGTCGTTTATATAATAATCTAGACATTATATGTTGGTGCTCCTAAACGTTGTTTAAAAGCAAAACATTGTATTAACGTGTAGAAAAACGTGTCCTAGTTGATATTCATCGTTGGCCTCGTGGCCTAATGGATAAGGCGTCTGACTTCGAATCAGAAGATTGCGATTTCGAGTCTCGTCGGGGTCGTATTTGTACTCTTTTTATGCAAGTGTGAAAAGTGTCCTTTTTGAGGACAGCATAACTGGAGTGTCTTAATTGGTGAAATTGTCCTGAGCAAGATTGTCTGGAAAACATCTTTTAAATGTAAGCAGGTCGTTTATATAATAATAAAGACATTATATGTTGGTGCTCCTTAACGTTGTTTAAAAGCAAAACATTGTATTGACGTGTAGAAAAACGTGTCCTAGTTGGGATTCATCGTCGGCCTCGTGGCCTAATGGATAAGGCGTCTGACTTCGAATCAGAAGATTGCGAGTTCGAGTCTCGTCGGGGTCGTATTTGTACTCTTTTTATGCAAGTGTGAAAAGTGTCCTCTTTTAGGACAGCATAACTGGAGTGTCTTAATTGGCGAAATTGCCCTGAGCAACATTGTCTGGAAAACATCTTTTAAATGTAAGCAGGTCGTTTATATAATAATATAGACATTATATGTTGGTGCTCCTAAACGTTGTTTAAAAGCAAAACATTGTATTGACGTGTAGAAAAACGTGTCCTAGTTGGGATTCATCGTCGGCCTCGTGGCCTAATGGATAAGGCGTCTGACTTCGAATCAGAAGATTGCGATTTCGAGTCTCGTCGGGGTCGTATTTGTACTCTTTTTATGCAAGTGTGAAAAGTGTCCTTTTTGAGGACAGCATAACTGGAGTGTCTTAATTGGCGAAATTGCCCTGTGCAACATTGTCTGGAAAACATCTTTTAAATGTAAGCAGGTCGTTTATATAATAATATAGACATTATATGTTGGTGCTCCTAAACGTTGTTTAAAAGCAAAACATTGTATTGACGTGTAGAAAAACGTGTCCTAGTTGGGATTCATCGTCGGCCTCGTGGCCTAATGGATAAGGCGTCTGACTTCGAATCAGAAGATTGCGAGTTCGAGTCTCGTCGGGGTCGTATTTGTACTCTTTTTATGCAAGTGTGAAAGGTGTCCTTTTTTGAGGACAGCATAACTGGAGTGTCTTAATTGGTGAAATTGTCCTGTGCAAGATTGTCTGGAAAACATCTTTTAAATGTAAGCAGGTCGTTTATATAATAATCTAGACATTATATGTTGGTGCTCCTAAACGTTGTTTAAAAGCAAAACATTGTATTAACGTGTAGAAAAACGTGTCCTAGTTGGTATTCATCGTTGGCCTCGTGGCCTAATGGATAAGGCGTTTGACTTCGAATCAGAAGATTGCGATTTCGAGTCGCGTCGGGGTCGTATTTGTACTCTTTTTATGCAAGTGTGAAAAGTGTCCTTTTTGAGGACAGCATAACTGGAGTGTCTTAATTGGTGAAATTGTCCTGAGCAAGATTGTCTGGAAAACATCTTTTAAATGTAAGCAGGTCGTTTATATAATAATAAAGACATTATATGTTGGTGCTCCTAAACGTTGTTTAAAAGCAAAACATTGTATTGACGTGTAGAAAAACGTGTCCTAGTTGGGATTCATCGTCGGCCTCGTGGCCTAATGGATAAGGCGTCTGACTTCGAATCAGAAGATTGCGAGTTCGAGTCTCGTCGGGGTCGTATTTGTACACTTTTTATGCAAGTGTGAAAAGTGTCCTCTTTTAGGACAGCATAACTGGAGTGTCTTAATTGGCGAAATTGCCCTGAGCAACATTGTCTGGAAAACATCTTTTAAATGTAAGCAGGTCGTTTATATAATAATATAGACATTATATGTTGGTGCTCCTAAACGTTGTTTAAAAGCAAAACATTGTATTGACGTGTAGAAAAACGTGTCCTAGTTGGGATTCATCGTCGGCCTCGTGGCCTAATGGATAAGGCGTCTGACTTCGAATCAGAAGATTGCGAGTTCGAGTCTCGTCGGGGTCGTATTTGTACTCTTTTTATGCAAGTGTGAAAAGTGTCCTTTTTGAGGACAGCATAACTGGAGTGTCTTAATTGGTGAAATTGTCCTGAGCAACATTGTCTGGAAAACATCTTTTAAATGTAAGCAGGTCGTTTATATAATAATAAAGACATTATATGTTGGTGCCCCTTAACGTTGTTTAAAAGCAAAACATTGTATTGACATGTAGAAAAACGTGTCCTAGTTGGGATTCATCGTCGGCCTCGTGGCCTAATGGATAAGGCGTCTGACTTCGAATCAGAAGATTGCGAGTTCGAGTCTCGTCGGGGTCGTATTTGTACTCTTTTTATGCAAGTGTGAAAGGTGGCCTCTTTTAGGACAGCATAACCTGCGTGTCTTAATTGGCGAAATTGCCCTGTGCAAGATTGTCTGGAAAACATCTTTTAAATGTAAGCAGGTCGTTTATATAAAAATATAGACATTATGTTGGTGCCCCTTAACGTTGTTTAAAAGCAAAACATTGTATTGACGTGTAGAAAAACGTGTCCTAGTTGGGATTCATCGTCGGCCTCGTGGCCTAATGGATAAGGCGTCTGACTTCGAATCAGAAGATTGCGAGTTCGAGTCTCGTCGGGGTCGTATTTGTACTCTTTTTATACAAGTGTGAAAGGTGGCCTTTTTGAGGACAGCATAACTGGAGTGTCTTAATTGGTGAAATTGTCCTGTGCAAGATTGTCTGGAAAACATCTTTTAAATGTAAGCAGGTCTTTTATATAAAAATATAGACATTATGTTGGTGCCCCTAAACGTTGTTTAAAAGCAAAACATTGTATTGACGTGTAGAAAAACGTGTCCTAGTTGGCATTCATCGTCGGCCTCGTGGCCTAATGGATAAGGCGTCTGACTTCGAATCAGAAGATTGCGAGTTCGAGTCTCGTCGGGGTCGTATATGTACTCTTTTTATACAAGTGTGAAAGGTGGCCTTTTTGAGGACAGCATAACCTGCGTGTCTTAATTGGCGAAATTGCCCTGTGCAAGATTGTCTGGAAAACATCTTTTAAATGTAAGCAGGTCGTTTATATAAAAATATAGACATTATGTTGGTGCCCCTTAACGTTGTTTAAAAGCAAAACATTGTATTGACGTGTAGAAAAACGTGTCCTAGTTGGGATTCATCGTCGGCCTCGTGGCCTAATGGATAAGGCGTCTGACTTCGAATCAGAAGATTGCGAGTTCGAGTCTCGTCGGGGTCGTATTTGTACTCTTTTTATACAAGTGTGAAAGGTGGCCTTTTTGAGGACAGCATAACTGGAGTGTCTTAATTGGTGAAATTGTCCTGTGCAACATTGTCTGGAAAACATCTTTTAAATGTAAGCAGGTCTTTTATATAAAAATATAGACATTATGTTGGTGCCCCTAAACGTTGTTTAAAAGCAAAACATTGTATTGACGTGTAGAAAAACGTGTCCTAGTTGGCATTCATCGTCGGCCTCGTGGCCTAATGGATAAGGCGTCTGAGTTCGAATCAGAAGATTGCGAGTTCGAGTCTCGTCGGGGTCGTATTTGTACTCTTTTTATACAAGTGTGAAAAGTGTCCTTTTTGAGGACAGCATAACTGGAGTGTCTTAATTGGTGAAATTGTCCTGTGCAACATTGTCTGGAAAACACCTTTTTAATGTAAGCAGGTCGTTTATATAAAAATATAGACATTATGTTGGTGCCCCTTAACGTTGTTTAAAAGCAAAACATTGTATTGACGTGTAGAAAAATGTGTCCTAGTTGGGTTTCATCGTCGGCCTCGTGGCCTAATGGATAAGGCGTCTGACTTCGAATCAGAAGATTGCGAGTTCGAGTCTCGTCGGGGTCGTATTTGTACTCTTTTTATACAAGTGTGAAAGGTGTCCTTTTTGAGGACAGCATAACTGGAGTGTCTTAATTGGTGAAATTGTCCTGTGCAAGATTGTCTGGAAAACATCTTTTAAATGTAAGCAGGTCGTTTATATAAAAATATAGACATTATATGTTGGTGCTCCTAAACGTTGTTTAAAAGCAAAACATTGTATTGACGTGTAGAAAAACGTGTCCTGGTTGGGATTCATCGTCGGCCTCGTGGCCTAATGGATAAGGCGTGTGACTTCGAATCAGAAGATTGCGAGTTCGAGTCTTGTCGGGGTCGTATTTGTACTCTTTTTATACAAGTGTGAAAGGTGGCCTTTTTGAGGACAGCATAACTGGAGTGTCTTAATTGGTGAAATTGGCCTGTGCAACATTATCTGGAAAACATCTTTTAAATGTAAGCAGGTCGTTTATATAATAATATAGACATTATATGTTGGTGCTCCTAAACGTTGTTTAAAAGCAAAACATTGTATTGACGTGTAGAAAAACGTGTCCTAGTTGGGATTCATCGTCGGCCTCGTGGCCTAATGGATAAGGCGTCTGACTTCGAATCAGAAGATTGCGAGTTCGAGTCTCGTCGGGGTCGTATTTGTACTCTTTTTATACAAGTGTGAAAGGTGGCCTTTTTGAGGACAGCATAACTGGAGTGTCTTGATTGGTGAAATTGTCCTGTGCAACATTGTCTGGAAAACATCTTTTAAATGTAAGCAGGTCGTTTATATAAAAATATAGACATTATATGTTGGTGCTCCTAAACGTTGTTTAAAAGCAAAACATTGTATTGACGTGTAGAAAAACGTGTCCTAGTTGGGATTCATCGTCGGCCTCGTGGCCTAATGGATAAAGCGTCTGACTTCGAATCAGAAGATTGCGAGTTCGAGTCTCGTCGGGGTCGTATTTGTACTCTTTTTATACAAGTGTGAAAGGTGGCCTTTTTGAGGACAGCATAACTGGAGTGTCTTAATTGGTGAAATTGTCCTGTGCAAGATTGTCTGGAAAACATCTTTTAAATGTAAGCAGGTCGTTTATATAAAAATATAGACATTATGTTGGTGCCCCTAAACATTGTTTAAAAGCAAAACATTGTATTGACGTGTAGAAAAACGTGTCCTAGTTGGGATTCATCGTCGGCCTCGTGGCCTAATGGATAAGGCGTCTGACTTCGAATCAGAAGATTGCGAGTTCGAGTCTCGTCGGGGTCGTATTTGTACTCTTTTTATACAAATGTGAAAGGTGGCCTTTTTCAGGGCAGCATAACTGGAGTGTCTTAATTGGTGAAATTGTCCTGTGCAACATTGTCTGGAAAACATCTTTTAAATGTAAGCAGGTCGTTTATATAAAAATATAGACATTATATGTTGGTGCTCCTAAACGTTGTTTAAAAGCAAAACATTGTATTGACGTGTAGAAAAACGTGTCCTAGTTGGGACTCATCCTCGGCCTCGTGGCCTAATGGATAAGGCGTCTGACTTCGAATCAGAAGATTGCGAGTTCGAGTCTCGTTGGGGTCGTATTTGTACTCTTTTTATACAAGTGTGAAAGGTGGCCTTTTTGAGGACAGCATAACTGGAGTGTCTTGATTGGTGAAATTGTCCTGTGCAACATTGTCTGGAAAACATCTTTTAAATGTAAGCAGGTCGTTTATATAATAATATAGACATTATATGTTGGTGCTCCTCAACGTTGTTTAAAAGCAAAACATTGTATTGACGTGTAGAAAAACGTGTCCTAGTTGGGATTCATCGTCGGCCTCGTGGCCTAATGGATAAGGCGTCTGACTTCGAATCAGAAGATTGCGAGTTCGAGTCTCGTTGGGGTCGTATTTGTACTCTTTTTATACAAATGTGAAAGGTGGCCTTTTTGAGGACAGCATAACTGGAGTGTCTTAATTGGTGAAATTGTCCTGTGCAACATTGTCTGGAAAACATCTTTTAAATGTAAGCAGGTCGTTTATATAAAAATATAGACATTATGTTGGTGCCCCTAAACGTTGTTTAAAAGCAAAACATTGTATTGACGTGTAGAAAAACGTGTCCTAGTTGGGATTCATCGTCGGCCTCGTGGCCTAATGGATAAGGCGTCTGACTTCGAATCAGAAGATTGCGAGTTCGAGTCTCGTTGGGGTCGTATTTGTACTCTTTTTATACAAGTGTGAAAGGTGGCCTTTTTGAGGACAGCATAACTGGAGTGTCTTAATTGGTGAAATTGTCCTGTGCAAGATTGTCTGGAAAACATCTTTTAAATGTAAGCAGGTCGTTTATATAAAAATATAGACATTATGTTGGTGCTCCTAAACGTTGTTTAAAAGCAAAACATTGTATTGACGTGTAGAAAAACGTGTCCTAGTTGGGATTCATTGTCGGCCTCGTGGCCTAATGGATAAGGCGTCTGACTTCGAATCAGAAGATTGCGAGTTCGAGTCTCGTCGGGGTCGTATTTGTACTCTTTTTATACAAGTGTGAAAGGTGGCCTTTTTGAGGACAGCATAACTGGAGTGTCTTAATTGGTGAAATTGTCCTGTGCAAGATTGTCTGGAAAACATCTTTTAAATGTAAGCAGGTCGTTTATATAAAAATATAGACATTATGTTGGTGCCCCTAAACATTGTTTAAAAGCAAAACATTGTATTGACGTGTAGAAAAACGTGTCCTAGTTGGGATTCATCGTCGGCCTCGTGGCCTAATGGATAAGGCGTCTGACTTCGAATCAGAAGATTGCGAGTTCGAGTCTCGTCGGGGTCGTATTTGTACTCTTTTTATACAAATGTGAAAGGTGGCCTTTTTCAGGGCAGCATAACTGGAGTGTCTTAATTGGTGAAATTGTCCTGTGCAACATTGTCTGGAAAACATCTTTTAAATGTAAGCAGGTCGTTTATATAAAAATATAGACATTATATGTTGGTGCTCCTCAACGTTGTTTAAAAGCAAAACATTGTATTGACGTGTAGAAAAACGTGTCCTAGTTGGGACTCATCCTCGGCCTCGTGGCCTAATGGATAAGGCGTCTGACTTCGAATCAGAAGATTGCGAGTTCGAGTCTCGTCGGGGTCGTATTTGTACTCTTTTTATACAAGTGTGAAAGGTGGCCTTTTTGAGGACAGCATAACTGGAGTGTCTTGATTGGTGAAATTGTCCTGTGCAAGATTGTCTGGAAAACATCTTTTAAATGTAAGCAGGTCGTTTATATAATAATATAGACATTATATGTTGGTGCTCCTAAACGTTGTTTAAAAGCAAAACATTGTATTGACGTGTAGAAAAACGTGTCCTAGTTGGGATTCATCGTCGGCCTCGTGGCCTAATGGATAAGGCGTCTGACTTCGAATCAGAAGATTGCGAGTTCGAGTCTCGTCGGGGTCGTATTTGTACTCTTTTTATACAAGTGTGAAAGGTGGCCTTTTTCAGGACAGCATAACTGGAGTGTCTTAATTGGTGAAATTGTCCTGTGCAACATTGTCTGGAAAACATCTTTTAAATGTAAGCAGGTCGTTTATATAAAAATATAGACATTATGTTGGTGCTCCTAAACGTTGTTTAAAAGCAAAACATTGTATTGACGTGTAGAAAAACGTGTCCTAGTTGGGATTCATCGTCGGCCTCGTGGCCTAATGGATAAGGCGTCTGACTTCGAATCAGAAGATTGCGAGTTCGAGTCTCGTTGGGGTCGTATTTGTACTCTTTTTATACAAGTGTGAAAGGTGGCCTTTTTGAGGACAGCATAACTGGAGTGTCTTAATTGGTGAAATTGTCCTGTGCAACATTGTCTGGAAAACATCTTTTAAATGTAAGCAGGTCGTTTATATAAAAATATAGACATTATGTTGGTGCCCCTAAACGTTGTTTAAAAGCAAAACATTGTATTGACGTGTAGAAAAACGTGTCCTAGTTGGGATTCATTGTCGGCCTCGTGGCCTAATGGATAAGGCGTCTGACTTCGAATCAGAAGATTGAGAGTTCGAGTCTCGTCGGGGTCGTATTTGTACTCTTTTTATACAAGTGTGAAAGGTGGCCTTTTTCAGGACAGCATAACTGGAGTGTCTTAATTGGTGAAATTGTCCTGTGCAAGATTGTCTGGAAAACATCTTTTAAATGTAAGCAGGTCGTTTATATAAAAATATAGACATTATGTTGGTGCTCCTAAACGTTGTTTAAAAGCAAAACATTGTATTGACGTGTAGAAAAACGTGTCCTAGTTGGGATTCATTGTCGGCCTCGTGGCCTAATGGATAAGGCGTCTGACTTCGAATCAGAAGATTGCGAGTTCGAGTCTCGTCGGGGTCGTATTTGTACTCTTTTTATACAAATGTGAATGGTGGCCTTTTTGAGGGCAGCATAACTGGAGTGTCTTAATTGGTGAAATTGTCCTGTGCAACATTGTCTGGAAAACATCTTTTAAATGTAAGCAGGTCGTTTATATAAAAATATAGACATTATGTTGGTGCCCCTAAACGTTGTTTAAAAGCAAAACATTGTATTGACGTGTAGAAAAACGTGTCCTAGTTGGGATTCATTGTCGGCCTCGTGGCCTAATGGATAAGGCGTCTGACTTCGAATCAGAAGATTGCGAGTTCGAGTCTCGTCGGGGTCGTATTTGTACTCTTTTTATACAAGTGTGAAAGGTGGCCTTTTTGAGGACAGCATAACTGGAGTGTCTTAATTGGTGAAATTGTCCTGTGCAACATTGTCTGGAAAACATCTTTTAAATGTAAGCAGGTCGTTTATATAAAAATATAGACATTATGTTGGTGCCCCTAAACGTTGTTTAAAAGCAAAACATTGTATTGACGTGTAGAAAAACGTGTCCTAGTTGGGATTCATTGTCGACCTCGTGGCCTAATGGATAAGGCGTCTGACTTCGAATCAGAAGATTGCGAGTTCGAGTCTCGTCGGGGTCGTATTTGTACTCTTTTTATACAAGTGTGAAAGGTGTCCTTTTTGAGGACAGCATAACTGGAGTGTCTTAATTGGTGAAATTGTCCTGTGCAACATTGTCTGGAAAACATCTTTTAAATGTAAGCAGGTCGTTTATATAATAATATAGACATTATATGTTGGTGCTCCTCAACGTTGTTTAAAAGCAAAACATTGTATTGACGTGTAGAAAAACGTGTCCTAGTTTGGATTCATCGTCGGCCTCGTGGCCTAATGGATAAGGCGTCTGACTTCGAATCAGAAGATTGCGAGTTCGAGTCTCGTCGGGGTCGTATTTGTACTCTTTTTATACAAATGTGAAAGGTGGCCTTTTTGAGGGCAGCATAACTGGAGTGTCTTAATTGGTGAAATTGTCCTGTGCAACATTGTCTGGAAAACATCTTTTAAATGTAAGCAGGTCGTTTATATAAAAATATAGACATTATGTTGGTGCCCCTAAACGTTGTTTAAAAGCAAAACATTGTATTGACGTGTAGAAAAACGTGTCCTAGTTGGGATTCATCGTCGGCCTCGTGGCCTAATGGATAAGGCGTCTGACTTCGAATCAGAAGATTGCGAGTTCGAGTCTCGTTGGGGTCGTATTTGTACTCTTTTTATACAAGTGTGAAAGGTGTCCTTGTTGAGGACAGCATAACTGGAGTGTCTTAATTGGTGAAATTGTCCTGTGCAAGATTGTCTGGAAAACATCTTTTAAATGTAAGCAGGTCGTTTATATAAAAATATAGACATTATGTTGGTGCCCCTAAACGTTGTTTAAAAGCAAAACATTGTATTGACGTGTAGAAAAACGTGTCCTAGTTGGGATTCATTGTCGGCCTCGTGGCCTAATGGATAAGGCGTCTGACTTCGAATCAGAAGATTGAGAGTTCGAGTCTCGTCGGGGTCGTATTTGTACTCTTTTTATACAAGTGTGAAAGGTGGCCTTTTTGAGGACAGCATAACTGGAGTGTCTTAACTGGTGAAATTGTCCTGTGCAACATTGTCTGGAAAACATCTTTTAAATGTAAGCAGGTCGTTTATATAAAAATATAGACATTATGTTGGTGCCCCTAAACGTTGTTTAAAAGCAAAACATTGTATTGACGTGTAGAAAAACGTGTCCTAGTTGGGATTCATCGTCGGCCTCGTGGCCTAATGGATAAGGCGTGTGACTTCGAATCAGAAGATTGCGAGTTGGAGTCTCGTCGGGGTCGTATTTGTACTCTTTTTATACAAATGTGAAAGGTGGCCTTTTTGAGGGCAGCATAACTGGAGTGTCTTAATTGGTGAAATTGTCCTGTGCAAGATTGTCTGGAAAACATCTTTTAAATGTAAGCAGGTCGTTTATATAAAAATATAGACATTATGTTGGTGCCCCTAAACATTGTTTAAAAGCAAAACATTGTATTGACGTGTAGAAAAACGTGTCCTAGTTGGGATTCATTGTCGGCCTCGTGGCCTAATGGATAAGGCGTCTGACTTCGAATCAGAAGATTGCGAGTTCGAGTCTCGTCGGGGTCGTATTTGTACTCTTTTTATACAAGTGTGAAAGGTGGCCTTTTTGAGGACAGCATAACTGGAGTGTCTTAATTGGTGAAATTGTCCTCTGCAACATTGTCTGGAAAACATCTTTTAAATGTAAGCAGGTCGTTTATATAAAAATATAGACATTATGTTGGTGCCCCTAAACGTTGTTTAAAAGCAAAACATTGTATTGACGTGTAGAAAAACGTGTCCTAGTTGGGATTCATTGTCGGCCTCGTGGCCTAATGGATAAGGCGTCTGACTTCGAATCAGAAGATTGCGAGTTCGAGTCTCGTCGGGGTCGTATTTGTACTCTTTTTATACAAGTGTGAAAGGTGTCCTTTTTGAGGACAGCATAACTGGAGTGTCTTAATTGGTGAAATTGTCCTGTGCAACATTGTCTGGAAAACATCTTTTAAATGTAAGCAGGTCGTTTATATAAAAATATAGACATTATGTTGGTGCCCCTAAACGTTGTTTAAAAGCAAAACATTGTATTGACGTGTAGAAAAACGTGTCCTAGTTGGGATTCATTGTCGGCCTCGTGGCCTAATGGATAAGGCGTCTGACTTCGAATCAGAAGATTGCGAGTTCGAGTCTCGTCGGGGTCGTATTTGTACTCTTTTTATACAAGTGTGAAAGGTGGCCTTTTTGAGGACAGCATAACTGGAGTGTCTTGATTGGTGAAATTGTCCTGTGCAAGATTGTCTGGAAAACATCTTTTAAATGTAAGCAGGTCGTTTATATAATAATATAGACATTATATGTTGGTGCTCCTCAACGTTGTTTAAAAGCAAAACATTGTATTGACGTGTAGAAAAACGTGTCCTAGTTGGGATTCATCGTCGGCCTCGTGGCCTAATGGATAAGGCGTCTGACTTCAAATCAGAAGATTGCGAGTTCGAGTCTCGTCGGGGTCGTATTTGTACTCTTTTTATACAAATGTGAAAGGTGGCCTTTTTGAGGGCAGCATAACTGGAGTGTCTTAATTGGTGAAATTGTCCTCTGCAACATTGTCTGGAAAACATCTTTTAAATGTAAGCAGGTCGTTTATATAAAAATATAGACATTATGTTGGTGCTCCTAAACGTTGTTTAAAAGCAAAACATTGTATTGACGTGTAGAAAAACGTGTCCTAGTTGGGATTCATCGTCGGCCTCGTGGCCTAATGGATAAGGCGTCTGACTTCGAATCAGAAGATTGCGAGTTCGAGTCTCGTTGGGGTCGTATTTGTACTCTTTTTATACAAGTGTGAAAGGTGTCCTTGTTGAGGACAGCATAACTGGAGTGTCTTAATTGGTGAAATTGTCCTGTGCAAGATTGTCTGGAAAACATCTTTTAAATGTAAGCAGGTCGTTTATATAAAAATATAGACATTATGTTGGTGCCCCTAAACGTTGTTTAAAAGCAAAACATTGTATTGACGTGTAGAAAAACGTGTCCTAGTTGGGATTCATTGTCGGCCTCGTGGCCTAATGGATAAGGCGTCTGACTTCGAATCAGAACATTGAGAGTTCGAGTCTCGTCGGGGTCGTATTTGTACTCTTTTTATACAAGTGTGAAAGGTGGCCTTTTTGAGGACAGCATAACTGGAGTGTCTTAATTGGTGAAATTGTCCTCTGCAACATTGTCTGGAAAACATCTTTTAAATGTAAGCAGGTCGTTTATATAAAAATATAGACATTATGTTGGTGCTCCTAAACGTTGTTTAAAAGCAAAACATTGTATTGACGTGTAGAAAAACGTGTCCTAGTTGGGATTCATTGTCGGCCTCGTGGCCTAATGGATAAGGCGTCTGACTTCGAATCAGAAGATTGCGAGTTCGAGTCTCGTCGGGGTCGTATTTGTACTCTTTTTATACAAATGTGAAAGGTGGCCTTTTTGAGGGCAGCATAACTGGAGTGTCTTAATTGGTGAAATTGTCCTGTGCAACATTGTCTGGAAAACATCTTTTAAATGTAAGCAGGTCGTTTATATAAAAATATAGACATTATGTTGGTGCCCCTAAACGTTGTTTAAAAGCAAAACATTGTATTGACGTGTAGAAAAACGTGTCCTAGTTGGGATTCATCGTCGGCCTCGTGGCCTAATGGATAAGGCGTCTGACTTCAAATCAGAAGATTGCGAGTTCCAGTCTCGTCGGGGTCGTATTTGTACTCTTTTTATACAAGTGTGAAAGGTGTCCTTTTTGAGGACAGCATAACTGGAGTGTCTTAATTGGTGAAATTGTCCTGTGCAAGATTGTCTGGAAAACATCTTTTAAATGTAAGCAGGTCGTTTATATAAAAATATAGACATTATGTTGGTGCCCCTAAACGTTGTTTAAAAGCAAAACATTGTATTGACGTGTAGAAAAACGTGTCCTAGTTGGGATTCATTGTCGGCCTCGTGGCCTAATGGATAAGGCGTGTGACTTCGAATCAGAAGATTGCGAGTTCGAGTCTCGTCGGGGTCGTATTTGTACTCTTTTTATACAAGTGTGAAAGGTGGCCTTTTTGAGGACAGCATAACTGGAGTGTCTTAATTGGTGAAATTGTCCTGTGCAAGATTGTCTGGAAAACATCTTTTAAATGTAAGCAGGTCGTTTATATAAAAATATAGACATTATGTTGGTGCCCCTAAACGTTGTTTAAAAGCAAAACATTGTATTGACGTGTAGAAAAACGTGTCCTAGTTGGGATTCATTGTCGGCCTCGTGGCCTAATGGATAAGGCGTCTGACTTCGAATCAGAAGATTGCGAGTTCGAGTCTTGTCGGGGTCGTATTTGTACTCTTTTTATACAAGTGTGAAAGGTGGCCTTTTTGAGGACAGCATAACTGGAGTGTCTTAATTGGTGAAATTGTCCTCTGCAACATTGTCTGGAAAACATCTTTTAAATGTAAGCAGGTCGTTTATATAAAAATATAGACATTATGTTGGTGCCCCTAAACGTTGTTTAAAAGCAAAACATTGTATTGACGTGTAGAAAAACGTGTCCTAGTTGGGATTCATTGTCGGCCTCGTGGCCTAATGGATAAGGCGTCTGACTTCGAATCAGAAGATTGCGAGTTCGAGTCTCGTCGGGGTCGTATTTGTACTCTTTTTATACAAGTGTGAAAGGTGGCCTTTTTGAGGACAGCATAACTGGAGTGTCTTAATTGGTGAAATTGTCCTGTGCAAGATTGTCTGGAAAACATCTTTTAAATGTAAGCAGGTCGTTTATATAAAAATATAGACATTATGTTGGTGCCCCTAAACGTTGTTTAAAAGCAAAACATTGTATTGACGTGTAGAAAAACGTGTCCTAGTTGGGATTCATTGTCGGCCTCGTGGCCTAATGGATAAGGCGTCTGACTTCGAATCAGAAGATTGCGAGTTCGAGTCTCGTCGGGGTCGTATTTGTACTCTTTTTATACAAGTGTGAAAGGTGTCCCTTTTGAGGACAGCATAACTGGAGTGTCTTAATTGGTGAAACTGTCCTGTGCAAGATTATCTGGAAAACATCTTTTAAATGTAAGCAGGTCGTTTATATAAAAATATAGACATTATGTTGGTGCTCCTAAACGTTGTTTAAAAGCAAAACATTGTATTGACGTGTAGAAAAACGTGTCCTAGTTGGGATTCATTGTCGGCCTCGTGGCCTAATGGATAAGGCGTCTGACTTCGAATCAGAAGATTGCGAGTTCGAGTCTCGTCGGGGTCGTATTTGTACTCTTTTTATACAAATGTGAAAGGTGGCCTTTTTGAGGGCAGCATAACTGGAGTGTCTTAATTGGTGAAATTGTCCTGTGCAACATTGTCTGGAAAACATCTTTTAAATGTAAGCAGGTCGTTTATATAAAAATATAGACATTATGTTGGTGCCCCTAAACGTTGTTTAAAAGCAAAACATTGTATTGACGTGTAGAAAAACGTGTCCTAGTTGGGATTCATCGTCGGCCTCGTGGCCTAATGGATAAGGCGTCTGACTTCAAATCAGAAGATTGCGAGTTCCAGTCTCGTCGGGGTCGTATTTGTACTCTTTTTATACAAGTGTGAAAGGTGTCCTTTTTGAGGACAGCATAACTGGAGTGTCTTAATTGGTGAAATTGTCCTGTGCAAGATTGTCTGGAAAACATCTTTTAAATGTAAGCAGGTCGTTTATATAAAAATATAGACATTATGTTGGTGCCCCTAAACGTTGTTTAAAAGCAAAACATTGTATTGACGTGTAGAAAAACGTGTCCTAGTTGGGATTCATTGTCGGCCTCGTGGCCTAATGGATAAGGCGTCTGACTTCGAATCAGAAGATTGCGAGTTCGAGTCTCGTCGGGGTCGTATTTGTACTCTTTTTATACAAGTGTGAAAGGTGGCCTTTTTGAGGACAGCATAACTGGAGTGTCTTAATTGGTGAAATTGTCCTCTGCAACATTGTCTGGAAAACATCTTTTAAATGTAAGCAGGTCGTTTATATAAAAATATAGACATTATGTTGGTGCCCCTAAACGTTGTTTAAAAGCAAAACATTGTATTGACGTGTAGAAAAACGTGTCCTAGTTGGGATTCATTGTCGGCCTCGTGGCCTAATGGATAAGGCGTCTGACTTCGAATCAGAAGATTGCGAGTTCGAGTCTTGTCGGGGTCGTATTTGTACTCTTTTTATACAAGTGTGAAAGGTGGCCTTTTTGAGGACAGCATAACTGGAGTGTCTTAATTGGTGAAATTGTCCTCTGCAACATTGTCTGGAAAACATCTTTTAAATGTAAGCAGGTCGTTTATATAAAAATATAGACATTATGTTGGTGCCCCTAAACGTTGTTTAAAAGCAAAACATTGTATTGACGTGTAGAAAAACGTGTCCTAGTTGGGATTCATTGTCGGCCTCGTGGCCTAATGGATAAGGCGTCTGACTTCGAATCAGAAGATTGCGAGTTCGAGTCTCGTCGGGGTCGTATTTGTACTCTTTTTATACAAGTGTGAAAGGTGGCCTTTTTGAGGACAGCATAACTGGAGTGTCTTAATTGGTGAAATTGTCCTGTGCAAGATTGTCTGGAAAACATCTTTTAAATGTAAGCAGGTCGTTTATATAAAAATATAGACATTATGTTGGTGCCCCTAAACGTTGTTTAAAAGCAAAACATTGTATTGACGTGTAGAAAAACGTGTCCTAGTTGGGATTCATTGTCGGCCTCGTGGCCTAATGGATAAGGCGTCTGACTTCGAATCAGAAGATTGCGAGTTCGAGTCTCGTCGGGGTCGTATTTGTACTCTTTTTATACAAGTGTGAAAGGTGTCCCTTTTGAGGACAGCATAACTGGAGTGTCTTAATTGGTGAAACTGTCCTGTGCAAGATTATCTGGAAAACATCTTTTAAATGTAAGCAGGTCGTTTATATAAAAATATAGACATTATGTTGGTGCCCCTTAACGTTGTTTAAAAGCAAAACATTGTATTGACGTGTAGAAAAACGTGTCCTAGTTGGGATTCATCGTCGGCCTCGTGGCCTAATGGATAAGGCGTCTGACTTCGAATCAGAAGATTGCGAGTTCGAGTCTCGTCGGGGTCGTATTTGTACTCTTTTTATACAAGTGTGAAAGGTGTCCTTTTTGAGGACAGCATAACTGGAGTGTCTTAATTGGTGAAATTGTCCTGTGCAAGATTGTCTGGAAAACATCTTTTAAATGTAAGCAGGTCGTTTATATAAAAATATAGACATTATGTTGGTGCCCCTAAACGTTGTTTAAAAGCAAAACATTGTATTGACGTGTAGAAAAACGTGTCCTAGTTGGGATTCATTGTTGGCCTCGTGGCCTAATGGATAAGGCGTCTGACTTCGAATCAGAAGATTGCGAGTTCGAGTCTCGTCGGGGTCGTATTTGTATTCTTTTTATACAAGTGTGAAAGGTGTCCTTTTTGAGGACAGCATAACTGGAGTGTCTTAATTGGTGAAATTGTCCTGTGCAACATTGTCTGGAAAACATCTTTTAAATGTAAGCAGGTCGTTTATATAAAAATATAGACATTATATGTTGGTGCCCCTAAACGTTGTTTAAAGGAAAACATTGTATTGACGTGTAGAAAAACGTGTCCTAGTTGGGATTCATTGTCGGCCTCGTGGCCTAATGGATAAGGCGTCTGACTTCGAATCAGAAGATTGCGAGTTCGAGTCTCGTCGGGGTCGTATTTGTACTCTTTTTATACAAGTGTGAAAGGTGTCCTTTTTGAGGACAGCATAACTGGAGTGTCTTAATTGGTGAAATTGTCCTGTGCAAGATTGTCTGGAAAACATCTTTTAAATGTAAGCAGGTCGTTTTTAGAAAAATATAGACATTATGTTGGTGCCCCTAAACGTTGTTTAAAAGCAAAACATTGTATTGACGTGTAGAAAAACGTGTCCTGGTTGGGATTTATCGTCGGCCTCGTGGCCTAATGGATAAGGCGTGTGACTTCGAATCAGAAGATTGCATGTTCCAGTCTCGTCGGGGTCGTATTTGTACTCTTTTTATACAAGTGTGAAAAGTGTCCTTTTTGAGGACAGCATTACCTGAGTGTCTTAATTGGCGAAATTGCCCTGTGCAACATTGTCTGGCAAACATCTTTTAAATGTAAGCAGGTCGATCGTTTATATAATAATATAGACATTATATGTTGGTGCTCCTAAACGTTGTTTAAAAGCAAAACATTGTATTGACGTGTAGAAAAACGAGTCCTAGTTGGGATTCATCGTCGGCCTCGTGGCCTAATGGATAAGGCGTCTGACTTCGAATCAGAAGATTGCGAGTTCGAGTCTCGTCGGGGTCGTATTTGTACTCTTTTTATACAAGTGTGAAAAGTGTCCTTTTTGAGGACAGCATAACTGGAGTGTCTTAATTGGTGAAATTGTCCTGTGCAACATTGTCTGGAAAACATCTTTTAAATGTAAGCAGGTCGTTTATATAAAAATATAGACATTATGTTGGTGCCCCTAAACGTTGTTTAAAAGCAAAACATTGTATTGACGTGTAGATAAACGTGTCCTAGTTGGGATTAATCGTCGGCCTCGTGGCCTCATGGATAAGGCGTCTGACTTCGAATCAGAAGATTGCGAGTTCGAGTCTCGTCGGGGTCGTATTTGTACTCTTTTTATACAAAAGTGAAAGGTGGCCTTTTTCAGGGCAGCATAACTGGAGTGTCTTAATTGGTGAAATTGTCCTGTGCAACATTGTCTGGAAAACATCTTTTAAATGTAAGTAGGTCGTTTATATAAAAATATAGACATTATATGTTGGTGCTCCTAAACGTTGTTTAAAAGCAAAACATTGTATTGACGTGTAGAAAAACGTGTCCTAGTTGGGAGTCATCGTCGGCCTCGTGGCCTAATGGATAAGGCGTCTGACTTCGAATCAGAAGATTGCGAGTTCGAGTCTCGTCGGGGTCGTATTTGTACTCTTTTTATACAAGTGTGAAAAGTGTCCTTTTTGAGGACAGCATAACTGGAGTGTCTTGATTGGTGAAATTGTCCTGTGCAAGATTGTCTGGAAAACATCTTTTAAATGTAAGCAGGTCGTTTATATAATAATATAGACATTATATGTTGGTGCTCCTCAACGTTGTTTAAAAGCAAAACATTGTATTGACGTGTAGAAAAACGTGTCCTAGTTGGGATTCATCGTCGGCCTCGTGGCCTAATGGATAAGGCGTCTGACTTCGAATGAGAAGATTGCGAGTTCGAGTCTCGTCGGGGTCGTATTTGTACTCTTTTTATACAAATGTGAAAGGTGGCCTTTTTGAGGGCAGCATAACTGGAGTGTCTTAATTGGTGAAATTGTCCTGTGCAACATTGTCTGGAAAACATCTTTTAAATGTAAGCAGGTCGTTTATATAAAAATATAGACATTATGTTGGTGCCCCTAAACGTTGTTTAAAAGCAAAACATTGTATTGACGTGTAGAAAAACGTGTCCTAGTTGGGATTCATCGTCGGCCTCGTGGCCTAATGGATAAGGCGTCTGACTTCGAATCAGAAGATTGCGAGTTCGAGTCTCGTCGGGGTCGTATTTGTACTCTTTTTATACAAGTGTGAAAGGTGTCCTTGTTGAGGACAGCATAACTGGAGTGTCTTAATTGGTGAAATTGTCCTGTGCAAGATTGTCTCGAAAACATCTTTTAAATGTAAGCAGGTCGTTTATATAAAAATATAGACATTATGTTGGTGCCCCTAAACGTTGTTTAAAAGCAAAACATTGTATTGACGTGTAGAAAAACGTGTCCTAGTTGGGATTCATTGTCGGCCTCGTGGCCTAATGGATAAGGCGTCTGACTTCGAATCAGAAGATTGCGAGTTCGAGTCTCGTCGGGGTCGTATTTGTACTCTTTTTATACAAGTGTGAAAGGTGGCCTTTTTGAGGACAGCATAACTGGAGTGTCTTAATTGGTGAAATTGTCCTGTGCAACATTGTCTGGAAAACATCTTTTAAATGTAAGCAGGTCGTTTATATAAAAATATAGACATTATGTTGGTGCCCCTAAACGTTGTTTAAAAGCAAAACATTGTATTGACGTGTAGAAAAACGTGTCCTAGTTGGGATTCATTGTCGGCCTCGTGGCCTAATGGATAAGGCGTCTGACTTCGAATCAGAAGATTGCGAGTTCGAGTCTCGTCGGGGTCGTATTTGTACTCTTTTTATACAAGTGTGAAAAGTGTCCTTTTTGAGGACAGCATAACTGGAGTGTCTTAATTGGTGAAATTGTCCTGTGCAACATTGTCTGGAAAACATCTTTTAAATGTAAGCAGGTCGTTTATATAAAAATATAGACATTATGTTGGTGCCCCTAAACGTTGTTTAAAAGCAAAACATTGTATTGACGTGTAGATAAACGTGTCCTAGTTGGGATTCATCGTCGGCCTCGTGGCCTAATGGATAAGGCGTCTGACTTCGAATCAGAAGATTGCGAGTTCGAGTCTCGTCGGGGTCGTATTTGTACTCTTTTTATACAAGTGTGAAAAGTGTCCTTTTTGAGGACAGCATAACTGGAGTGTCTTAATTGGTGAAATTGTCCTGTGCAACATTGTCTGGAAAACATCTTTTAAATGTAAGCAGGTCGTTTATATAAAAATATAGACATTATATGTTGGTGCTCCTCAACGTTGTTTAAAAGCAAAACATTGTATTGACGTGTAGAAAAACGTGTCACATTTGGGATTCATCGTCGGCCTCGTGGCCTAATGGATAAGGCGTCTGACTTCGAATCAGAAGATTGCGAGTTCGAGTCTCGTCGGGGTCGTATTTGTACTCTTTTTATACAAGTGTGAAAGGTGTCCTTTTTGAGGACAGCATAACTGGAGTGTCTTAATTGGTGAAATTGTCCTCTGCAAGATTGTCTGGAAAACATCTTTTAAATGTAAGCAGGTCGTTTATATAAAAATATAGACATTATGTTGGTGCCCCTAAACGTTGTTTAAAAGCAAAACATTGTATTGACGTGTAGATAAACGTGTCCTAGTTGGGATTCATCGTCGGCCTCGTGGCCTAATGGATAAGGCGTCTGACTTCGAATCAGAAGATTGCGAGTTCGAGTCTCGTCGGGGTCGTATTTGTACTCTTTTTATACAAGTGTGAAAGGTGGCCTTTTTGAGGACAGCATAACTGGAGTGTCTTAATTGGTGAAATTGTCCTGTGCAACATTGTCTGGAAAACATCTTTTAAATGTAAGCAGGTCGTTTATATAAAAATATAGACATTATGTTGGTGCCCCTAAACGTTGTTTAAAAGCAAAACATTGTATTGACGTGTAGAAAAACGTGTCCTAGTTGGGATTCATTGTCGGCCTCGTGGCCTAATGGATAAGGCGTCTGACTTCGAATCAGAAGATTGCGAGTTCGAGTCTCGTCGGGGTCGTATTTGTACTCTTTTTATACAAGTGTGAAAGGTGTCCTTTTTGAGGACAGCATAACTGGAGTGTCTTAATTGGTGAAATTGTCCTGTGCAAGATTGTCTGGAAAACATCTTTTAAATGTAAGCAGGTCGTTTATATAAAAATATAGACATTATGTTGGTGCCCCTAAACGTTGTTTAAAAGCAAAACATTGTATTGACGTGTAGAAAAACGTGTCCTAGTTGGGATTCATTGTCGGCCTCGTGGCCTAATGGATAAGGCGTCTGACTTCGAATCAGAAGATTGCGAGTTCGAGTCTCGTCGGGGTCGTATTTGTACCCTGTTTATACAAGTGTGAAAGGTGTCCTTTTTGAGGACAGCATAACTGGAGTGTCTTAATTGGTGAAACTGTCCTGTGCAAGATTATCTGGAAAACATCTTTTAAATGTAAGCAGGTCGTTTATATAAAAATAAAGACATTATGTTGGTGCCCCTTAACGTTGTTTAAAAGCAAAACATTGTATTGACGTGTAGAAAAACGTGTCCTAGTTGGGATTCATCGTCGGCCTCGTGGCCTAATGGATAAGGCGTCTGACTTCGAATCAGAAGATTGCGAGTTCGAGTCTCGTCGGGGTCGTATTTGTACTCTTTTTATACAAGTGTGAAAGGTGGCCTTTTTGAGGACAGCATAACTGGAGTGTCTTAATTGGTGAAATTGTCCTGTGCAACATTGTCTGGAAAACATCTTTTAAATGTAAGCAGGTCGTTTATATAAAAATATAGACATTATGTTGGTGCCCCTAAACGTTGTTTAAAAGCAAAACATTGTATTGACGTGTAGAAAAACGTGTCCTAGTTGGGATTCATTGTCGGCCTCGTGGCCTAATGGATAAGGCGTCTGACTTCGAATCAGAAGATTGCGAGTTCGAGTCTCGTCGGGGTCGTATTTGTACTCTTTTTATACAAGTGTGAAAAGTGTCCTTTTTGAGGACAGCATAACTGGAGTGTCTTAATTGGTGAAATTGTCCTGTGCAAGATTGTCTGGAAAACATCTTTTAAATGTAAGCAGGTCGTTTATATAAAAATATAGACATTATGTTGGTGCCCCTAAACGTTGTTTAAAAGCAAAACATTGTATTGACGTGTAGATAAACGTGTCCTAGTTGGGATTCATCGTCGGCCTCGTGGCCTAATGGATAAGGCGTCTGACTTCGAATCAGAAGATTGCGAGTTCGAGTCTCGTCGGGGTCGTATTTGTACTCTTTTTATACAAGTGTGAAAGGTGGCCTTTTTGAGGACAGCATAACTGGAGTGTCTTAATTGGTGAAATTGTCCTGTGCAACATTGTCTGGAAAACATCTTTTAAATGTAAGCAGGTCGTTTATATAAAAATATAGACATTATGTTGGTGCCCCTAAACGTTGTTTAAAAGCAAAACATTGTATTGACGTGTAGAAAAACGTGTCCTAGTTGGGATTCATTGTCGGCCTCGTGGCCTAATGGATAAGGCGTCTGACTTCGAATCAGAAGATTGCGAGTTCGAGTCTCGTCGGGGTCGTATTTGTACTCTTTTTATACAAGTGTGAAAGGTGTCCTTTTTGAGGACAGCATAACTGGAGTGTCTTAATTGGTGAAATTGTCCTGTGCAAGATTGTCTGGAAAACATCTTTTAAATGTAAGCAGGTCGTTTATATAAAAATATAGACATTATGTTGGTGCCCCTAAACGTTGTTTAAAAGCAAAACATTGTATTGACGTGTAGAAAAACGTGTCCTAGTTGGGATTCATCGTCGGCCTCGTGGCCTAATGGATAAGGCGTCTGACTTCGAATCAGAAGATTGCGAGTTCGAGTCTCGTCGGGGTCGTATTTGTACTCTTTTTATACAAGTGTGAAAGGTGTCCTTTTTGAGGACAGCATAACTGGAGTGTCTTAATTGGTGAAACTGTCCTGTGCAAGATTATCTGGAAAACATCTTTTAAATGTAAGCAGGTCGTTTATATAAAAATATAGACTTTATGTTGGTGCCCCTTAACGTTGTTTAAAAGCAAAACATTGTATTGACGTGTAGAAAAACGTGTCCTAGTTGGGATTCATCGTCGGCCTCGTGGCCTAATGGATAAGGCGTCTGACTTCGAATCAGAAGATTGCGAGTTCGAGTCTCGTCGGGGTCGTATTTGTACTCTTTTTATACAAGTGTGAAAGGTGGCCTTTTTGAGGACAGCATAACTGGAGTGTCTTAATTGGTGAAATTGTCCTGTGCAACATTGTCTGGAAAACATCTTTTAAATGTAAGCAGGTCGTTTATATAAAAATATAGACATTATGTTGGTGCTCCTAAACGTTGTTTAAAAGCAAAACATTGTATTGACGTGTAGAAAAACGTGTCCTAGTTGGGATTCATTGTCGGCCTCGTGGCCTAATGGATAAGGCGTCTGACTTCGAATCAGAAGATTGCGAGTTCGAGTCTCGTCGGGGTCGTATTTGTACTCTTTTTATACAAGTGTGAAAAGTGTCCTTTTTGAGGACAGCATAACTGGAGTGTCTTAATTGGTGAAATTGTCCTGTGCAAGATTGTCTGGAAAACATCTTTTAAATGTAAGCAGGTCGTTTATATAAAAATATAGACATTATGTTGGTGCCCCTAAACGTTGTTTAAAAGCAAAACATTGTATTGACGTGTAGAAAAACGTGTCCTAGTTGGGATTCATCGTCGGCCTCGTGGCCTAATGGATAAGGCGTCTGACTTCGAATCAGAAGATTGCGAGTTCGAGTCTCGTCGGGGTCGTATTTGTACCCTTTTTATACAAGTGTGAAAGGTGTCCTTTTTGAGGACAGCATAACTGGAGTGTCTTAATTGGTGAAACTGTCCTGTGCAAGATTATCTGGAAAACATCTTTTAAATGTAAGCAGGTCGTTTATATAAAAATATAGACATTATGTTGGTGCCCCTTAACGTTGTTTAAAAGCAAAACATTGTATTGACGTGTAGAAAAACGTGTCCTAGTTGGGATTCATCGTCGGCCTCGTGGCCTAATGGATAAGGCGTCTGACTTCGAATCAGAAGATTGCGAGTTCGAGTCTCGTCGGGGTCGTATTTGTACTCTTTTTATACAAGTGTGAAAGGTGGCCTTTTTGAGGACAGCATAACTGGAGTGTCTTAATTGGTGAAATTGTCCTGTGCAACATTGTCTGGAAAACATCTTTTAAATGTAAGCAGGTCGTTTATATAAAAATATAGACATTATGTTGGTGCCCCTTAACGTTGTTTAAAAGCAAAACATTGTATTGACGTGTAGAAAAACGTGTCCTAGTTGGGATTCATCGTCGGCCTCGTGGCCTAATGGATAAGGCGTCTGACTTCGAATCAGAAGATTGCGAGTTCGAGTCTCGTCGGGGTCGTATTTGTACTCTTTTTATACAAGTGTGAAAAGTGTCCTTTTTGAGGACAGCATAACTGGAGTGTCTTAATTGGTGAAATTGTCCTGTGCAAGATTGTCTGGAAAACATCTTTTAAATGTAAGCAGGTCGTTTATATAAAAATATAGACATTATGTTGGTGCCCCTTAACGTTGTTTAAAAGCAAAACATTGTATTGACGTGTAGATAAACGTGTCCTAGTTGGGATTCATCGTCGGCCTCGTGGCCTAATGGATAAGGCGTCTGACTTCGAATCAGAAGATTGCGAGTTCGAGTCTCGTCGGGGTCGTTTTGTACTCTTTTTATACAAGTGTGAAAAGTGTCCTTTTTGAGGACAGCATAACTGGAGTGTCTTAATTGGTGAAATTGTCCTGTGCAAGATTGTCTGGAAAACATCTTTTAAATGTAAGCAGGTCGTTTATATAAAAATATAGACATTATGTTGGTGCCCCTAAACGTTGTTTAAAAGCAAAACATTGTATTGACGTGTAGATAAACGTGTCCTAGTTGGGATTCATCGTCGGCCTCGTGGCCTAATGGATAAGGCGTCTGACTTCGAATCAGAAGATTGCGAGTTCGAGTCTCGTCGGGGTCGTATTTGTACTCTTTTTATACAAGTGTGAAAAGTGTCCTTTTTGAGGACAGCATAACTGGAGTGTCTTAATTGGTGAAATTGTCCTGTGCAACATTGTCTGGAAAACATCTTTTAAATGTAAGCAGGTCGTTTATATAAAAATATAGACATTATATGTTGGTGCTCCTAAACGTTGTTTAAAAGCAAAACATTGTATTGACGTGTAGAAAAACGTGTCACATTTGGGATTCATCGTCGGCCTCGTGGCCTAATGGATAAGGCGTCTGACTTCGAATCAGAAGATTGCGAGTTCGAGTCTCGTCGGGGTCGTATTTGTACTCTTTTTATACAAGTGTGAAAGGTGTCTTTTTTGAGGACAGCATAACCTGAGTGTCTTAATTGGTGAAATTGTCCTCTGCAACATTGTCTGGAAAACATATTTTAAATGTAAGCAGGGCGTTTATATATAATATAGACATTATGTTGGTGCTCCTAAACATAACTGGAGTGTCTTAATTGGTGAAATTGCCCTGTGGAACATTGTTTGGAAAACAGGAAAAAATATCGAAAGAGTCACTTCGTTTTAGATTAATCATAACACTCGACCTTCATGTAAGAGTTCGCGTATGTCGGTGGAAAGTGAAGGTGGAGTGAATTGGTAAAACACCTTACTGGACATAGTTTTATGTATCCACAGCGCACTATGCATAATAAGTGAGCAATTCCCCCTAAACCAATGCAGACACAATTGAGAGTCATTCTCTTAAAACAAAACTTACACAAATTTAAACTTTAAGCTAAGTTCTCACTATGTGAAGATATAAAATATAATTTTATAGTATACATTTCTTAGAAAAATTCAGAAAGGATCCATAACTTGGCACTGATCACAAACCCTGCCTTCATTTGAAATATCTGCCTGTGAAACGCAAGAATCGCATACATATTTTAAATTCCCGGATAGTAACAAACACCAGTTCATCAGTTAAATATATTCACACTGTTAAAACTGATACGGCTACGGCCCGATACACTTTAAAACAGTAAATGCCAACATCAATGCCAAACATTTCAGGAAAGTTAACGTAAATCACCTCAACATTTAAAACAGAATATGTATATCTCCCAAATATTTTACGAAAAAATGCGGTTGTTAAATTATTTAATTAAAACATTATTAAAAAGAGCCCAGATAGTGGCAGATACTATTCGTTTTCAGAACAGTAATCTAGACTTTCCAACTACATGTATTATAGACTTAGATGGAATATATTGGATATATATGCTTCGGGGGTCTGTTTGACAAACCAACGGACAGAGAGTACGAAAATGAGTAAGCTAATCGAAGCATGGGACATAAGAGCGATATAGCTTCAAAAATATTCCTCAGATATTGAAGTTGTCTGGATAAACAATTCTTTATCTGACCACTTATCATTGTTGGAAATTAAGCTTCATATGGATTTTACATTAACTTGAATTGTATAAGATAAGATATGGTCCCTGGTTTTCTCTGCGCGTCGTCATCTTGCGAAACATGACGGGAAGAGACGGCGGCCAGTTTATTACTAAATGTAGTGTAGCGCAACAAAAGCTTGGAACCCGTTTAAACTACTACTATTCACCATTGTGCTGATTATATTTGGTATGCAAGTACTTGCCTAAATGTATATTTACAATACAGTAACATAAGTAATATTGTTTACTATACAGGTGCTAATGGTGGAACAATATATGTAAAATAGACAATGTTATTTTAGGTTTACAATCACTTTACGACAATTAAATAGTTTTATATCGAATATGTTTTTAGGACAGTACTACTAAACGATACAGACTCATCATGTCGAGCACCAGCAAAGCATTGACGGTAGGAGGAGAAAGAACGACTGGACAGTCAGTAAGAACTCAAAATGGTAAGAAATGTTACAATTTCGATATTGCTTATTGTATTTTCTACTCGTACAGCCTTAAAAAGAGTCCGACTGAACCGTTTATGGGCAATATTTCTACATTCCCCTAAACCGGCAACCCACGTGTTTAGTCATGTTGGGAGCACGTTATTCTGGAATCTTCTTTAGCAACAAGCCTGTTAGGTCTTAATAGGTTTCAATGAAGACCAAATATTCCGACTCGAATTGCGGATTCGGTATATGTATGGCGATACACAATCCCTTTATCTCCTTATACCGTTGTATGTACATACATACCAAAGTAGGAATACCGTACATTGAATGATGAAGCCCATTTGACCTGTTTAGCAGTTGTCATGCTTCAAATACAAACATGACACATTACAAACTATCATTTTTTCCCTGTGTCTTGTAACCTCTGCTCGTTATGTCTTTATTGCATTTCAGGCTTTTGATTCCTGACAATGTTCACCAATATCAAACATGTCAAATATTTTGTAGAGTCCGATTAATTATGGCATTACCATTCCAACTTACTTGTTGAAATTGTAGGAGTACTTCGCTTTACCATGTTTACCAAGCATACTTTTTCAGATTACAATTTGTGTCATGAAGAGAATTTATCTTGCGTTGTCAGGCTCATGAGTTCATCTTATGCTAATTATTCAACACTTTAGCACGGGACCAAAGGGACTATGACAAATAATTAGCGCTTGTTTAACAAGTGACCAGTATCTAATTGTTTCCCTTTGTACTTGTGCACAGTAGCCATTTACTACGTGAAACACAAAGCTTGATAGATTTTTTTTCTGAAGTTGGCTTGGATTAATTTGTTTAAAGTGATTGCTAACCTCATACCCTAGCATTGCTCATTGACAACTAACCTTAAGGATTGTGAAGGTATTCGTTAACACTTTAAGCTGTGCCTGGTAAACTGCATGTTTGCCGAAATTCTAGTACGATACAGGCTGATTTGAATTCTATTCCTGACACAATCTTTTAGTAAATATATATTTTGGAACTATCTTGTCATACTTATCATGCTTATGGTCTTTGTAGGCTCAATACGCATTCACTATGTTCACAATGTGCAGCTATATCTTTTGTTTTTGCAGCCATAGCAATATTTGATCATGGTGATTATAGAATATACTTTAACAAATTTTGTTATCCATGTGATCAAGAAAGTAGGTAACATACCATGGAATATTTTTTAACTGTAAGATAATATGAAGTTTTCCAGATAATTTTTCAGCATCAGGAGTACATACTTCTTTTTATTTCAATATTGGAGTACTGACAAAACTGAAGAGTACACTAAGAGTACTGAATTGAATTTAGTGGAATAATCTTGTATTTCATTTTAGATATGCATGACAGCATTGCTATCATGGCTACTCTTGTGTAAACAGGTCTATAAACAATACTTTTTTCATTTTACATGTATGTCTATTGTATAATACCCTCTAGCATGTATTTAGTATTTTTTGGGGGAAAAAATCGAGTATTATGATCAGACTTGTTTTTACATTGTTTCCCTTCAGCAAAGTCAGGTAAACGAACAGGTGATAACAAACATGTTCAATACAAATGTGAAATTTGAGATAAATCATCACTAGACATGATGATTTACCATTTAAATTGTATTTCCAATTTTACTACGCAGCGTTAGAAATTGGCACTAGTCTTGTAGTCCTTTCCAAACTGCCCAGTAAAGGTATCCTAAGGACTAGTAGAAATTGGCCCATTTTAGGGGTATTGCTCTGTTATCATGATAAGGACTAGTGGACAAAAACTGTTAGTTTCTAACCCTGCTAGGCATTGTTTTCTATGCAGAGATTAAGATTACCGTGTGTATTTTCTCATAATAAACTAAGCCAGAAACAGCAATCAGCTGTACACACATGTTCACACATGTTCTCACAATCACCAGTTATTCGGTAAAATATTACTCAATACTTTGACTTTAAAGAATTTTGATGCAATGATCGGAAGAATTGTACCTGAAACTTACTATATCAGGAATAATAGATTCCAATATCATGTTGTTTTAGCTGCAGCTTTACTTAATATATATTTAAAATAATTATAACCATAAGTGTAGCACTAACTTTGGTACGGCTGATCACTGTTGCCGGATATTTTTTACGTATGGTACAATAATAAGCAGTCACCGTCATGGGGCTCTCTCACTCGCAAAATCTCTTGTGTTGACGTTGCCCACTGTGAAATTACAGTGAGATGTGCGATCTGCCGATCACTTCATGCACGATTTCAGCAAGATTAATGTAATAAATATTGAATGAAATTTTGAACAAAATTATTAAAATAAGTTACAAACGTACGTCCAGATATGCATGAACACCACACAGTGTAATTGCATGATTAATTTGCGTTCTTCTGTACAGATTTTTTGACATGATATTTCTGGAGTTACATGCTCACGGTAATGTCTTTGCGTTGGGGGAAAAAAAGCGCGAAGACTCATTATGTCCTGTGTAATGCGCACCAAATTAGCACAGTTGTTTTGGAAAAAAGTGCACACTATACTCAAGAAAATACGCTGCTTGAAATCAGAATATACTTTTTGGGAAATACGTCTTTAAATGAATGTTAGACCGTACATGTATGCTGTAATGCGTATTTGATACGTTTTCTAAATTATGCCCCATCATATTGTGCATATTTGCATCCATCCATACGCTGATACAGCCTTTATTTGGAGCCCTGTATCTGGCTATATGCTAGGGCTAAAAAACTGCTTGAAAGTGGACATATTAAACAAGCGATTTGTGGTCCAGATTTGTGATTACTTAACTAAAAAATAAGCATGCTAAACATGATAAAGAAAGAGATTTATATATCATGTATATGAAAGTAGAACTTTCATATTAATTTGGTTGTTCTTTAACTCCTTTTGAGTAGTATATATCCATTTCTGATAGTACTTAAGAATTTCTATACTGTAATGATTATTTTAAAACGGTGCCTAATGTATCATGTATTTGAGTCCTTATTCACTAGAGTGCCCACTTTGATACCTATGAATTTCAAACAGTTGTAAATTTAATTCCAAGGAGAGTATCTGCAAAATCTGAACTACATTGGATACATCATGAATTTTGGAGATAGTAAACATATTTTGAGCTTTTTAAACAATGTATATAAATTAAATAAAAGAATTTTTAAATTAAAACAAGTGTGTTTTCTGAGTTCTGTTTGTTACATGTCTGTGCATACCTCCAATCTGTAGGCTGTATTCCACATTCAGTTCAATATTAATGTACGATTTTAACAGAATGTAACAGGTACCTTTGTACTTTAACAGATTTCAATAAAAAAAAAATTGAAAAAAAAAAAAAATTAATACAAATGTACAATTAATTTGACAAGTGTCGGACGTAACAATGTCTGTCCTCGATGGGTGGTGAACAAAAACATCATTTTGTAACGAATTGTGAAACCACAGAAAGTTACTTCGGAAGCAGAATGAAAGTTGGTGATCAATGTATGTTAAACCTAAACATGAAATCAAAACAGGTTTGCAACCACAGAAAATAAATGCAAATCATAAACGTCTATAGAAAACTCTGTCCCACTGTTACGGGCGAATTGTTGATCATAATTTAACTTTTCTGATCGCTACACGTCATCTGGTTTATATTCCGTCATCGGATTTGCCAAGTTCCGGTTGGTTTCCACATGATACGAATTACATGATTGCCGAAATTTGGTCAGCAGCAGAGATGGCGCCAAAGAAGAAGGATGCTTCCACGTCTGTCTCGGTAAGTGTAAATGTTACAGGCGACCCAATGTTACGGGCGAACATTGAATTAGTCGATTTATATACGATAGTTCAAGTTTTCACCAGTTCGGCCACAAGTACTTTAGAAAAGTAATTCAAACACACAATTAAACACGACTACTAGAGTTTGCTTCGCACTATGAATAAGAACAAGCTTTGCGCAAAGCCTCGCATAGAAAAAGTTGGACAGACTTACTTCGTTCGGGCATAACATTGAGACAGACATTTTATTGTCGGTCGTAACAAGTGGACATATTATCTGACGGTCGGACAAACTGGTAGACAGACGACTTCGGTCGGGCAAAATAGTATATATTTTTATGGACCTACCTGTAATATCATTCATTTATTTAATCTATCACATTTGACAATGTCGGAAATACGTATTCCTTTTCAATTTATCATTTTACATCGATAAATTAAAAAAGTATTCACTATTTTCCGTGATGTTATTGAAAATAAAATTATCGCACAACGGGTCCACATCGAACATGTCAAAGAGCAAAATATAGACGTTTTAAACAAATCTTTAAATATATTATACAAAGTAATAAATAAAATCAACAAAAATATATATAAAAGTAATCAAACTTACATAGATGGGTTATTATTTCCATATGTTCGTGTATCGCGTGTAATGCAAGTCAAATGACATCTCGGCTTTCATCGCCTTGAATTCTCGGCTCGGACACAATGTTTAATGCCATAATATATGCATGAAAAATCTTTGTCACAGCTCATAACCTAGCACGATGCATTCACGAAGTTCCGTATTTTTAATATATATCATGATTTCCTGCTTAAAACGTTCAGAATAATACGATTTAACGAAAATCTTTCGTCAACTTCTGAAAATTACCAAACACGAACTTGTTATCACAGCTGTAATTTGATTGGCTGCCTTAGGTCACGTGCTCTAATTTGGCTAATCGCGAACCTTGTAGCAGATTTCGGCAAGAAAGCCTCATAAGAAACCAATTTTATTCCAATGACATCGATTGTTATAACTACGGAACAAAAACCAGACCATGTTACGAGCGTGTAGATGGAGGAATAAGCTTTCCAGCGATGTGTCATATGCCATTCTTCAACGAACGTGTTATTCATACGAAGTCTCGAAAACGGGGGTATTTCTTCATGTTACTGAGCGGACAGCCGCTGTTATCGGGAAATGGGTGATGACAGAAACTATTTATAATTCTTTTTAAAATGATTTTCCAATTACGTAAACAATGAAAATAAAACAGAAATGGGTAAGTGGATTTTATGAAATCTTATATTTGCCGAAAATCGTCAAGTTTTCGCTTCCTTGGTCCTTAATCTGGATGTTAACTACGTGTTAGCTTACATTTTATTTATTTACAACAAACTTATGCATTATTTTAAATAATGTGAAAAACATAACTTTCATATTTATAAAATATAGGATTATAGGATCAGACCTTTCAATTGATGTATAACATGTAGCAGCAAATATATTTTACAAGCAGATATCTTCTTTGATGAATGTTGGCTTCATCTATCACACAAGAGTCTCTGGGAACTTGTGAGTGAGTGAGTGAGTTGGGTTTAACGCCGCTTTTAACAGTATTCCAGTTATATCGTGTCCCAGCAGTAAACACTTCTGGTTGACTGGTGTTGAAAGAGTTAATTGACTCATTTATATCTTGGAGCTACTTTAATCTTCCATGGGGCTATGTAAAACATGTTAAACATTTACATACAAGGGTTAAAACAATAAATGACATGAAAAAATGTGAACATGAATTTAGGTTAGGATGGATGACTTTTTGTAAATTAAAACCTGAGAACTGTACTGTTTCAAAGAAAATTATACCTCCATATAAAAATTTCTCATTCAAAACTATATTATAGTTTTTTTAATTTGAATGCTGACATTTTTCAAAGTAGGGCCGAACAAAATTAGTTGTGCGTTTCCTAGATTAGGATTTTAAGTGTGTAGGTCTACATCAAGCTTTATAAAAGTTAGTTTAAATTAAAAAAATAATGATAAAAAAATTCCCTATTCCTTAATCCTGGGAACATTTCATAAAAAATCAAAATATCTCCCCCCTCCCCTTTTCAGTTTTTTTAGCTTGGCGTAACAGAATATAAGTGTTGTCCTAGTTTGTTTATGAATAAAATATAGATCTATATGTTTATTGACAGTGCATTTTGCTTTATTGTAAATTAATGAATGTACTTATTGGTCTCATTAGAATGGTGAGAGGTGTAGGCGATGGGAGGCAGCTGAAAAAAGGTGACCAAGACTACATCGAACAGGAACGAAAGCGAAAAGCTGATTATAGGGGTCGGATGAATCCTGAACAAGTTGACAGGTAACAAACTTCAGAATTAACTTTGTGTTTTCCAATATAAAAACAAGATGGAGTTACTCCAAGTCAACAAGGGAAATATATATAGTCCGATATGTAGTAGATTAATAGATGGGTCCATTTCTCTGTTTATCAGTATGATCACATTGGACTCAACAATATACTTTTGGTTTTTAACAAAATGGAAACTCACATCCTCCAAAGGGAAGTAATTATACACAATATCATTACAAAATCTCATTTATGCTTAATAAATTAATCTTAAAAATAAAATACCACCTGGATATTAAACAAAACTTCAAATTTATATTTACTATATGGATGTGCTTCACTTTGGTAAAAGCATGGTAAATTACAATTATTACTTGTCTTGATACTTCCTAGATCACAATTAAATTCAGTTATACAGTCTATATTTTGCTTATAAGAACCACTGTGGCAAAGTGGTTAAGTCTAGAACTCAAAATCCACAGGAAATTTGGGTCTGGGTTCAAATGAAAAGTTGGCCGAGTTTGTGGCAGCCCCATCTAAAATTAACCTGGTTGTTCATGGGGCAATATTTACATTTTCAGTCTTCTGTCTTCAGTCTGCTTTCGTGAATCCTTCAATAAAATTAAACTGTGCAGCTTGCTTATGAAATCATGTTGAAGTGGCAAATACATATTATATATTATAATTTTGATTTCAACAGGTGGATGATTGGCCATGGGTGACTTTTTTCACTAAAGTGAAACAAAGATGGCTGGCAAAGGACATCCACCACACTGTCATGTTCGAAGACGTCAGAATAGCAATTGATTGGACATTATTTGAGGTAGGACATTTAATAGAACTTTATCTAACTCAAAATATTGCATCATATTTCTGACTGTTGTACTGAAAGAATTCAAGTTTTTGGTCATGAATATAATGTTGTTTAAAGGGACAGTCCCCGAAAACACTGTTTTTATGGTTAGATATGTTAGCATGTGCTGTGCATTGGAGCTGTACAACAATTTCAACAATAATCTTCATCTGCACATAGATAATAACAAAATAGCAAATTAGATTCACTATGAATGGACCGATTTTCACCAAACTTTACCATGTGTTGCACAAGTGTATCTTGCAAAAGTGAAGTGTAGCATACTAAAGTAGGTCACCTTACCTATATATTATTGACTTATTATCTTTCGATGAGGGACTATGAATTGCCTTGCCTTGTATGTTAATGTTCTTCAATTTTTAACATTTTATTGGTGATGCAATTATATATATCTTGTTGATACAGGAGATGACTAACGCCCTGTCCACCTTTAGAATGGACTACGAGATCAAGAACCAAGAGGACACCAATAACCAGTTTCTGAATAAACATAAAAAGGAGTATGGCAAAACTGATATTGGTCATTGAGATAAACAATATTCAAGATACAGGATAGCTAATGTTTAATTGCACAGTGGAAGACTTTCAAAGTTAAATTAAATTAAATTAATTTTTCTAAAATGATTTTTCATGTGGATACAAAATAGCAGCAATTGTACAGCTTTGCCTAGGAATAATTTATTGTGTCGCAGTTTTTTCCTGATTAAGTCTTGCGATAATACTTTGAATTCATCAACAATTTGAAGTGGTTTGTAAAATATTCAGTACAATGAATAATTGTCAAACAGTTACTGAATATATAAATTATAAAGGGTTATTCCTAAATGAATGTTTGAGAGGGCTGGGATGTACATTTAAAAATATTTAATGAGTGGTGGGGATATCAAGATTCCACAATCTGTTATTTTTAATATACAACTTGCATACAGCATTATAGTTTTAAAATTTGATGGGCGTGTGGGGTCCCTGAGTCTTAGAAAATATCTTCCTGCCCTGCCCACATTAATTTCTGGAAAACCCCAAACCACATTCCAGGCTGTTGGGAATCTTGTCTACCGATAAACAATTGTACTTGGAATGAAATTATGTATTAATACAGTAATGGAATGTGTTATCACTATATATTACAACTTCATTACAATGTAATTACCCTGGTGTGTTAATTAGTAACTTAATGTCAAAATAATATCTAGAAACAAAAGAATTTTCTTCTAGAACATATTTCGGGCATACCATGAGGCACAAGCATTTTTTTTTACAAAGTAGACACATTTATAGTTGGTTGTAAAGAAGACATAATTGCATGATACTTCATGAATTTTTATGCTAAATTAGATATTATTGATATGCATATGATTTAATTCAGAAATAATGAACAGCTGTTATTTTCCGGCGATGGGACAGCCTTATTGGGTTGTTTATATTGAAAAATATTCCATGGTTATAGACCAGTTAGAAATTATTTTGAGATACATCGTCATCACCATTGTAGAATTTGTGACTTGTCACACAGTATGATTTGGAATATGAAATAAAAGTGGTTTGCAGACTGTATTTTATCCTGTTTTGCTTTGTATGTCCTTTGTTCGTCCTGACATCACAAATGTCTGTCCTTTGTTCGTCCCGACATCACAAATGTCTGTCCTTTGTTCGTCCCGACACAAAACCCTGATTTTTATTTGTCTTGTGCTGCTTAAATAGTTGTAATTAACCTTTAATTGTTTGATTATATCTTAATGTACTTGTAATGTTTCATTCCATACTTCAGGGAACATTTAATTTTTCTTGTAAATTGCTATTTTAAAGCATCATGTCTGTCTCCGTTTGTCCCAACACTTTTTGATTTTTTTTTAACCTTGAAAGAGTTTCAAGACATTGATATATTCACATGTATTAATCCCATTTTGGGTGGCAAGTTGTACCCACTACCCGAAATGCAAATGAATTAAAACAGATTTATATGAAAAAAACTTAGGTTTTGTCTGTCCTCGTTCGTCCCAACATGTCTGCGTACCATCAGTGTTTTCATGCCAAAATTAAACAAACTGAGCCAGATATTATCTTCCCATGTCCAAAGATGAAAAAAAGAATGTTTAAACTTGTCAAAAATGCCGCCACCTTGTCTTTTCATAAATATCTAAATACTGACTCCAATGTAACACTTCAATGGGCATAAAAGTGAATAAGGACTCATATACATTATTGAATTGTTTTATCATTTCAGTTCTGGCTGCCAGCTCCATTGCCAACATTGTCAAGAGCAGCTTGGGGCCAGTGGGCCTTGACAAGATGTTGGTAGATGATATTGGGGTAAGCACAGCCAACTTTTTCCTTTTCCCTTTGGTCCTCTGTGATGGTGCCACCTATTCTATGTTCAGAGTAGTAACCCTGACAGGTAAAAGTCTAGGGTGGGGCCTTGTGCTTTTAGCCCCAAAATTTGAAAAAAAGGCCCGCATTTTCAAAGACAAGTTGGCATTTTAGCATTGTGCTGTACAGGCAAGTGTGGGTGTACCTGTGCTGTATGGGAAAGTGTGAGTGTACCTGTGCTGTATCGGCAAGTGTGGGTGTACCTGTGCTGTATGGGCAAGTGTGGGTGTACCTGTGCTGTATGGGCAAGTGTGGGTGTACCTGTGCTGTATCGGCAAGTGTGGGTGTACCTGTGCTGTATGGGCAAGTGTTGGTGTACCTGTGCTGTATCGGCAAGTGTGGGTGTACCTGTGCTGTATGGGCAAGTGTTGGTGTACCTGTGCTGTATGGGCAAGTGTGGGTGTACCTGTGCTGTATGGGAAAGTGTGGGTGTACCTGTTCTGTATGGGAAAGTGTGTGTGTACCTGTGCTGTATGGGAAAGTGTGGGTGTACCTCTGGAATATTCCTGAAGTGAACCCTGCCCTGGGTCATGTTAGTTGTGCCTTGAACATGATCCACTGACCGTTGGTTGAAGTCACACAGTCACAAAGTTTTATAAGAGGATGTGGAAAAGTTTGCCTCAAGCTAGAATTGAATTTCAACTACTGACAGCTTACAAATGCTTCAATGAATCAGCTCCACTGTCTCTGATGGAACTTTTGCTTAAATATACGCCATCTAGATCTCTGCAAGACACCTGCAAGTTCCAGAAACCCGCTTGAAGACTTTTTGGTCATAGATCTTTCGAATACAGTGCTTCAACACTTTGGAACAATCTACCAACAGAACTTAAGCTCTCACCACCACTCTCATCATTCAGGGCAATTCTAAAGACCTACCTTTTTAAGTCGTACTGTTCAGTCGAAATCCAACACCTCTTGCCCCAAGCTACGACTTTTTCGTTGCTGTAGCATAATCTGCTACAACACATGTAGCGCCATACTTGCTGAATGGAATCTGGCTCATTACAAATGGACTTTTCAATCGGGGAGAATCGGGGATTCAAACCATCTCTCAGCGGATCAAGGCACAACGGAGGGAGGCTGTTATATATCATATGGCATAATGATTGTCTCTGTCATAGGGCTGTGAATCGCACTTGACAATTACTCCAGCATGCCCAGGTGATAACAACCACTCTTTAAGCATGGTTAAAGTGAACATAGGCCACACACATTTTGCAATAATTTCATTCATGTATTATTTTGATGATTTGTCATGTTTATCGTTATGTTTACGTTACTGATATTTATTTAAGTATGTTTATAATTGTTTATTCTGAAATCAAAATTTCTTTACATGATCATGATCTATCAGCTTTCAACAAAAATAGCTGTTGTGTAAAGGTACATTGATAGGGGTATTGATCACATGAATCATGCACCTTTAAGACATTCTGTAATTTTGTAAATAATTGCATTTTTTGCTGACAGTAATGTTACCATGGAATTGTCCAGTTGTTGCCTTATCAGGTCCAGACTTGATCATTTATAGACCACCATAATAAAGATGGAATATGCTGAGTTTGGCATTAAACAACACAACCAAACCATCATGATCACAGAAAAATGGAAATCCTTCATGCCCATAGGGCTTGCAAATTAAAATCAAGCTTACGTCATATGAATTGATTTCAGTGTTTCACAGACCGTGAAGATCCAGGGTAGAACAGGTCTTCAGCATCCCATGCTTGCCGTAAAAGGCGACTTTGCTTGTCGTAAGAGGTGACTAATGTGATCAAGTGGTCAGGCTTGCTGACTTGGTTGATGCATGTCATTGTATCCCAATTCCGTGGATCGATGCTCATGATGTCAATCACTGGATTGTCTGGTCCAGACTCGATTATTTACAGACCCGTCATATAGCTGGAATATTGCTGAGTGTGGTGTTAAACAAACAGTGTTTCACATGTCATCAGCATAAAGTACATTCTCTTCTTGATCTTAAGTGAACTGCCACATTAAGTTTGTTAACCCCTCAAAGACCCAGCAACTGCTTTCCAGAGTGTTGATGGGCATGCTTGCAGTGTACGTGTTATGGTTGTTTTAGTGTACATGTACATGATGAAACAGTTCTAAAACATATGATTGCATTTTGTCAATCTCTTCTCTTTCAGGATGTGACAATCACGAACGATGGTGCCACTATTCTGAAGCTATTGGAGGTTGAACACCCAGCAGCCAAAGTCTTGGTGGAGTTGGCAGATCTCCAAGACCAGGAAGTCGGTGATGGAACAACATCTGTGGTGAGTTATTTCCCTTTAGTTGCACAGTGCAAGCTCCTTCCCAGTGTGTGCCCCTTCATTACCCTCCTGGTGTCATTGCTGCCACTTGTGTGCAAGTGACCATTACAAGAGTCTTGAATTTTTTTCTCTCTAACCCCAAAATTTAATGTAGTGACATTTATCATGTTTATGTCTTTGTGCATGTCTTTTGGAATATGTTAGAATTGGGAAAAAGTTTACGACTAATTTACCATTTCCTAAATGAATTTACGTTTGTTTGTATTATCACATGGGGCCGAGATTGCAGACTAACGGAAAAGCACCAAACTTCTCCCTTGCATACACACTGCACTAATTACATGATAGTTGAAATGAAATAGAAATTCAAATTGTCCAAAAAACCAACAATTTAGTTTGGGGAGGAGCAGGGTTTTACCCAAACCCACAAAATTATTGGTCCGGAGGACCACCAATTACTAATTACAAGGGGTCTTTTGGAAATATTAGGGTAAAGTTATGAAATGGTGTAGTGTACTGTACTGTAAGATATAATAGTCACTTTAATTACAGGAGCTTTATATTTCTTGTCAAGAATTTGGTACATGAATATTGTGCATGTATCGAGACACAATATATATATATATTTCTGCGTTCATTCTATACATTTGTGCATACTGGATGCACATTTCTGGAAGCGTATTCCGCGCCACAACAACCATCTCTGTTTGTAAACATAAAGATCAGGTGGCTGCGTGTTCAATTCTATGGATAGGCCACCTTGCACAGTGGTAAACTGTGACTGATGGCACTGATAGCATAGAGAGCTTGGTGAAGGGGATATTGCTGTGTGAAGCTTGTGCACAGATCTCATAAGTGGAGATTTCAGAGTAGAACAGGACCCCAATACTTCACATGTTCATGCTTGTCGACTAATGGGCATCTGGTGGGTAAAAGTGTGACATGGAAGATTGTGTCATCAGACCCTGATCGCGCTTATGGTATGAGTTGTTGCTCATGGCTTCAGCCACTGGTTTTGTTGGCCCAGGCTCCAGAATTACAGTGTGTGTGTAACATTAGGCACGCTCTGCATTGTTTGGGTAATGCAAATGTCCATAAGAACCCCTGAACTTTGATGCTTAACTTCAAACATTGCAGTAGTATCAGATTATGATATATGTTCATGTCCTGATTCGGTCTAAATGTTTGTGATGTTTGTTATTAGATCTCTCGTTTGTGTTCTAGGTAATTATTGCTGCAGAGCTCCTGAAGAATGCAGATGAGCTTGTCAAGTGTAAGATTCACCCCACATCCATCATCAGTGGCTACAGACTGGCCTGCAAGTGAGTGCATGCTACTATACTGTTGTCCTTACTGTAAGACTGAATAGCTTGATAGTATGAGCAGTTTGCTAGGCTGAACAGATTGATAGTATGGACAGTTTGTAAGCTAACAGCTTAACAGTAGGGATCGTTTGCAGTGTTGAACAGCTTGACAGTGCTGATGGTTTGATGTGCTGAACAGCTTGACAGTGCTGATGTATGATCTGCTGAACAGCTCAACAGTGCTGATGGTTTGATGTGCTGAACAGCTTGACAGTGCTGATGTATTATGTGCTGAACAGCTTGACATTGCTGATTGTTTGATATGCTGAACAGCTTGACAGTGCTGATTGTTTGATATGCTGAACAGCATGACAGTGCTGATGTATGATGTGCTGAACAGCTCGACAGTGCTGATGGTTTGATGTGCTGAACAGTTTGACAGTGCTGATTGTTTGATGTGCTGAACAGCTTGACAGTGCTGATTGTTTGATGTGCTGAACAGCTTGACATTGCTGATGGTTTGATGTGCTGAACAGCTTGACAGTGCTGATGGTTTGATGTGCTGAACAGCTTGACAGTGCTGATGTATGATGTGCTGAACAGCTTGACAGTGCTGATGGTTTGATGTGCTGAACAGCTTGACAGTCCTGATGGTTTGATGTGCTGAACAGCTTGACAGTGTTGATTGTTTGATGTGCTGAACAGCTTGACAGTGTTGATGGTTTGATGTGCTGAACAGCTTGACAGTGCTGATGGTTTGATGTGCTGAACAGCTTGACAGTGCTGATGGTTTGATGTGCTGAACAGCTTGACAGTGCTGCTTCTTTGTCTCCAGAGAGGCTGTCAAGTACATCCAGGAGAACCTGACCATCAATGTGGACGAGCTTGGGCGGGACTGCATTGTCAACGCTGCCAAGACAAGCATGTCCAGCAAGATCATTGGAGCGTATCCTTCCATACTGTTTATTGTTCAGTGACTTGACTTACTGTAAATGTTCACATTGTTTGTCCTCATGACGTGTTGACACCTGTGTGTAGAATAGGTCTTTAGCAACCCATGCTTGCCGTAAAAGGAAAATATGCTTGTCGTAAAAGGCGACTAACGGGATCGGGTGGTCAGGCTCGCTGACTTGGTTGATACATGTCATCGATCCCAATTGGATCGATGCTCATGATATCAATCACTGATTGTCTGGTCCAGACTCGATTATTTACAGACCGCCGTCATATATCTGGAATATTGCTGAGTGTGGCGTTAAACAACCAACCAACCAACTGTAAAAATATTTGTATTTGAATGAGTTACAAATAATTCTGTTTCCTTAGCCTGTCCAGTCAATCTGATTTTTTTGCCAACATGTGTGTGGATGCAGGCTACCTGATAAAGACTCCTGATGGCAAGGGAGGCTATAGATATCCAATAAAGGCAATTAATGTTCTCAAGGCTCACGGCAAGAGCAGCAAGGAGTCCCTTCTCATCAATGGATATGCCCTCAACTGCTCAGTTGCATCTCAAGGTGGGTCATCGGGACAGTGTGCACAACTTTATCTGTTAATTATTGGGCAGTTTGATGATTTTGATGAATCGTTTGTCTGCTGATCATGCTGATTGTGGGTTTGAATCCTTAATTCTCCTCCTTATCTTGAGTGACCAAAGATAGTGAGTTTCACCAAAATGGTTAACATCTGTATGTGTTGTGTCAGACCTGTCTTTTCTTCAATGTTAAGGTTACAATGCTGCCATTATCATAGAATTATATATCTTAAATATTGTTTTAAGCAGCTTTATGCTCAAATTAGTCACTGATTCATTAGCCCTATGAAGATCCGTGTAGAGAATAGGCCTTCTGCAACCCATACTTGTCGTAACAGGAGACTATGCTTGTTGTAAAAGGCACCTGATGGAATTAGGTGGTCAGGCTAGCTGACTTGGTTGATGTATTTCATCGAAACCCAGTTGCCTGGATTGATGCTCATGACGGCATGGAATGTTAGTAATATCATCAATCACTGTTTTTTCTGGTCCAAATTTGATTGTTTACAGGCCGTCATCATTAATCTGGACCATTGCTGAATGCAACATTAAACAAATTTAAAAGTGTTTTATATTTTCAAGATGTTTGTATCATGACAGTTTTGTGGATTTATAATTTACGACGTGCAATTGATATGTGTTCTTTTCAGCCATGAAGAAGAAGGTAGTTGGTGCCAAGATTGCTTGTCTGGACTTCAGTCTTCAGAAAGCTAAGATGCATCTAGGTGTACAGGTGCTTGTAGAAGATCCTACCAAGCTAGATGGTATCCGACAAAGGTGAGCTTGCAGCCATCACTCCCGTCACCTTATCTTTGATTATGTAAACAGAGCTCCAGATAAGCTGCGTATCTGCGTAAAATACGCATCAGAAATGCAGATATGATAAAATCCAAGCGTATCAAATAAAACTTGTGCGTATCATCAAAATATTGTAACCCTGCATATTTGATTAGCAAATCAGCAACTTATTTTGAAATTATAAACAGGCATTCCGTCAACCTTGCCAAACTCCACAATGACAGTTACATCATGATCATTTGCCATCACACTTGTGGAAGTATCGTGGTATTTTTTAGTCCTATAAAGCTCTCAAACCCACGCGACACCAGTTTGCAGGGACTAGATGAATAGTGTTTTTAAATATTTTACTAAAATACCCACATGTAAAAACTAGTGGGTAACAGAAATTTGAATACCCAGATAGAATTACTGATACCCAATGATTTTAAAATGCATGGGTAAAATACCCACAACACCAATAGCTTATCTGGAGCTCTGGTAAACCAATATGTAGTTCAGAGTACAAAAAAACACCTAACATATTTCTGTCACTTTGAAGAGGTGTTTGCTGCGATATATTTACAGACATATACAGACAGTAACCATGGTATTGTGTACCCATGCTTCACATATAGATATGTATTACCCCACTGATTACTCAAGAGCTTCAATTAGGGTTGGGAAGATCCGGGGTAGACTAAGTTTTCAGCAACCCGTGCTTGTCGTAAAAGGCGACTTCACTTGTCGTAAGAAGCTACTACCGTATTTTCTTGAGTATAGTGCGCACTTTTTTTCGAAAAAACACAGCTGTGTAGAAGGGGGTGCGCATTATACACGAATTATGAGTTTGGATGTTTTTTCCCCAAATGGAAAGACATTACCGTGAGCACGAAACACCGGAAATACCATGTCAACAAATCCTTACTGAAGTACGCAAAATAATCATGTAATTACACTGTGTGGCTATAAAAAGTGTTCTTTGTATATCTGGACTTAATTCCTTATAATATTGTTTTTATTAATTTCGGCGAATCGTGTGTGAAGCGATCGGAAGATTGCACAACTCACCGTTATTAACAGCAACCATGGTCAGAATACCGCTATTGACGCCTTGAAACGAACTTTAGTTGACAGAGAATGGATACATATATCATAAATGACATACTTTGACTCGTTAAGTCATATTTGTTTTTGTTTGACGTTTCTATGTCAACATGAAATTCTCGCGATCACGTGCGCGTGAGCCTTGACGGTGACTGGTCAGACTGGTTCCATGTAAAAAATAATACCCGGGAATAGCGTCAGCTGCTTCGCTTAGGGTTATTATTATTTTAAATATGTTTAGTAAAGGCTGCATATAATCAAGAAAATAAAAAAAAAATAGTTTCAGATACAATTGTTGCCGATCCTTGCATTAAAAATCCTATAAAGTTATATCATTGGGTGTGTCTTGACCGAATCACCGGTCGATTCCAAGAAAACGTGTGTACAGCTGATTGCTGTTTCCGGCTTAGTTTACGAGATAATACACAAGGTAATCTTAATCCCTAGATATAAAACAATGCCTAGCAGAACAATAAATACTATTTTAACGGCAAATAAACATGTCTGGTGATTTTTTATCTCAAATTTCGAATTTGTACTGACAAAGTTTCTCAGCACCCGCTCGTTTGCCGGACTTCGCTGAGAGGGTACGGTGTAAAAAATTTCTGCGCATAATATTTAATTTTTTTTTTTCCAAAATATTGAACCCGCTAGAGGGGGGTGCGCATTATACATGGGTGTGCACTATACTCAAGAAAATACGGTAATGGGATTGGGTGGTCAGGCTTGGTGACTTGGTTGATGCATGACATCGTATCCTAATTGTGTGGATCGATGCTCATGATGTCAATCACTGGTCCAGACTCGATTATGACTGCCGTCACCTCACTAGGATATTGCTGAGTGCGGCGGTAAACAACAAAGAAACAATTAGGGTTGGCATCTCTGTTCACCATAGATTCTTGTTTCCATGGCAACAGAGAATCTGACATCACCAAGGAGAAGATCCAAAAGATCATCAATGCTGGTGCCAATGTGATTCTGACAACAGGTGGCATCGATGACTTGTGTCTCAAGTACTTCGTGGAGGCTGGTGCGATGGCGGTCAGGCGGTGTAAGAAGGCTGACCTCAAGAGGATAGCAAGAGCTACTGGAGGTGGGTCTAGGGAGGATATTGTTAATTTGACCACCACCACCTGCTTTTTTTCTGTTTTTGTGGTTACCAATTGTTACTATGCAAAGGTTATTATACCCCAGCCTCAAAGTATGAGGGGGGTGTATTTGAATTGGTACTCTCCGTCCGTCACCTTTTGTTTCTGGTGCCTTACTGACAGACTTATTTCATTATCAAACTCTACACAGATGTTGGTCTGCCCACGAACTGGTGCCTATGCCTGTTGGGTATTTAAGATTTTTTTCTTGGTTCCTTGACAACAAATTCGACTAAAAGTGAAGTTAAATGAAGTTAGTGTTTGTTTCTGGAGCATCACTTGAAGACTGCTCAGTGTTTCTTGTTTAAACTTTGCCCATGCCTACTAATGTATGGGGGCGGTCGGCTAGCCTAGTGGTTAAAGCGTTTGCTCGTCACGCCGAAGACCCGGGTTCGATTCCTGACATGGGTACAATGTGTGAAGCCCATTTCTGGTGTCCCCCGTCGTGATATTGCTGGAATATTGCTAAAAGCGGCGTAAAACCATACTCACTCACTCACTCACTAATGTATGACTGAGAGCCCCTCTGTCCTGCCACATGGAACTACAATGCTGTGACACTGACAACTGACATTTCTGTCCTATGTCTGTATAATGATTACTGTACATTCCAGCTACATTCCTGATGACACTAGCTAATCTGGACGGAGAGGAGTCGTTCGAGCCATCAATGCTGGGACAGGCTGAAGAGGTGGTCACTGAGAGGATCTGTGATGATGAGCTTATTATTATCAGAGGGTAAGGTTTGCTATTTCCCACCATGTGCTCACTTCACTTTTACCGTAACCATTTGAATTGAAGAATGGTAGATGACTGTTATTATTATGTCTCCCCCAGAATGGAGGGAGACATATTGTTTTTGGCACGGTTCCCGTCGGCGTCGGCGTTCCCACCGTTTCCGGACCATAACTCAGAAACCGTTTAATATTTTTTCGCGAAACTTTGTATACACATTAACCCAGCACTGAAGTGGTGCCTTTTGCTATTTAGAGATTTTTGACATTTTTATTTTTTCTCGTTTCCATGGAGATAACTTCAACATAGACTCTGAATGGGGGTAAGCTTGGTTTCCGGACCATAACTCAGAAACCGTTTAATATTTTTTCGCGAAACTTTGTATACACATTAACCCAGCACTGAAGTGGTGCCTTTTGCTATTTAGAGATTTTTGACATTTTTATTTTTTCTCGTTTCCATGGAGATAACTTGAACATAGACTCTGAATGGGGGTAAGCTTTGTTTCCGGACCATAACTCAAAAACTGTTCAATATTTTTTCATGAAGTTGTAACATATTAACCAAGTCCTGAAGTTGTGCTTCTTGCTATTTAGAAGTTTTTCACATTTTATTTTTTCTTGTTTATGGAGACAAGTTTAACTTAGACTCTGTATTGGGATGGGCTTTGTTCCAGAACTAAACTCAACACCCCTTCAATATATCTGTGTCTTTTGCTTATAATGAAATTTAAGAATTTGATCTTTTCAATTATTATTGAATTCAAAGCAATTCTAGAATTAAAATATTGTGAATTATTTTTGTGGGAATGAACAGATGGGGTTTAACGTGAAGTAAACGAATGAATGGGGGTTAGGGGAGTGGCGGGAGACATATGTTTTTACGAGTAAAAACACTTTCTAGTTATTGATATGTGTTTGCTGAGCAGATGCACACGCGAGCTAACACTCACACCTCACACCTACTCACACGCACAGACACGCACCATGAAATATTTTTTAATCAAACATTACCTTCTTTTGAATGGTTGAGTATTCCAGGGCATAATAGATCCAGTGTTCTCGCTGGCTTTTGAAACGGCCATTCCCGTCGGACTGACAACTCTAAAAATTACCTGTCCCCTCCAATTTTTGTCAGTCGCAAATTTGAAGACATGAAAAAATTTACCTAGTTTCAATATTTCAACATTATTTTGAACATTTGTTCAACAGCAAAGATTTATAGGTACTTTACAGGGACTGACACGCGAGTGAATTACCAGTCCAGGGCTACTTTTACCGGTTTAAAACCAGAGGTTGAGAATTGAGGGTCTACAGTGAGTGACCTGGGTGATGGACACTGTTGATGCTAACAACCACTGGTCTCCCGGGCCGGTACGTGGATTTTCACAGGCAATTTGGATACAGCTGATTGTGGCATAAAACAACTTTCACTTACTCTTGAAGACCTGTGATGGTTGATGTTTGAGAGTCTGCACCTGTCATGCATCAGATGTCCCAGTCATCTGAGGTGCTGCAAACGCTGCTGTTAGTTGCCTCCCGAGGTTTTAATCCCCAAAATGCCCTGGTTACTTCATGGTTTATCATCACCATACCCGTAATGTTTCACCAAAGTGCAGGGGCTGTCAGGAAGCCTAGTGGTTAAAATGTTCGCTCGTCACGCCGAAGACCCGGGTTCCATTCTTGACATAGGTACAATGTGTGATACCAATTTCTGCTGTCCCCCGCACGCCTTAATATTGCTTGAATATTACTAAAAGCCGCATAAACCTTTCTCGCCCGTAAGCCCCCCCGTCTGCCCACTCACTCACTCACTCACTCACTCACTCACTCACTCACTCACTCACTCACTCACTCACTCACTCACTCACTCACTCACTGCATCAATTGAGGATTTGTCCCCACATCAAACTGACACTGTGATAAAACTGAAAATTTCAAAACGCTGCTCAAAACATTGAGAAAAACCCCAAGCACTCATCTATTTAATAATAATAGCAGCATATAACATGCTGGCCTGTACAAAAATGTTTTATAGAAATCTAAAACAATGGACTATTTTGATTGAAGGACCAAAGCTCGTACTGCTGCATCAATCATCCTTCGAGGAGCCAATGACTTCATGTGTGATGAGATGGAGCGATCTGTTCATGATGCCCTTTGTGTCGTCCGGCGGGTTTTGGAGTCCAAGACCGTCGTTGTTGGAGGTGGCGCCGTTGAGGCTGCCCTATCCATATACCTGGAGAACTTTGCCACCTCACTGGTAAATATGATACTTTTATCGAGGCTTTTGCTAGTGCTAGGATGGTACACACATTCATGATACAATGTGTGTCACTCTAGTGAGATATTGATGTGGTACATGCCATGTTAAATAAAAACACTGCATCCGTACATTAAAAGATGGTACTTGGTGTTACCCTGCCCGGTGCTCGACATTAAAGGGCTAAAACAAGGACTGGTCGGCTTGGACTCTGTGTCGGAGTGGGGTATTTATGTTAAACTGAGCCATGGTATCTCATTGGGCTAGCACTATAGAATGGGCATTAGTAGGGACTAGCACAAGCAGCCACACATACACGTGTTAATGCACATCGCTATATAAGTGCAATAATCTTGGACCACTTCACCTCATGTTACAGAAAGCTGATGCCCCCGTTAAGATCTGGGTTAGAATTGGTCTGCAGCAAGTAGCCAACCCATGCTTGTCATAAGAGGCGGCTAACAGGATCAGGTGGTCAGGCCCACTGACTTGGTTCATGCATGTCATTGTATTCCAGATTTGTAGATCTATGACCCATGAAGATGGGTAGAACCCATGCTTGCCGTAAAAAGGTGTCGTAAGATGCTTGTCATAAGAGGCGACTAACAGGTTTGGGTACTCAGGCTTGTTGACTTGGCTGATGCATGTCATCATATCCCAATTGAATGGATCGATGCTCATGATGTCAATCACTGGATCGCTGGCCCAGACTCGATAATTTACAGACTGTCGTCATATAACTGGAATACCACTTAGTGGTCCCTTATGCAACAAACAATAGTTGTTTACACCTTTGAATTGAAGACTGCCAATAGACCAAGTCTTTGACTCCTATTGACATTGACTTAGTCTTGTGTTTGAATACTCATGATGTTTTCTAGTCGTCAAGAGAGCAGCTGGCTATAGCAGAGTTTGCCAAGTCCCTACTCGTCATCCCCAAGCAGTTGTCAGTGAACGCAGCACAAGACTCCACTGATCTGGTGGCCAAACTAAGGGCCTATCACAACACCTCCCAGACCAAGGCCGAACACAGCGATCTCAAGTGGTGGGTACAGGTTTGATTGGGATTATTCAGGTTTAACAGGTTCAAGGGCAGCATATTGACTACTTATAAGTGTATTTCATCACCTCTGTGGTGTTGGTGAGGTAAAGAACGTAAGGATGTAGTGAACGTAGACGATATTGGCTCTGTTGATTGGTAGCCAGCCCTGTTTTGCTATCCCGGTCAGACGCCCCGTAGGGACAAGAATAGGTCCTTGGCAAAATATGCTGATCGTAAGAGGCGTCTGAAATGGGTCAGACTTGGTTGATTGTATACCCAGACAGCATTGATCATTACTCTTTATGTCAAGTCAATGGATTTTCTGTTTCAGACTCGATTATGTATCTGTAATTTTTGGTGCAGGTAATAAAACTAAACTCTTCCTTTTCTTGCAGGATTGGCTTAGATCTGATAGAGGGCATTGTTCGGGACAACAAGAAAGCTGGAGTTCTTGAGCCAGGAATGTCAAAGATCAAATCACTGAAGTTTGCCACAGAGGCCGCCATCACAATCCTTCGTATTGATGATATGATCAAAATGGCCCCTGAGCAGAAACATGGAAGTTCATACCAGGATGCTATGCGGAGGGGGGACTTGTGATAACCTTGCTGTCATGGAAACTAACATGGACTGTTTACATTATCAGCTTCTAGCAGTGACTGTTACCATCCTCTGTATCATATGTTGTGCCACACACGATGTCTCTGTCTGACAAGCGTCAGTTTATGTGTAGGCGCCTGAGCATGTGGGACAGGTGTCATGAATTTGCATCTAAGTGCTTCATTATTTAATTTATCACCACCGACTGTGTGAAGAATTCCTATATAAAACATTTCAAAATAAAAAGTGCTATCTCTGATGTGTTGATCTTTGGTTAACAATGTGTATTCGTGATTTCAGAAATGTGTTTTAGGTAATTTCTAATTTTGATAGTGGATGGTGAAAAAGCAAGGTGATGTTAAACTCAGTGGAAATAACTTTTGTGAAAGATTATGCAGTGTTACCTTATTGCATGGTTAGAAATTATTTTTTTTCATCCGTCTATAGAAATGATCAGTTACAGAGTTACCCTTTAACTGGTGGTAGAACTGGAAGTCCGCAAGGAAATGTCACTAGTCCTTCCAGAATTTAACTAGTCTCAGAATAGCGGACTGAAGACAATTTCAAATCCTGTCTCGGTGGGGTATCACTAAAAAAACTGGCATTAGTCCGTACTAGTACAAGGAGACACACACATGCAAGCACAAATGACACATCACTTTTTGTCTTATATAAGCTTTGTCCTGGTGAAAGTCAAAGTTTCTCCGACTCAACGCTGGAATAGTCAACCTCATCATGGTAGTGAACACATGTCGGTCAACTATAAGTAGAACCTCCATTCTGCGATCATACATTAACCCGGCCCAGGCAATTTTTGATGAAACCATCATACTGGTCATGTTGCCTCACATTTAATGGATGATGTCTTTCGTGAAGTTGTTTCCATACAGAGATCCGACCATATCTGAAGTCTAGATTGAAGTGGGACTGGAGCTCTCGTCATCTTTACTCCAACCATTGGTCGATATGACTTTAAGCCAACAGCTTTTAAGCGTTTGCTTCCTGTTTATTCACGGACTGTCCCTCAATGCGATTAGCAGAATCTGTCATCAGGCTTACTTGTTTTGAGACGTCTGCCCTGACCAGGCCTGCTCTTCACATCTCCTATCTGACGATACAGGTTCCACAGACAGTCACCTTTCCCTTCTGCATGTGTCTGTTTGGCATCCCACCCCGATCTTTCGGATTGATTGCCATTTCCATCCCACTGTCATACTGGTCTGTGGTTCACCCTTGTCTTTGAATGGACTAATTCACACTTACCATTTGTATGTTGGTCGTTTGGAATTTGTTTTGTGCATTGTTTCCTACCCTAATATGATGGCTCAAAACTTATAACATGTCACTAATGGTGTCTAAAACTCAGTATTCCTTTTCATCAGTATATATATAGTTGACATTGCTTAATTTTTCAAGGTGTATATTATGACACCATTGTACATACTACAAACAAAGCTATTGCACTTGTTATTGTTTTATTTACAAAGGACATAAGTAAATATGGTGAATTTGCTATTCAAAATATCACAGAAATTAGAGGTATGGCATATATATATACACACACACACGGACAGAAGACAGTTCTTATGATTAATGCCAAACTCGGCAATACACCAACTGACAGCAGCCTGTAAGTAATCAAGTCAGGCAATCCAGTGATGGATGTCATGAGCATCGATCCACGGAATTGGGATATGATGACATCTTATTGAGTGATCACCTGATCCGTTTAATTGCCTCTTATGACAACCATGGGCTGCTTGGGTACCTAACTTCTCACCCAGAATTTCCAAGGGGCGCAATCCTTATGAAACGACATGAAGATGGAAAGTACATATGTAGTTAGAAATAAAAATAGGATATAAATGTAATTAATTTTATTTGCATTCTTTATAAGTATGATTAGTTTACAACCATGACAATGAATGTTTTACAGAGACTTGATAAAGAGTACATATGGTTCTAATGCTTTGAACAGTATTTCAGTTGTATTGCAGTGTGTCGGCTAAATATTGGAAACTCGTGCACATGCAGTTTGTTTCTTTGTTTATCTTCGCACTGTGCAATTTTGCAGCTATATGATGGCTGTCTGTAAATAATCAAGTCTGAAACAGACAATCCAGTAATTGACATCATGAGCAGCGATCCACGCAATTGGGATATGATGACCTTGACCACCTCATACCATTAGTCGCCTGTTACGGCAAGCATGGGTAACTGAAGACCTATTCTAACCCAGATCTTCATGTGTTGAGCGTGGTGCTAACTAAACTAATCTGATTACTGGGGATGTTCAGACCCACAACTAGCAGATCATGGCATCCAAGGGAGGTAACTCTGCACAGAAAGAGCGAGTGTTCTGAGCCACTGTGAGCCACATTTCAAGTACATGTATATCGCGAGAGCCGACAATCGGGTAAGGGCCAGAGAGACCCTGTCCACTAGTCCACATCACTGTACAACATTCATGTGATGCTGGAATCAATGGGTCCTTTATGATGTGCTATGAGTAAATGCATGTGACGTCTTGTATTGCACATAAATATATTATTGCACTCAAGAAGGAATATTTGCATTTATCAGTTGGGACTGCGTCTGCCAGTGTTGTATAAAACAAATTGTTATAGTGCCTGAACGGACAATCATTTAAGCTAAAACATAATTCATGAATTCATAGTTGGGTCTTTGGCCACAGAAACCTTTAATGAACAGGAAATGAAAAACATCCACTGTACGAAATCGTAACAATCTAAACAACATCATTTTTGTTCCTGCTAAACTGACCAAGCCAAGGAAAGGTCAGACGCCCCGTAGGGACAAGAATAGGTCCTTGGCAAAATATGCTGGTCGTAAGAGGCGTCTGAAATGGGTCAGACTTGGTTGATTGTATACCCAGACAGCATTGATCATTACTCTTTATGTCAAGTCAATGGATTTTCTGTTTCAGACTCGATTATGTATCTGTAATTTTTGGTGCAGGTAATAAAACTAAACACTTCCTTTTCTTGGCTTAGATCTGATAGAGGGCATTGTTCGGGACAACAAGAAAGCTGGAGTTCTTGAGCCAGGAATGTCATAGATCAAATCACTGAAGTTTGCCACAGAGGCCGCCATCACAATCCTTCGTATTGATGATATGATCAAAATGGCCCCTGAGCAGAAACATGGAAGTTCATACCAGGATGCTATGCGGAGGGGGGACTTGTGATAACCTTGCTGTCATGGAAACTAACATGGACTGTTCACATTATCAGCTTCTAGCAGTGACTGTTACCATCCTCTGTATCATATGTTGTGCCACACACGATGTCTCTGTCTGACAAGCGTCAGTTTATGTGTAGGCGCCTGAACATGTGGGACAGGTGTCATGAATTTGCATCTAAGTGCCAGTGTTGTATAAAACAAATTGTTATAGTGCCTGAACGGACAATCATTTAAGCTAAACATAATTCATAGTTGGGTCTTTGGCCACAGAAACCTTTAATGAACAGGAAATGAAAAACATCCACTGTACGAAATCGTAACAATCTAAACATTTTCATTCCTGCTAAACTGACCAAGCCAAGGAAATGAGCAGATATTCAGATGCAGTTAGAAAAAATAACCTTTTTCCAAGATGTCCAACCTATAGCTACTCAATGCTTGTTATATAATTTATACAGATTAATTTGTGTCCTGGCATATTACCTTTTGAATATGACAGGAATATATTGTTTTGATCACTGATGGACATATCTATATCAGAATCTGTTCAATTAAACATAGGGGCAGTGGTTCGATTCCCCACATGGGCACAAAGTATGAAGCCCATTTCTGGTGTCCCCAGCTGTGATATTGCTGTGATATTGCTAAAAAATTGCTTAAAAACGGCGTGAAACCATACTCACTCAATTAAATATAGCAATGTGGTTAAGATGTTGCAGATTATTTTATATCAGTACTTCATTCTCATCAATATTTCAAAGCATTTGTGGAAAGAAACATAATATGCTTTACAAAGCAACATGCAATAAATAAAGAATTGGCAAAATAGAAATAAAACAAACCCTTGTGAGGCCTTTTATTTTTTATTAGTTGGTTTAATGTTTTGACTAAAATTTGATGTAGATTGTGAGAAAAAACCCACACCATTCCTTCCAAGCTTTCAGATTAGTGCTGCTATTAATAAATGAAAAAAAAAGCTCATAGGTCATACCATCACAGAAAAACGAGTGGAAACGATCCTGCAAAATAATTGATTTTTTTTATGTATTATAAACTATTTTTTTTATGAAAAGCGTTGATAAGATCTAGCGTTTTTTTCATTCCACCTACTTATAAAACAGAGCATGTCAAATGTTTTGGGGTCAAAAGTATTTTTTTCCCCTAATATTTCTTTTCCAATCAGTCTCATAAACCAACTAATAAATCATAAGGCTTAACATGTCTTTATGCAAATAACTCAACATAAATGGCCTTTAAAGGTGTTCAGGCATAAATACAGCATTAACATTGCAACAGCGTCAAATGGCCTGAGACTTTACACAGATGTGACATTGTATGCTATTCACAGTTATTAAGTTGAAAATATACCCTGTGAGTTAACAAGAAAACAAACAAAGCAATGCCTAAGTGGAACAACTTGCTGACTAGTTCAGGAGCCGACATCAGACCAAAAGCTAGTCCATGGTGTCAATCACTGGATGTCTGGTCCAGACACGATTATTTACAGACCGCCATCATGAAGCTGGAATACCCTTGGATGTTGGATCCGAATATTCCTGAACTTTACTAAATAGCATATACCCAATATGCCAATGTGTAAGTGTAAGGCTAAAAAAATAATAGTCTTGGTTCTCAGGCACTGCCCAAATCACCATAAAGTTCGCAGCATGTTTTGTTTTTATTTCCATTTTTTAAAAAAAGTGAAACCCAAATCCTTAAATATTCCAAGTCCAATGGTAGTCAGATACTGAATTCCAGTATTTTACTCATCAAGGAATACATTTATGTAGGGAGGCCCTTTACCAGGTTGATTGTACATAGTTTATTTGGTTACACTGTAATTTGGTTAATGAACAACATACCCCCCCTCCAAAAAACTCCAGACTCCGACCGCCTGCACAATATTCTCAAAAAACATTGCCTGAGAACCATTTCTTTTCAGCCATATTTAACCACATTGCTGATAATATGTTCATGTCGTTTGTGTACATACAAAATATCATAGAAAGTAAGTTAACTTTAAACCAGCACCTTATTGCTTCCACAGACAAGAGTATTTTACATCATAAGGTTGGTTGGTTGGTTTGTTGTTTAATGCCGCACTCAGCAATATTCCAGCTATATGACGGCGGTCTGTAAATAATCGAGTCTGGACCAGACAATCCAATGATTAATATCATGAGCATCGATCCACTCAATTGGGATCGATGACATGTATCAACCAAGTCAGCGAGTCTGACCACCCGTTACCGTTAGTTGCCTTTTACGACAAGCATAGTTACCTTTAGCGGCAAGTATGGGTTGCTGAAGACCTATTCTACCCCGGCGTCTTCACGGGCCTACATCATAAGGTACAAGGCAGTTTAGGTATGTAAGGCAATGTGTGATATATGGTAATGATAAGGGAAAACATCAACATTCCTATGTACAAGGACAATTTCATGGATTGCACCAGTTGAAGCTGAGAGCGAGTGAGTGACTTGGTTTCAAACCTCTTTAATCAGGATATCATCCATGTCACTGCATGTCAGATTTAGGTGGGATGAGAGGCGAAGTTACAGATGCTAAAAACCCAGGATCAACATCAGGGCATTCAAAACCATGATCCTGGGAAGCAACTGTAAGTACGCCTGTGATAAACACGTCAAGATGACACCTTCTGGAATGAACCAATGCCTTAGGTCAGGCCCAAGTTTCATATTCATTGCACATATCTAGCAAGCACCTTATTTCATCCACTACCTACTGAGTAATGTACATACACCACATGAGTTTATGGCATCAAAGAAACATTTTAAATAACATGAATAATACTTTAAACCATATTTGTGCATCACGGAAATCATTCATTCTCTGATCCAATCTCATTAAAATCAGATCTTAGTTCTCGCTATCGCTAAACAAAGATCTGAGGACATCCCATTAGGGGTCACGTCAGAACGACCTTTCATCCAACCAATCAGAGCGTCGCTTACCAGATCATGAAAGTGACAGTCGGAATGTGTTTTCTAATCATGCAACCACGATATATTTAACACGGGGTATTCCGAACAACAGTTACAGGTTTTATGATTATATCCACACAATCTGTGCCATCTATAAGCCATTCCAGAATGTTCTTATCAGTTTTAAAATCTTTAATCGAGAATACGTCAAAATATGTTTCGAAGCGTAGTTGCCAGTTTGAAACTAGTGTCGTAAAGCTCGAGAAAGCTGCCTTCTGATTGGCCAATGTCGATTTCTTGTCAGTCATTTCATTAGTCGGTCAAAATTCGCGAAAGGTCGTTCTGACGTGACCCGTAATGGGATGTCCTCAGATCTTTGTTTAGCGGTAGCGAAAACTAAGATCTGATTTTAATGAGATTGTTCTCTCATCATGACAAACAAACTTTTCATTCATCCTAGCATGGATTGGTGGACTGTGTATCACTATCTTGAATAATGCATTGTCCCCTGCATTCTACTCATGCCCACTGTTTGCTTGGTATTTCAGAACTAGGTCGGTAGCTTTGTAAAATGTTATTCCTTTATACTTAACATTGATTACTGACCAAATTATAGGTTCCATAACTAATAAAGAACAATAATAACTCAAAGTCAAATATAATTTAAGATAGAAATATTTAGCTCACCTCAACAGGACGATCACATGACTAGAGCATCCGCATATACATCCACACACTGAGACTTGTATACCGAAAATATTTTCCATTAATCTCAATGTTACCCTTACGACTAGGATGTACTAGTGAGCGCTATGTCAACCTTCTACCCCGAACCCTGGTATCTCCAAGTTACCCTTACGTCTAGGATGCACCTGTGTCGGCCCTGGCAACCCCAAACCCTGGTATCTCCAAGTTACCCTAAATAGTCCAAGAAGTAGAGTCTGCCCTGTGATTCCTCTGCCCCAAAACTCTGGTATCTCAGAGAAACTTTGTTCCCATCCACCCTGGCAATGTTTCAAGACAGTAAACAAGCAATGACAATGATGTGACAACAAACAGTCTAATCCTTCAAGTGTTGGCAGTGTAAACACATCAGCATGTCTGTTGTATACTCTTCGATCTGCATCGTTGTTTCTGTTAGGCCAAACTTCTTCTGGATCAAGAACGATGCTACCTTGATCACTTTTAAAGGGTCTGCATCCTTTTCTGAAAACAATCAAATCATGCCAAATGTATTTCTTATTTCATAGCATGACACTATGATAGGTGTAGGAGATGTTGAGTTAAGTGTAGGAGATGTTGAGCTAAGTGTAGGAGATAGTGAGTTAAGTGTAGGAGAAAGTGTGTGAAGTGTAGGAGATGTTGAGTTAAGTGTAGTAGATAGTGAGTTAAGTGTAGGAGATAGTGAGTTAAGTGTAGGAGATAGTGAGTTAAGTGTAGGAGATGTTGAGTTAAGTGTAGTAGATAGTGAGTTAAGTGTAGGAGATAGTGAGTTAAGTGTAGGAGATAGTGAGTTAAGTGTAGGAGATGTTGAGTTAAGTGTAGTAGATAGTGAGTTAAGTGTAGGAGATAGTGAGTTAAGTGTATGAGATAGTGAGTTAAGTGTAGGGGATGTTGAGTTAAGTGTAGGAGATGTTGAGTTAAGTGTAGGAGATGTTGAGTTAAGTGTAGGAGATAGTGAGTTTAGTGTAGGAGATAGTGAGTTAAGTGTAGGAGATGTTGAGTTAAGTGTAGGAGATGTTGAGTTAAGTGTAGGAGATGTTGAGTTAAGTATAGGAGATAGTGAGTTAAGTGTAGGATATAGTGAGTTAAGTGCAAATCCACTGTCACGGCATGTCAGCTTGATGTGGGAGGTAAGCCCAAAGTGATAGAGGTCTTAAAGGGAAAGTAAACCCAACATAGCAACTTTGCAGATTTTAATACTTCGGGGCACACTTAATCACAAATGCTTGACCAAAATAACATTTGAAAAACAGAAATTGCGTAAAACCGCTGGAAAAAAATGACAGTCAAACTCATCCCCAAAATAAGTATGAAGTTTGGTCTTTTGATTTGGCCTATAAAATGATACATAGGTTTTTTTTATTCACAAGTTCATTTGGATGGAGAAAAAATTGTAGTTGTCTCTGGAAGGAAAAGACCTTTTAGCAGTGATTCATATGAGTTCAGTAGAGTGATGTCTAAACGACAGTTGACAAGCCCCTGAGGCTTTATGCTCCCCTCCCCCTCTCGCCACACACACACAATCTGCACAGACCAGAGAGGATCATGCTTCAAGTTCAGATTGTACGATCATTTTTGAGAAAGCAAGAGTTACCTGCCCTTCACAAAAACTCTGGAAAATTGAAAATCCAGATGCAGGGGGAAGAACGTACTTTAAAACAGAGTAATTTATGTTTTGGGCGAAAGCCTTGTTGTTTATAAGAAGATGGGAAAATGGAAATGTTTTTTTTTTTTTTTTTGTTTTGTTTTTTAAATTGTTCCTGGTAAAAGTACATCATGTTTGGATGAGAGTCAAAATACATGACCAGGGTTTTTTCAGAAAGTACATATCATTCGCACACATCCATACACACATTCACACTCACTAGAAGCTTTAGTACTTATGAAGACAGGATGCAGGATATATATTTAGTAAAGTTTTGGAATAGCAAATGTTTATATTTTCAAAAGGTTTTCATAAGGAGCCCATTTCGTATAGAATTCAGTCTGTTTGGCTTTATTAAAGTGTCTATATTTTTCTAGTTGGTAATAATATTTAACCTCATTTTGGAAATGTGTAATGGTTGGTTGGTTATTTTTCATTTTGCATCTATAAATGTGTAAATTTGGCCAATAAGAGTATCACATCAAAAATATCATCAGTGTGGAAATGTTTTGAAAAGCCAAAAAGAATTAGGTCTGAAGTAAGATTTATCTTGCCAGTATGTGGACACTTGGATTCAATCCATTGTGAAAATCTTTTCCAGAAATTTTTGCTTACCCTACAGTCCCAAAACAGATGTTGGATAGATTCTGGCTCAGCATTACAGAAAGTACATAGACAGTTGTCAACAATATGCATCTTGAGTAGATAAGTATTAACAGGTAGAATTCTATGGAGCAATCTAAGCTGAAACCATCTAAGTTTAGGGTCTGGAGTAGTTTTGTGTGCTCTGATAAATAAGCTAGGCCAGTTCATATCCATTAAAAGTTCCTCTTCCCACTTGTCAATAACTTTTAAGCTTTCATCGGTTTGACTTATTACATAGTAATATTTCTTTGAGCCTTTTTTACATGAAAAGAGATTGGCAATAGATATATTTGTATTGTTTGTTGTTTCCAGATGCAGGTCTTTATTAAAACCTAATTGTATCATGTATGTATTTACTGATCTTGTAATACCATAAAATTCAAGAAAATTTATATTGAAGTATTTATTACAGAATTGTTGCAATGTCATAAAATTTCCATCATTGTTTAGCAAGCAATGTATGCTGTGTATATTATTGAGATGAAAGGTTTTGTTATCTAATGATTTGCCATTTATAATAATGTTTTTATTGTATAGCAGAGGTTCCCTTAGGAACTCTTCATAATTATTGGGTTTTATTTTATTGCTATATTTAGAAAAGGCAGTAAAACAATCTTTCCAAAATTGGTTTTTAGTTTTTTTAGCAAGCTTAAGTGGAAAATCACTTCCCATAAATAGTAGATCAGGAACTTCAGGAGTAGTATCAGTCATTAAAATTTTCCATTTCTTTTCCAAATCAACATTTAGTAACTTTTTTATCCAGATTATTTTCAAAGCGTCAACATATGCAAAAATATCTATCATACCAAGTCCTCCAAGGGAAATAGGTTTACAAGCAACTGTTCTCTTTATTTTGTCTGGTTTATTATCCCATAAAAACTTGAAAAGAATAGTATTTATCTTTCTAAGGAATTCATCTGGGGGACTAGGAAGGGTAAGGAAAAGGAAATTAAGTTTTGAAATGAGCATTGATTTGATAATTGCAATTTTGCCTAATGGGGTTATAATTCTTTTCATCCATCTCTTGATGGTTTGTTCAATTTCAAAGATTTTGCTTTCAAAGTTAAGTTTAATCATTTTATCTCGATTAGGAGAAAAAATTATGCCTAGAATTCTAAAGGTTTCAGGGTTCCATTGGAAATGTTAATGAGGGACAAAAAGACAAACAACAAAGACCCATAACACAATGGGTGAGTGAGTGAGTTGGGTTTACACTGCTTTTAACAGTATTCCAGTTATATCATGGCGTGTCAGCTCAATGTGGGAGGAAAGCCCAAAGTGATGCAGGTCTCAGACGTTTACCACTCTGGTGAAACCCATGAGCATGGGTATGGTGCTGGCAAACCTAGAAACATAATCAGGGCGAACTGGGATTTGAATCAGCAATCATAGGTTTCTGGCATGCCCATGGGACGCAACCCAGCAAATCACAGCGTCTTAGACGACTGGGCCACCCATGCTCCCCCAATTTCACACTGACAATGTAAAGGTGAACTAAAGACCACCCATCTAAAGTACTATTGCATTTGAATTCAGACTTACCAACTGCAATATGAACCGAAAGTGCTGTCTTATTCAGGGTGAGGGACCACAAACGTAGATCGTGAATGTCCTTGATGCCCTTGACTGTGAAAAATGCATCCCTCACATCAGCAAAGTTAATGTTCCTGGGGGTACCTAGAAACACACACTAAAAGGTTACATCTTGCGATCCCTCGATACATTGTTACCTTTGGGGTCCAAATAATTGATGAGTGTTACAGACGATCAGCGGTTAAACCAAGGGGAGTCACAGGGGGTAGATGACCAACACAACAGTACATGCTCTGCCTACCTAACACGATCTACAAATCCTGCAATCGTCTGAAATCTGCACGGTAGTCGCCGATTTCTCTACAAACTGGAGGTTGATTTCTTAACACAATTTTGATTTGACTATGTAGAGACCTGTTACTCCAGCCAAAAAATAACTCAGAAATTCCAGCCTTGTTCGGCAAGGATAGAAACTGGACTTTCTGTTAATTCCCTTGCCTCAGGTCGTGTCATGTGGACAGCCAATCAGTGTCAAGTCTTAAAAACTCTTGGTTGGAGTAACACATGACCTCTCAGTCTCAAAACAAACTTAAACAGCCAGTCCCAAATGTAAAATATAAAGGTTCTCACTTAAGAAAGCTAATATCAAACTATCAAGAATCCGCGCAACCTTCATCCAGACTGGGCAGTCAAAGTTTGCTCAGATTTGACCTCACCTGAAATCTTACGTATGAGTTGTCATATTTTCATGCAGAGAGGTATGGTACTGGAGTAACAGATCTGATATTTACTGGTGTACCTATGCAACTTGGGATGAAGCTATTTGTTCAATGCCTGGCATCTAACTCACCTTCCATCAGGACGACCAGGATGTCCCTGAGAATAGTCACTGTTGTCACGACGACAAACACAGAAAACAAGAACGTACAAATTGGGTCAGCTATCTTCCACTCAGGCTGAAATAGAGGAAATATGTTTAGAGTATCGCTACAGTATATTTGAAAGTGAAAGAGTGTGAAAAAGAATGCATGTAGCTAAGTATATATTTGAATGAGTAAAATATTTCCTTGAATTTTAAAAATCTCATCATAAAAGGTAAAACAAATTTCAAAAACAAATGGCAATTTAGTTTTTTCCATTATTATAGTTTTATCATTAGTAGTATTATTTACTCTACATACAAAATAGAATTGTTTCATTCTTATTCCAACCATGTTATTAATGACTTTATTGTTTATTAATTATTTACATTTTAAAAACAAATAACAGAAAGAAAGTACTACTAATATTTTAATTGGGTTGAATACTGTTACTCAGGGATACATGACGCTTAACCTTATTCCCCAAAACATATTGAAGGCATTATCATGTGACCTGTAACATTGTTATGTTCAAACTGACCAACTTTGACAAATAGTCAAAGAAATCAGCTGTACACAAAAACTAGTAAAAAAATCAATCAAAAAGAAGTGTTAGAGTTATCAAAATTGGATGCCAGGACTGACATTGGATACTGAGAAATAATTTAAGCTCTACACCAGTTTACACATATCAGACCAATTGTTGGTCATGTCTGTGCAAATGCATCCTTTATATCTGCAGGACTCACATTTCGGTAAACCTACATTACCGCCATTCCCATGGTCCTCGCGATCTCAAACTACCAGGCCTTGATTTTCATTAGCAAATTCGATTTGCAATGCTACTCAGTCTAACGGAATGCGAGTTACAGACAAGCCACAATGTTGGTTAACTTCTCTGAGAGGCATTTAGATTTGTTTGTTTGTTGTTTAACGCTGCACTCAGCAATATTCCAGCTATATGACGGCGGTTTGTAAATAATCAAGTCTGAACCAGAAAATCCAGAGATTGACATCATGATTGATCCATGCAATTGGGATTGCTGACATGCTTCAAACCAAGTCAGCGAACCTGACCACCCAATCCCATTAGTTGCCTCTTATGACAAGCATAGTCTCCTTTTACGGCAAGCATGGGTTGCTGAAGGCTTATTCTACCCCGGATCTTCACGGGTCGAGAGCCATTTAGAAGTTGGGCTTCTTTATAACAATATTTTGTTTATATTACAGGCTTCACCGGCCAATATGTTTTACCCTTCTGCGTACATAACAGGCTTCTCCACTCCAGCAGTGTAACTGCATCTTAAACCTACACAACTGTATAAACACTGCCTCCTATCCTGTATATATACTTGTCAACCATACTCTGTACATCACTTGCTTGATAACGGTGTTAGAACCTACACCAAAACGTCATTCCTAATGGTAATAAAGAAGTTGTTCATCCATATATCTTATCCTTACTCAATGTTGGTTGGCGATATCAGCAACATGGTAATATGAGTTACCTCCCATACCCATCTCCTTATCTCAACGTCCGATTGGTCGGTAAAATGTTAAACAAGGTTAAACAAGATAAAAGCTCTAGTAGATCTGGTAAAAGCTCAAGAAGACATGGCAAAAGCTCGAGTAGATAAGGCAAAAGCTCGAGTAGACATGGTAGAAGCTTGTGTAGACATGGTAAAGCTCTAGTAGATACGGTTAAAGCTCAAGTAGACATGGTAAAAGTCACTACATTATTCTATTTGGTATCATAAAGTTATAAAAGGTTTCTTACCTTGAAATATACAATAAAAGCAGCTATTAGTACTCCAACGCTCTGCAGTAGATCCCCTACTACATGGACAAATGCGGCTCTCACGTTGATATTACTGTCCTTTTTCTTGGACTCCTGTGTCTCAGTATGTGCCTCATGATTTGCTTCAGAGATGCTGCCATACTTGGGTCGACTGTGTGAATGGCCACTGTCATCAGTGAGGGAACCATAATCAAACCCTCGGTCTGGCTTGCTGGCAATGCTGTGGGAGTGACCGTGAGAGTGAGCGTGTGACATCCCACCATGGGAGTGACCGTGTCCACTTTGATGAAGGGTGACCCCGAGGCTGAAAGAGAAGATCGGTCACTCAAACAGCATTTCAAACAACAGTTTCTGAAACAACAGTATCAGAAGCAAGCAATGGAAACAGTAGTATAGGAAACATCAGCATCTGAAAAAGCAGTTTTGAGAAACAACAGCTTTGATTCAAAGAGTTTCTGAAGCAACAGCATCTGACACAAAAGCTTCAGAAACAACATCAATGGAAACAATATCAAAAATACATTATTTGAAACAATTCCTAACTGGTAATAAGTACTTGACACTGACCAAAATTTGTCAGTGGTCGAACGTAGCACCCCAAAAAACTCTACTGGTCCTGTTGGATCTCTACTGGACACAATGGTGCTTAGAGTTTAGACTTGATCGATTGCTGATTTCTAAAGTCGTACAAACTTAAATTACTTTGTTCGTCCCCAAAACAACACTAGACCACCAGATCACCATTTATTATAATCTTACTGGTCCTCCACAAAATATACTATACGCGGACCAGTGGACCAGTGTTAGTGTCGAGCACTGCAGTATAAGGTCATGTTTCTGAGCTGATTGACACACAGCTTACAAAATACTTACAGTGGGGTTAATATAAAAATGGACCATGAAAATTATCCACGTGGTTCAAGTGAAATATGAAAGTCCATATAAAGCCAATCTCATTAAAACCAGATCTTAGTTCTTGCAAAGCAAAGATCTGACGAGACATTCCATAAGGGGTCACGTCAGAACGACCTTTCATCCGACCAATCAATGCGTCGCTTACCAGATTATGAAAGTGACAGTCGGAATGTGATTTCTAATCATGCAATCTTGAAAACTTTAACATGGGGTATTCCGAACGATAGTTACGGGTCTAACAACTGAATCCTTACAATCTAGACCATCTATAAGTCATTCCAGAATGTTGTTTTGTTCAAATTTGTAATCGAGAATTTGTCAAAATATGCTTCGAAGCGAAGTCGCCAATTTGAAATTTGTGCCGTAAAGCACGAGAAAGCTGCCTTCTGATTGGTCATTCCATTGGTCGGTCAAAGTTCGCGCAAGGTCGGTCTAACGTAACCCATAATGGGATGTCCTCAGATCTTTGTTTAGTGGTAGCGAGAACTAAGATCTGATTTTAATGAGATTGATATAAAGCACACCAGTAGTTCATGTTCCCTGCACCATTGTGGACATGAAGACACCACTGTTGATATAATGCAAACATAATTGTTAATGTACCATGTAATGAATGAGTGAGTGAGTGAGTTGGGTTTAACGCCGCTATTAACAGTACAGTCAAGTCCCGTTAATCCGATATCGATTGTTGCATATGATTATGTCGGATTAACGAGTATGTCAGATAAACGAATTTAAATATTATCAACGTTCGTGATCGAAAATCGGACAACTACACGATAGATATAAGGATTCAAACACGTAATAAAAAATAGAAAATAAATATTCATATTGTTATGTTACATTGTTGGCGGAATATGTTTTCTAATCATGCAACCTCTAAAGTTTAACACAAAACAACTGTTATGGACTGTATGACTTATTCAAAATACTTTAAAAAGTCTGGAATGGAAGTCACAACTTTGAAACTGGTACCTAAAGCTTAAGAAAGCTGCTTTCTAAGTGGCTAACGTCGACTTCCTGTTGGTCATTTCATTGGTAGGTCATAGTTCGTAAAAGGTTGTTCTGACGTGACCTGTAATGGGATGTCCTCGCCTAAAGCGAGAACTTGTATCTGATTTTAATAAGATTGAGGTAATCTAAGCATGTGATTTATCCCATTTCTTTTTATTTAAAGCATAAATTGTTTATTGTTAAGCAAGTTTATCTCTGCAGCTACCAGCCAATTCGTCTCGCATCAAAACACGGGCTGTGTACTCGCGGGCAGATGACCACGGAGTACGCTGATGACTGTGTCGGATTAACAGGACTGATTAATGAGTGATTTCGGTAATTCGTTGCAAATAAGGTGTGTCGGAGTCGGAGTCGGAGTCGGAGTCGGAGTGCGAGACTGTCGGATTATCGGGTCTAAATAGCACTGATTTAATCGGTTCCCATCATTAGCGTCGGATAAAGACGATTGTCAGATTAACGAGTGTCGAATTAACGAGACTTGCCTGTATTTGAATTATATCACAGCATGTCAGCTTAATGTGAGAGGGAAGACCAGAGTGATGCAGGTCACTTACCACTTGGGTGAAACCCACGAGCACGGGTATGGTGCTGACAAACCTAGAAACATAATTGGAGCGAACCGGGAATCAAACCCACAATCATAGGTTTCTGGTGTGCCCGAGGGATGCAACTCTGCACAGCGAATCGCGGCGCCTTAAACGGTCTGAGGATAACTCCATAGAAGGTCGCGTCAGGTAAACCCTGCATAAACTTTGACAACCCAATCAAATTGAAGGAGGATGTGTGGGTTCTGGAGCCAATCAGAAACAGATTTCTAAAATGATTTAACTTCATTTCTTGACTACATGGTACCTTGATTGAGAAATTATGCTCTTAGCATAAGAAAACTGCCACAGAATAAAACTAGAATGTGTCATGACTCAAAAACATGTGTCTCCTCCCTCCCTATTTTTAGATACATTAGTTCCAGTTGTTTCTGTAAATGTGTTTGCAAATCCAAAAAACAGTAATAGGAAATTAAAACCTGGAAAGATAATGGTCTCACGCAGAAATATGCATTTGCTGTGGAGTTTTGGCAGGAAACAAACACTTCTTGTTTGAAACTAAGTCCAAAAATAATTCTAGATTAAAAAATATGAGAAGGCAGTTGTGGAGCATGTGCTTATTGCATAAGCATAGTTTCATGCAAAAATATATTCATTAGTTAAAGAGTTATGGCTCGGAAACGAAGCCTAGATACAGAAATCAGATCAACAGGGTTTCAACTGATCCCTCGGGGCATATGGTTTGATGTACTCTGTGTGTGACTGTATGTACCCGAGCTAGAGGGTATATCACACCATATACTCCTTGAGATCGGTTGATAACTTATAATGTAAAAGCAAAAACTTACACAACATTAAAGAAGACACCACAAGCAGCTGTTATCAGCATGATTTCGGCATCAATGGTGTAGTTGTCCTCCACGATGCGGAGTCCAGCCGAGTAGCACAGGATGCCAGTCAGCACCCACAGCAGCAGGATGGACACCAGCGCTCCTAGCACCTCTGTAACAGACAGGTCAATATTAGGACACCAGCGCTCTGAGCACCTCTGTAACAGACAGGACAATATTAGGACACCAGCACCCGAGCACCTCTGTAACAGACAGGTCACTATCAAGACACCAGCGCCAGAGCACCTCTGTAACAGACAGGTCAATATTAGGACACCACCGCTCCGAGCACCTCTGTAACAGACAGGTCAATATTAGGACACCAGCGCTCCGAGCACCTCTGTAACAGACAGGTCAATATTAGGACACCACCGCTCCGAGCACCTCTGTAACAGACAGGTCAATATTAGGACACCAGCGCTCCGAGCACCTCTGTAACAGACAGGTCAATGTAAGGACACCAGCACCCAAGCACCTCTGTAACAGACAGGTCAATATTAGGACACCAGCGCTCCGAGCACCTCTGTAACAGACAGGTCAATATTAGGACACCAGCGCTCCGAGCACCTCTGTAACAGACAGGTCAATATTAGGACACCAGCGCTCCGAGCACCTCTGTAACAGACAGGTCACTATCAAGACACCAGCGCTCCGAGCACCTCTGTAACAGACAGGTCAATATTAGGACACCAGCACTCGGAGCACCTCTGTAACAGACAGGACAATATTCGGACACAGACAGGACAATATCAAGACCCCGGCGCCCCTACGCATACCGACGACACAAGCATGGTCATCAGAGTACTGTTTTCCATGAACATAGCGGTAAGTGTTTAATAAATGTGTTTTTATAATGTTCAACTTTATTTCCAAAATGCATCCAAGAAAACACAACCACTGTTCATTCAGAATACCAACATGTTGAGAACAACACGTTCACTAACTTCATGACTGTAGCCGAATAATATGTCCAACTGTCGTCACACTGATGGCTTGTGTAATGAAGCTAGCATCCAAAGATATTCAAGTTTGTCAGTAGCATATAGAATCTAGCTAGTTGTAATCCTGAGGACAAGTTATTAGCGCAACATGATGTTATCATACCGCGAAAGCTGCAGTGTCCATTGTGTGTATTAAGTTCTAACAGTAGGATGTCACAGGACAGCAAGGGACAACATAAAATATACTGACTGTAAATGAAAAACAACTGGAAAGGCCGACTTCGCTTTTGTTTCTAAAATAACTTAAATAAACATCAATCAAACTGAACAAATCAGGACGAGGCTAAAACGCTAAGCATTCCGTGTACATGATATAAGTGTCTCCTTCTGTGGGGAGTTATCGTTAATACTAAGAGTACTTATTGAATGAGGGAAATTGGGTACAAAATGCTCATGAACTGAAGATGGCCACCCTGCCAGAATTACAAATTTTGCTATTTCTTGTGGCCAAAAACAGCAAGTTGAGTTTAGAATATGCAACGATACATTCGCTTCCAGATTTCTTGATAAAAATGTGACTTAATCATTCAAATGTAACTCATAAACATTGTAAATGGCAACAATCATGCACTTTTAAGAAAGCATTTAGGTCATGAATCTAATTAATTCACGAACTTAAAATGGGATGCATTTTTCAAGCATATCAGTCATGAATGTTCATGAACCACACCAGCTCATGAACCATACCATTTCATGAATATTCATGCTTTTTTAGATTTATGAACATTCATGAACTAAAAATGTTTTACGTTTATGCATATTCACAAAAGTATGAGAAACAATAAATTATTTCATGAACATTCATGAATTATTCATGAATTATTCATTTTTGCCTCGTTGGGGTGACAGGTCATCTATCGGTTACATCCCTTGTAACTCTATAGTAAACATCATGTTCTACAGAATAAGATTACAATATTAACAGCTGCACCACCCAATATGACGTTGAGTGACAAATGGAAAAAAATAGTTTAAAATAAATAAATCTTCTTATTGTATAGACCTACCAAAGCAAACTTGTTCCTACATTAACCATTTACCATCCAATCAAAACATGTGGCTGAACTATGTCAGTTTGGGACTTGAGCAGAACAGGTAGAAACAGGAAGAACTATTTTGAGGAAACACTACCATGTTGTGCTACTTACCAGCTCTGTACCAGCCAAAGCTGAGTTTCTTAGTGGACCTCCTTGTGCCGAGGTACAGGGCTAGCAGTGAGATCATGAAGCTGGCAAAGTCTGTCAGGAGGTGGGCCCCGTCGGAGATCAGAGCCAGACTGTGGGCCAGGAAACCACCTAAAACCAAGAGGAAATCAGTAAGTTTAGGCCGCTTACAAAGGTAAAATCAAAATAATGTCAGCTTAAAGGGGCACTGATCTAACGCAATTCCCCAGACTGGTTGTTGCCTTTGTTATTGTTTTTTCCCCCGTGAGTACCCGGATGATACGCAACGCAACTGAGCGTGACCAGAGACTGGGCTACCGTCTGCAAGGACAGCTAAATAAACTTGGAGGCTGGAGGCAATATTTGTTTTACGCATTTTTGCATAAACACTGATTGGTTAACTGTGATCTATACAGATTTCGACAAAGGGCGCATGTTAATTAATTTCTTCAGCCTAAACAAGCAGACAAAAAGAACAGCGGAGCTCATCGGATGTCGTCATTTGGAAATACCCCAGATGGTTATAGTTTTATACTAAAAAAGGTATCCATGCAGTGAAAGCATTTTCGGATTTCGGCTTGTGTCGATAATACGATTACTACTCCCTTGTTGACATCCACGTTTTCTCGTATAACCCTTCACTTGTGTATTTGTCGTCATCCACTTGATGCTCAGTTAATGAATTTATTACAGGTACAATTAGTGGTACAGTAGCACCACTTAGATTACCTGACAAAGGTTCCCATTTGGCATTTATTGTGTCTGGGGTAATTATTCAATCTAAATCCAGGTTTGAAGTGAGGTGAAATGTGTGTTATGTAATATGCACGTGGCAGCCCAGCAAGAGATGAACGATCAGTTGATTCATTTTTTTGTAAATCAACTGAACGTTCCTAGTCATCAAAGGATTAACAGAAAATACGTTGATTGATTAATCACTGTTATCTTGCACAGTGGATATGTCAAGAGTGAGTGTTTACATGTCTAGGTTTACTAAAACAAAAGGAATACACTCATACCATGGCGTGAAGTGCCGATGTAAAAACAACATACTTTGTTCAAAGGGTTAACTTATAATACGTTGATTGATTGATCATTGTTATCTATCACTAAATGGATTTTTTAGGAACCGTGAACGTTATGAAAATAGTTGTCACGTGGGCTTTCTCAGCCGACCCTTGAGACTTGACACCTATGTAAAACACCTGAAACAATCCAAGTGATCAGTTGAGAAACGAACACGGGTTATAATATCCCGAAACGACATATATCTTTTAAAATATTTGATTGTTACTGAGACACGTGACATCGAATAAGTTTCTTTGTACATCTGCAGACGAGTGAGATATTGTTCCTTTGTGTGGATATTCACGGATACATTCCTCGAACAAGGACGCTGCCTAAAATTTATACACATAAATTTGGTAGGTTTTATTTATGATATTTGCATTTTGTTTTCCTTCCTTTGAACCGATTCGTTCTTGTTTCTCTACGTCTTGGTTGGGAAATTCTTCAATGCGCGATAGACGTTGTTTTCACAGGTCTTTTCCTTTGTAAGCGTGTATATATTACCGTCAATTTGTAAAATGTGATTCTCTTAGGCAATTTATAAAATGTGTAAATATTTCAGTCATTTTGACTAAAAAATCTGTCCAGATTGATTAAGACGATCAAAAAGGCCTACAAACATCACAACAGATTATTATGTAGGATTAGAAGCCAAACAACATAGAAATGTACTTTTCTCAACGTAACATTTTCAGTCTCTTGGTGATGACATTAAACATCAAAATGTTTGGAATTCGTTATCATAATAATACAGATGGAAATGTTTTTCAGTCACTTTGTAAAATAACTGAATATTTAGACGTTTAATAAATTTGTTACACATTTGACAGTAAAAAAAAATACACACTATAAAAAAAGCAATGCTCAGGTGAAATATGTACTTTGTGTTGCAAGTCAAAATAGTGTAAACGAAAATCGCAAAATTACCAAGCAAGTGACTTATCAAAACTTCGTCACCATTACCGATGCTACCCACAAAGATACCTACATTTCCTTATTATCTCGAAAACTGTATTTCATTTTGTTCATCAATGTGACCATACGCCCTTATTACTACCCATAAAAGCGACTAATGCGCTTACGAATGGCGCAGCAGAGGTCGCGAACTAGTCTAGATTTCTGCTATACATCCGGGTACTCACTGGGAAAAAACAATAACAAAGGTAACAACCAGTCCCGGGGAATTGTGTTAGATCAGTGCCCCTTTAATGTATGAGAAAAACTCTTAGTAATGAAAGTCTTAGATGTATTTACCAATTTCAGGTTGGAGAAAGTTGTTTTTTTTTAAATCGAACACTGAAAGGGGTTTGTGGCACTATATGATTTATGAGTATATATATATATATATCATAATGGCATGAATCACAAAAGTGGACTTGGTGTGGAATTCCGCAGATCCCCAGAAAATTCTCATCTTTCCAATTTAGTGAGACCCACGAGCATGGATATAGTACTGACAAACCTGGAAACATAATCAGTTCAAAATCTAGCATTTTAACCTACAATCACAGGTTTCTAGCACTCCATTGTTTGTTTCTTTGTTTTTTAACACCGCACTCAGCAATATTCTATAATAGTCTGTAAATAATCAAGTCTGGACCAGACAATTCAGTGATTGACATCATGAGCATCGATCCGTGCAATTGGGATGCGATGACATGCATCAACCATGTGAGCAAGCCTGACCACCCGATTCTGTTAGTCCATTCTTACGACAAGCATCGTAGCCTTTTACGGCAAGCATGGGTTGCTGAAGCCCTGAATAGTTTCAACTTCAGAGTACAGAATTGTGACAATTTGTCTGGTGTTGTCCAATGAACAGGTACATCAATTAGATCATCCTCTGGCATTGGCATACACGTTCACATGACAACATATACATAGTGACATTTACAGTTGCACCTGCTGACAAATATACACATATGAACAAATGCGTTCACATGACAAGTAACTCACGAATGTATATCTACACACATATGTAAAGAAGTGCATGTGAATTGGGTATAAGATGACAGGGCCACCTGTCCCCACGCCAGCTTGGACCCTCGCAATTCACAACCCAACACAGGTATTCCAATATACTTGTAGCTTTACTTCTCAGTAATGGCCAAACAACATGTGAGGAGAAGACGACACAAGCCAAGGGAGGTAACTCTCCCACTACCTAGGCAGTCTGCCGCTAAACATAAACAACGGTCGCCAACCACACTGGCGCAACCTCCTTTTTTCTTTGTAACACATTACCTGATATGGGTTACTATTAAAGACTCATACTGTCATAAACAATACCCAAAATAACTGGTCACAATAAAACTTAAAACCTGATGTAGATATCCTTGACATCACGTGATATAAGCTGATACGACACCATAACTATAGCCTAAATGCGAAAAGGTATCCAGACACAGTTGATGGACATAGCAACATAAACATGTTAGAAATCGGTTACATAGTCATTGAGGTGTTGAGGTGGTCGCCGTGCACGGATTGACCTCCTTTGTGCACAGACTGGAGTTGAATACACGGTATCATCAGTGTCATCTGTATTCACAATGTCATTGTCACTAACATTTTCACGCAAGGAGTCCTGATTATCAAGAGGAGGATGGTCTGGTGGGTTGACTAAAATGTCTTGGTCATGATATGGTTCATTTAGCACTGGGGGAACGATGGGAAGGGTAGGTGGTTCAGTCCTTTGGGGAACAGTATCTATCTCACCATCAGAAGACTCATCGCACACATAATGCTGAGGAAGTCCACTTGACCGTTCATGTTGACATGGAACTCTGAAGCACTCTGATTTTTTTACTCTATATGATGTGCTTCGAAGTTGGGAACCCACAAACTTCTGAATGTTGCACCATTCACCATCGTTAACAACCACAAGGTATTGATCTCGTGACCGTGATTTATTACGATCTGCATGTAGATATACCAGGTCACCAATGCTGATGTTAGGGGTGGGCAGGCTAGGGATATGGGCTTTAGACATCTCACTGTGTAGGTGATTGGTAGTTCGCCGGTGATGTTGGTCAAGGATCAATTTTCTGTCTCCAACGGGTATTTGGTGGTTGTTAAATTGATCTCTTTGTGTCCACATTTCCCTGGCGGATAACCCTCTGGATCTGATGCGAGAATTTAGTTGAGCAGTGGCTATAGCTAGGGTTATAGGTGTGACCGACCCCCCCAAAGGATCACTTTTTAACAATTCCAGCTCCAGCTCTTGAATAGCTCGCTCGGCTACGGGATTCTTGTTCTTGTTCTTTATTCGACCAATTTCAATGCAAAGACGTTGACTTCGGAGAAGGTCATCTTGAACTAAGGCCTTAAACCCTGGAGCTGGGTCAGTTCTGATGACCGCCGGGGGTCCATCTAATGGTCTCATCTCAACACTTAGGCGAATCAAAGCCTCACGTAGGGTTCCCTTTTGCTCATTTTCAATGGCACATGTACAGGTGAAAGATGTGACACATTCTCTCAACACAAGTATGAGTCTCTCTCAAGTCGTTCTCTTTTTATTACATCTGCAGCAAACACGGCTCCAATGATCTCTGGGGGATCAGTAGATGACTGAGCCACAACTGTGTGGGGAACCTGTTGAAGAGATGTACAGTGATAACATCCGCTTGAAACTTTAGTTATTGCTTGATCCATGTCCAAAGCATAGAAGTAGCGGTTCACAACGAGTTTCAACTGGTGGGCAGAAGGATGATTTAACTGGATGTGCATTGCAGTCAGTAATCCATCCAAGACTTGTCGTGGAATGACGATGCACTCTCTGATGGTAACAAGGGGCTCATTTCTTTGAATCACCAACACACCATCTTTGGCGATGGTCACAGACTGTAGATAACGTTTTACGTCTTTAACATCAGTTTGTTTCTTGGATGGACGAGTGCCCTGTATGAGATGAGCATGTGTGCGTCTGAGATCAGAACACTCTGACTGGATGGCGAGCCATGCATTCCTGTTGGTGTATGGCAGTTTAGATTTCCCTGACATGATGTCCTGAACAGAAGTACCACGTACCGTACAGTCCTCAGTTTGACGAATGAATGAGCAAATCTGACACAGGGGCTCGTCACACTTGGATGCATTTCTACTGGCAAAATCAGATGGAATATTTGCAGAACCACTGAGATGGCGAACAGAGGCCTGGTATCTACTCACTGTCGACAAAAAGGTAGACACTCTGGGGCTTGCTGAAAACTCTCCACGACACAACTTTTCATATGCTTGAACACATGGTTTACTGTCAGTCAGGATACATGCTTGTAGGCTTGACTGTACAAGGTAAGGATTAAAGTGCTTGGTGGCAACAGCTATAGATAGCGCTTCTATTTCACACGGTAGCCATGTCATTTGACGCTGGCGCAGTTTGGCACTGAAGAAACCAGCGAGGAGAGTACTGTTGTTCCTTGTAATGTAGAGAGTAGCACCTATGCCATGGTTTTTCACTGCTCCATCTGTAACGATCCATAGCTGGTCATCCCTCCGAGGAAGAACAATGGTTTTATGTGAGGATAGTGCAGATTGAGCATTTCCAAAGGCACAGATAAGTACCTCTGACCAAACTATTCTCTCTGCTGAAGGACGTCCAGCTTGAAGAGTGTCCAATGGACCCAATAGTCCAGCACAACCTGGTATTACCCGGGCTAACACTTTGTAGGCTCCAATAAACGACCTCAAACCCTTGACTGTAGATGGACGGGTGCAACTAGAGAGGGTGGAAATTCTGTGAGGACTTGCTTGAATTGAGCCATTTTTCCAAATCCATCCTAAGATGGTCACACTAGAAGGGCCGACAGTAGTCTTGGCAGCTGAAAGCTTTAGTCCATTGAATTGCAAGGCCTGTAGAACACGTCGCCAGTTGTTCAGAAGCTCGTCTACGGTATTACCTCCACAATATAAGTCATCTGCCAACTTGGCCACTGATCCTTCCTTGAGCAAGTGCCCAAGCACACGACACATCAATTCTTCTAACGCAGTTTCAGAGCCCGGCATGCCCATGGCTGATCGGGCATAAACACGGACTCCACGGAAGGGAGTGGCCACACCACAATATTTCATTGATCCACGTGACAGGGGTATTTGGTAAAACGCATTTGTTAAATCTGTGGTTATGATGTACTTCCATGCAGCTATCTGGCGTAATGTAGAATCAACATCAGGCATGAGTGATGGTTGTGGTTTACTATACCGCCCCACATCTGTGAATGCTGTAACCAGACGAAATCCACCATTTGACTTCTTGACAAGGAAGGATGGATTTAAATATTCCACTGATATCCCCACATCTTCAGGCTTGACGAAGACACCAATGTCCTCAAGCTCATCGAATTTGTCTTGCAACTCTACAAGTTTGTCACGTGAGTATTGTGGGACTCGTCCCTTGCGTTGAGGGGGTTGGACAGGACCCATGTTGACAACTGCCTTGAACGGGCCAGATTTTCCATTATATCCATGGACATGTGGATTAAACACATCATCGTACTCCTTTATGAGGGCGTGGAAACTGTTGCGAGTGTCTGGTGTGAACTGGTTATCTGGGTCAATGCGTACCTGTTCTGAACAATTGACCTTGCATGTAGTAGTGGACTGTCTGAGAGGAATGCTTTCTGATTGACTATCGACCATCTCGGTCCCAGAGTTTGGGATGGTGAATACTTGTTGAACCTGGCAAAAGTGCTCATGCTTCTTGAGGACAAGAGGCTCTTTGGTGTCATTAGGAATTCTAATCTTCCCTGAAACGCTGGACACTATATCTGGTGTTGGCCATTCTTTGTGGTCTTTGAATAAATCACCTGTTAGACGTGGTTCCACTGCGAATGTGTCATCTGAGTGGATCAGGTCATCCGGGAGTGATAACTCTATGAAATCGCCAGGCCAGATTGTTGTAGGGGACTTAGGCGCTCGTAAGACATGTGCACGTCTAACTGTATGGTGTGACGAGTGGGTTTCTTGGTTGCCGTACTGGAAGGTGGTTCCATCTCCAAGTGTAATTTGGCGCTTAGCTGGGCGAACGGCAACATCATTTATTTCCATGAACGGTGTTCCTGCAAGCAACTCAACATCAAGGTTCTCCACAACAAGGCCCTCGAAAATAAAATCCTTATTGTCACGGCTGAGAGTTACTCATGTTTCACCAACAATATGGAGTGGGGATGAACAATCAGCCTGATGGGCAGAGTGTGAACTTTTGGTGACTTCAATGCCGAGTCTCCTGGCAGTAGTCTGACTGATCATATTACCTGTAGCTCCACTGTCGAGGGTAAGACATATGACATTATGACCATAAAATGCGTTCATATATGGAGACTGACGTACACTGACTCTATTGACTGAAGCATTGTTTACACTTGAGGCAGTAACGGGAGGTGTAGATACTGTGTCTGTATGAGGGTACTGTCCATCTTCATCCTCTGACTCATCCAGGATGCTAGCTATTTGACGTGCCTTAGCCAGGTATTTTCTGTCTTGATCAGGTAAGTATGAACATTCACTGAGAAAGTGATTGTCATTAGGACGACCAGCTGTGTGACAGAGGGGACACATTTTTGAGGTTGACTGGTAACGACGTTTATTGGATGTCTGCTGTATGCGAGGTCTAAAATTAGATCTTTGACTGAAGTTGTTTGCTCTAGTGGTAGCAGTCCTCATGACCTTGGCATCCTCAGATGAATGTATTTCATCTAACAGGGAATTGAGTGCCTGTGATATCTTAGGGTTTAATTGACGCTAGAGTACGGGATCTCAGTTCCGTTCCATATCGTTGCTTCACCAGCTTGGGCAAATCAGGATGGATAAGGCGCAACCAAGTCAGGATAATAATGTTCTCTAACGTAGGTGTTAATTCCTCATCCTCGCCAATCGCCTCTCCATGATGAGTGATTCCGCCATTTTGTCTGAGCAGATTATCTTCCATAAATGCAGACAGGCGCTGGTAAAGATCCTCTGGTCGCTCCTCAGGTTGGAGGTGTATGTCACACAAATCAAGAAAATGTGCACCAGATGACTGGAAGCCGTAGTGTAGTCTGATAGTCTGCCAGATACTTGAAATCGATACTGAACTTTTCACAATGGTGTTCCTGGCAATTACAGGACAATAATTGGCGATTTGGCCCAACATTAACTCGAGTGATGTTACCTTTTGCACTGCCGTCTTGCGTTGAGCTCCAGCAACGTCTTCCCCATCATTTTCAAATCCTCGTAACGGGGTTGCACGTGTACGTTTTCCCCACGTGGCGCCGTCAGCAAGAAATGTTGCAAAATTTGTGTCCAGTGATAACGTATATAGTAGGTTTTGTTTCCAATTCTCAAACGAATTAACAGTTTCATGTTTCGTGAGAGACCACTGTTTCGGTGCTCTGTGAGTGTTTGCCATGATGTTATGCTAGTAGGCCTACTTGAAATACCCGCGCTATCGTGGCGATGTCGACCAGGTAGATTGCACACTTATTCGTGTAGTAACTGCAAAAGTCAGGTTAAGTGCCGTGTTCAGAGATGCGGATGATCGTCTCCGCTGCCACCACGCCAGCTTGGACCCTCGCAATTCACAACCCAACACAGGTATTCCAATATACTTGTAGCTTTACTTCTCAGTAATGGCCAAACAACATGTGAGGAGAAGACGACACAAGCCAAGGGAGGTAACTCTCCCACTACCTAGGCAGTCTGCCGCTAAACATAAACAACGGTCGCCAACCACACTGGCGCCAAGCATATTCCTAAGGCAAGGGAGTTAACTGACTATGAAAGTCCAGTTTCCACCCTTACTGAACTAGGCTGGAATTATGGAGTTATATTTTAGCTGGTCTAACGAGTATTTGCATAGTCCAATCAAAATCGTGTAATGAAATTGACATCTGGTTCGTAAACTGCAAAGCAGCTTTTGGTCAATTGCAGGATTTGCAAAGCATGTGTACCGAAAACTTTGCGTCAACAGATATTTTCCAAATCTTTTCATGTTTTTAATCAAGGTGCTCACGTGATTTGATTGTGATTTCGCAAAGTAAGACCTGTTTTATTACAATATAAATCTTGATTATTGATCACATCGTCTTGTCTGGGCAAAACCATTATATTTGAAACAAATACAAGTGATATGAGAGGTGGAATCTGATTGGTCAATAGGAGGGACATAGAAGGGACATAGTTCGAAAAGGCTGAAAACTAGACTTCAGTCAGTTAACTCCCTTGATTCAGGAAGATGATGCCCACGGTGGACTCTTCCAGCTGAGAGACTGGACATGACATCATGACACATTCTGTCATATGCTTCTGTGACAACTGAAACCTCATTGTCAGCAGAATGAAAAATACCCAAATAATTTTTTTTTGATCAACATTGATATAAGTTAATACATTGTGAATGCCATATCCATATACCAAGACACACCATATTTGTTTAAATTTTGGGATTGAGAAAAAATAGATATTTCTCAAGAAAAGTATTCATTGTTCTTATGCATTGAAAAGTCCAGAATTTAAAATCCCATACAACAATTCAGAATGCAGCACACCGTTGTTTGACAAGGATTCTTACCGGCAATCTCTCCTATCATGAAAAGAAGACATAGCACACTGGCTATGATAAGTTTCCGCCGAGCGCCCTTGTCTACTTTCCCCAACTCTGTATCATCATGACAATGATTTCCTGCACAAAGACAACAGAGAACAGGAAATGATAACAACAATATTAACAACAACAATAATAATAATAACAATATTTAAAAAAAATATTTGGTATGTAACTTTCACCAAGAACTGCGTCAAGTCTTGTGAATGTTAGTTTACTCAAGTTGACCAAGCAGTCAAGACAGTTTAGGTGTATGATGACCACCTTGTCAAACCACCCTAAAATTAAGAGCTACAACGCGCTGCTCATCAAAGTGTCAGATTCACATGTGGTGTCTACCCTGTAAGCAGCAGTATGCAGTCAGTATTCGGAGTCGTTTGCCGATAAATGAGATCGCTTTATGGCATAAATTTTAAAGGGAAGGCAACCTCTAAATATTTTTGTCAGGGGACATCACTTGCATTATTTGGAGGTGAATTAATTTCATGAGTTGCAGTACATTTCTTACCAGATGATGAGTAAGAATTCGTCAGTGGGCCAATGTCAGCTGATTGCGGTGTCGAGTTTCTGCAAGAAAGATAAGACATTTAAACACGATATTCATTGAAAGTTGGAAAAATATTTGCTTCTACTATTTTGAACCATTGTTCTTTGAAATTTAAGTCATCAAAAGCAAACCCTATGATATCTAATACACATTAAAGCACTGTAGCTCACCTGGTTATACATTAAATTAACAAAAACACATCATAATGTCACTGCCAGTAACTTACGGTCCATATAACCAGCAGGAATGAGTGAGTATGGTTTTATGCCACTTTTAGCAACATTCCAGCAATATCACAGTGGGGGACACCAGAAATGGGCTTCACACATTGTACCCATGTCAGGAATCAAACCCAGTCTTTGGCATGACGAGTAAACGCTTTAACCACAAGGCTACCCGACCGCCCCTAGCAGGAATGAAATGCTACCATACACTGTATAGGCTTCTGGAGTTTTTAAAAATAGATCTCCCATATTTGACAGGCATGAATTTGAACAGAAACAGCAAGTCATGCCACAAGCTGTGAAGGCGAGCAGTACAATGTATATGATGCTTATTGCAATGCTTCATATATAATGACGAACGATGATGCCATGGTCAGCACGACATTTTGCATACCTCAAGTCCTCCATCACGTCCAGGGAGAATAGCACAGAGGCCCTCTGTATACTGCAGAGTATGGGGACAAGAGAAGTTCTTAAGGGAAGTATTTGTAACATTGTGTGATACCTCTCAATGCTGATGAGGAAACAGCTCTGCGCTTGTTACAGGTTATAAGTTTTACTTTCCATTTCCTTGAACATGCACCAGTCCATACATCTGGTTACTGGTCAGGTGACGAGACATGGTACGCATCATGGCGAAGTGATGATACTCTCAATTATTTTCCCGTGTAGAAACGTGTTCATGTGATTCAAGAAGAGCAGTCATTGCTCACCAATACGACCATACTTGGGTTTATTATTTGTTTACAGGTATGGTTTTCAAAAGTTGGAAAGAGAGAAATAACACACAAATTGGAAGAAACATGGATTTGGGATGTTTAGAGTGATCACCGATACACGTCTGTAGGGTGGAATAAACTTGTTGCTTGGACTGTTTTTTTTATCATGCCAAGTCAAAGAGTTACTTCCCCTTAAAGGGGAAGTGTACACGCAAAAATCACTTTCTTTCTTTTTCTAAACAAAACGCAATTTTAGAATTAATTAGTATCTGTGTTTGAAAATATACACTCATTTTTTTCACAGTGAAAGTAGGAAGCTCACAATAGTGTGAAAATGATATGCCGTTATGAGGCCTTCGTTTTTCGAGCTAAACAGGCCTGAGTTATCCCCCTTAGATTATGACGTAATTGGTGCCAATTCAACTGGGTCCCTGTCTATTCTCAACGCAAAAGATATCAAGTACCAGTTTGCGGTAAAACAACATGGTCTACGACACACTCCGACGCAGTGGTGACTCAGCATAACACTATGCTGGCTGGCATCTGAGACGCTAGAATCACACATCTAGACCTACACCACGTGAAGCGGCTCTAACAAAGCATGATGACGTCATAATGTTTATCAATTGGCACCAATGACGTCATATTGCAAGGGGCATAAGCCATTGTGTTTTTGTTGTGGAAATAGAACACTTGGTAAATGTGAAAAATATAAATCGTTTTAATGCGAAAAATATGTTAATTAATTGTGATATTTTTATATTTTTGTCTATGACACTTCTAGGTTAACACTTTTAATGTGGAAAAAGTACAAGAAAAATAGGTTAATTTCCGTGTGAACTTGCCCTTTAAAATGTGTGTGGGGCTGTTTGTACTTGTCCAGACTAATGCTGGTTTTACATTAAGACAAATAAATCAACACATACATTCACTGCAGGCCAAAAGGACCCATACAAATTTGAAACTGTGGGCCCAATACGAGAACTACCTGCCACGGGCCTAAGGGCAGGTGCTTATTTTGAACACTGCCCACTGAGGCACAGTACACTCCGAGCCGACCAGTCCTTGTTTAATTCCCCTAATGCCTAGCACCAGACAGGGTAACAGCAGGTATGTACCATCTTTCAAAGTCTTTTGGTATCATGTGGCCAGAGATTGAACCATCCACAACCTGCTCTCTGGGCAAACTCTCTATCCACTAGACCATGGAGGTGCTCTCTAGATGTCAACCATGATAAGGGGCCATTTATTTTAGGGGGTGGGGCAGATGGAATCAGGGGAGGACCACCAAAAATTATGACAGTCTTTAGGGGAGGGTCATAAAAAATAATTGTCAGATTGTGTCATCGAGTTAAAGATGGGATTTTTATGAGATTTTGTGGGTTTGTATCACGGATGGGACTCAACCCAAAAAGTACTAGAATCTGTACTTTACAAAGAAAGTGTTATCCCAAATATGACATTTGTTATATTAGGAGATTCTTATTTTCTTATTTATTTTCATGTGACAAGACAATCAGATTTTTAAAAAGAATATTTTTATTTAGTTTTCTTCTTTGCATAAGCCTGTCCTACCTTCTAATAAATATAGAAATAAATTGCACTTATTTTGAACATGTTAAACATGTCAAGCATAGTTAACTTTTACTGAATCCCATTGTTCTCGAGGAAATTCACCTCAACATGCTCAAGTAAACCCCAACAGCATCTATCTTTTTTTTATTAAATTGCTTCCTGTACCTTGGCCAAGAAATTCAGTAAACAAATCAATGATATGACTGGCCTAACTTAGACAAGTGCCTGCGCGACCCCCTCATCGGGATTCAGCTGTATCATGCTGCATGACTTGGCAGCTGAAACTGACACACTTGACTGGAGAGGATGCAGCTACGTCAAAGCTCATGACTCATACGGGCAAGGCAGCATCTCAAGGAAAAGTGGTTTCTTCGAACCCCTTAAAAGCATATTCATAAAACGGAACAAACATGAAATACTCATATCCTCGCCAATGTGACATGTCCGGTTGTCTGCAAATCAAGAAATATTGTATGTTTTTTAAGATCTGCTCTGGAAACAAGCACTACCGCCAATTTTAGTCTAAGTCAAAATGGAAACTTGAAAAACATTTTTTTTAAATCCCAAACTATCAAAAGACACCAGTTCACCACTAGACCTATCTATGTGCCAAGTTTGGTTAAGATATCTCTCATTGTATTTAGTTCTGCTCGAAAATGAAACATGATGGACGGAAGGACGGACAGACGGCACACATTCCTATATCCCCCTTCCACTTCGTGGTGGGGCATAATAATCCTCTGTAAGAAAATCATCAGTTCTTTTCACCATAATGAAGCCAGCCTGATAACGGTGTAAGAATCTACAGTGAAGCGTCAACATATGCTAAAAACCAGTTGCTATTCATAAAGTTATATATGTTTTCTTATTTACTCACAAACTTCTAGAATACCAATCATACAGTGAATAATGCTTACCAAATACAGCAGGCCAAGTTTTTTATGATTATGACAGCAATAACTGATACTGATATTACATGCCAAAAACCTTCTACCGTTGTATGACCGTTGTGTTGTTGGTGAAGTGTATACCAGTCAAATGTATCATATTCAGTGTTTGACATTAAGAGGGCCTGGAGTAGTGAAATCGACATCTGGTTCGTAAACTGCTGTGCATATTTCTGTCGATTGCAGGATTTGCAATTGCGTACTGCCGATTCGGCATCTACAGATAGTTTCCAAATCTTTTCATGTTTTTAATCAAGGTGCTCACATGATTTGATGCATTTCGTGAGTAGGACTTGTTTTATTACAATGTAGATTTTGATTATCGATTAGATAATCTTCACTGGGTGCGACCATTTTATTTTAAGCAAATGCATGTGATATGAGAGGTAGAATCTGATTGGTCAGTAGGAGGATCATTAAGAAGGGACATTACTTGTAATCGCCAATGGTGGCGCTACAATCGAGCCCAAAAATTCCAGCCTAATTTGGCAAGGGTGGAAACTGGACTTTAACAGTCAGTTAACTCCCTTGCCTCAGAAAGATGTCACTCTAGTACACATCTGCATTACTATCACATTATCTGAGCATCTGTTACAAGGGTAGCAAATCCATTACTTTACATTTTCTACATTTGGAATAAAATTTACATTTTGAAAACAATCTTTAATCTTCCTGATGTGTCTGTTATCTTGAGTAATGAGTGAATTGGGTTAAATAGGGCTTTGAATATTTTACCTGTGTTTGATGTGGGGAGAAATCCCGGTGATGCAGGTTTTAGATGGAAGGTGAGTAGAGGTGAGGTGAGGTGAGGTGAGGTGAGGTGAGGTGAGGTGAGGTGAGGTGAGGTGAGGTGAGGTGAGGTGAGGTGAGAAATGTTGGTTCTATATTATTGCACTTACATAGCGATGTGCATGCACAAGAATGCATAGCTGCTTGGATCCGAGACTTATTCCGGTTTTATAGTGCAAGCCCACTGAGATACCATGTTGCAGTTTTAACATGGATACCCTTTAGACACATTATACTGACAGCCCTTGCCTTATCCCTTTATGCCGAGCACCAGGCAGGGAAACAACAAGTAACAACTTTTAATGTCTATTGGTATGATGAGGATCAAACAACTGACCTTCCGCTGTCTGGGCAGATGATATAAACATTAGGCCACGAAGGTGGTTGTATGCATATGATTACAACAGATACAATAGACACTATCACGCACCAGGCAGGGAAACAACAAGTAACAACTTTTAATGTCTATTGGTATGATGAGGATCAAACCACTGACCTCCTGCTGTCTGGGCAGATGCTATATACATAAGGCGATGAAGGTGGTTGTATGCATATGATTACAACAGATACAATAGACACTATCACGCACCAGGCAGGGAAACAACAAGTAACAACTTTTAATGTCTATTGGTATGATAAGGATCAAACCACTGACCTTCCGCTGTCTGGGCAGATGCTATAAACATTAGGTCATGAAGGTGGTTGTATGCATATGATTACAACAGATACAATAGACACTATCACGCACCAGGCAGGGAAACAACAAGTAACAACTTTTAATGTCTATTGGTATGATGAGGATCAAACCACTGACCTTCTGCTGTCTGGGCAGATGCTATATACATAAGGCCATGAAGGTGGTTGTATGCATATGATTACAACAGATACAATAGACACTATCACGCACCAGGCAGGGAAACAACAAGTAACAACTTTTAATGTCTATTGGTATGATAAGGATCAAACCACTGACCTTCCGCTGTCTGGGCAGATGCTATAAACATTAGGTCATGAAGGTGGTTGTATGCATATGATTACAACAGATACAATAGACACTATCACGCACCAGGCAGGGAAACAACAAGTAACAACTTTTAATGTCTATTGGTATGATAAGGATCAAACCACTGACCTTCCGCTGTCTGGGCAGATGCTATAAACATTAGGTCATGAAGGTGGTTGTATGCATATGATTACAACAGATACAATAGACACTATCACGCACCAGGCAGGGAAACAACAAGTAACAACTTTTAATGTCTATTGGTATGATGAGGATCAGATGTCTTCTTGCTCACAAATGTGTTTGAACCAGTACTATCAAAAAACTTGCCACACATCAAGAAGTAACTGGGAAAAATGTCAAAATGGTTATGAAAAAGTTAAAAGGGACACAACAATTTGACATATAATTCAAAGTGACAATGAAAATATCCATGAATTAATCATATTTGTAGGTATTGAATACTTATCACATTTCAATATATTTTTTTAAAAAAACAATGGAAAATTTTTCAGTTTTAAGTAATTAATGTATTTGAATCTATGAACTTATCAACAGTTAAACATGGTTAAATTGAGTTAGTCTCGGGCAATTTGAACATAACGCATGCAAGGGGTGCCATTATGTGACACAGAGTTTCAGAAAGAAATGAAGCTGGGATGTTTCTGTGATCAATGTGTGCTTCCTGAAACTATTATAAACATTTAAATGTGCTGATCAGAACTTATGTAACAGTTGTTATGGTTGTTCTTGCAACCAGGTCATGTTGATGAGAGCCTGGCTGCATTACTCATTTTCCATGAAAATGGAAGGTTGGACTTACTCAGAATCATTTCCGACAAACCATTGGTCGCAAGGTCAGGTATGCCAAAGTGTGTACTGATGTAAAACAGCTTGTCATCATTCATCAAGACATTTGTCATGGTGATGATATTTACAGACTGTACCTGTGACAGCCAACTTCAACTTCCATACATTCAATCTGAAACCACCTGATAACCTTTAATGGCAATTTGACAACACTGTATCAATAGTTTTTGTTTTTTTATCTATATACCTTGTCTCAAACATCAAGAGGATCAAAGGAATCCATGTTTTTCCATTCAGTGATTGAGTGAGTGAGTATGGTTTTACGCCGCTTTTAGCAATATTCCAGCAATATCACGGCGGGGGACACCAGAAATGGGCTTCACACATTGTACCCATGTCGGGAATCGAACCCGGGTCTTCGGCGTGACGAGCGACCGCTTTAACCACTACGCTACCCAACCGCCCCTTTTCCATTCAGTAGTTCATGTGCACCATACTTATCATTGGGATATGACATACATGTTATTATGACATAGGCTGTCATCATAGTCATCGATAAATGATTTAATTAAATGATTTATTACTTGCCCGTGAAGAGATCACCCGTTTAATAAACATACAGCTTTATTACACATTGTGTAATACCAAAACGCGTGCTTATGTACTCTCGGAACACGTTTCACGAAAAAATATTGAAAGCTCTCAACATCCCTTGGCGTATTCAACGACATTGTGTGTGGAGATGATAGATCACTGGGAGGAGCTTATGCACACTCATTGACCCAAGCAACCTTGTTGCTAGGCTGACGTCACATGGCATTGTTTCGCCGATGGAACTTGCAACAAAATTCAACAAATTACGTCATCGGGTATTGTGACGTGATTGTAAACTTTAAGGTGCAAGGCCCCGTTCCACAAGGCGATCGTACTCTAGCGCAACGACAGTCGTTAGTCTAAGTTAAATTATGTGAGTTGTGATAGCCTTAGCACTACGATAATTTTGTGGGACGAACGCCTGAATTCTAAAGGTGGACCATTGTATGATATTAAATTCATACGTTTCAACTTTTGACGTGTTTGAAGTATTATTGTGTTAAACTCAATAGGATTATGCCATGGATCGTGTAGGTGTCAGCCTATTTACACTCAACAGTATAATTCTAAAAACATTATAAATGACAAGTAATAAATAAAATACTAAACTCGCTCTCGTGTAAAACCAATTTTATGAAACTCGTGAATAGTTGTGGTATCTGACTCGCTTTCGCTCGTCAGATACCAGAACTATTCACTCGTTTCATAAAATTGGTATTACACGGGAGCTCGTTTAGTATTCTATATATATATATTGGGGCGCTTATATATGGGGCCGCTTATAAAAAATACTTAGATTGGTCTTGAGGTGAGGTGAGGTGAAATGGGGTTTAACGTCGCGTCCAAGATTATTTCACTTATATAGCGACGTGCATGTACATGTGTTTGTGTGGCTGCTTGTACTAGTCCGGACTGATGCTGATTTATAGTGCTAGCTCACTGAGATACCATGCCACAGTTTAACATGAATACCCCACTCAGACACAGTATACCGACTCCGAGCCGACCAGTCCTTGTTTTAGCCTCTTAATGCCGAGCGCCAGACAGGGTAACAACAAGTACCATCTTTTAACGTCTTTAGGTATGACGCGGCCGGGGAACGAACCCCGGACCTTCCGCTCTCTGGGCGGACGCTCTACCTCTAGACCACGGAGGCGGTCCAGATTGGTCTTGAAGTGTTAGGGGTCACTTTATTGAACAGGATGCCTAATACACTGTGATTGTATCATTTTCTGGATAACTCAGGTAACTCAAGCAATAATATGTAAATACATTTAGTATACGGGTAAAAATCTCAAAACCGACAAATTTTCTGATATCAACTTGCAAAAATAAAAGTGTCCCTAATATAATTTTTCTCTTGATATTAGAGAATATGATACTTGAGAAGTACTTTCTATTTCAATGCAGTGCAGTGATGTGTTTAATTAATTAGAAAATAATTAATGAATTAGCCTAATCTGCTAGGACATTCAACTCCGTTACGGATCACAAAATGGAAAGTAATTTTAATAGCGCTAGGTTGCTTTGAAATATAAAATCGTATTCAGCAATTAACATTAAGTGTGAATACAATTCAGTGTTAAACAAATGCAAACTGGCTAAATAAAATGTATGATTGGACATTTGTAAGTGCTCGCTCCATATTTCAAAAGTTTGCCTAGACAACAAAGTCATTTACATGAAAGACGGTATCCAAAATATAGTATTTTTCATCTTTTGTCACAACATATATTATCATTAGTCCTAATCTAAAGTTAAAACTCATAAAAACAACAAAGTTTTTCGTCAGTTGTCAAAAGAAGTCATCTATTAAAAAAATCCTGACGTAACAGAGTTGAGTTTGTTGTAACGGAGTTGTAACTCATATATTTTGTTATTGCTCTCTAGCATAAAATAACAACCTTTTCATCCCTTTTGAGATGAAATGTGAAAATACATGCACTGTGTTGTGTTACTTGTCAGGACTTTGGTACTCATGGTTTATGAGCCAGTTACTGCAGTAATGGCATACAAAAGTGGGTCTACTAAATTACTAATGTTCAACCCTTTGTATAGACGTTGAAATAAATAAGCACAAAGTTGCTTAAAATGCCATTTTAGATCACTATAATATATTATAAAACTTCAAGATCAAATTTCAGATCAATCATATCATCAACACTGTCAGAAAACATGTTGTTTATACATGCATAATGAAATTGCTTTCTGCAGCCAAAACACAATAGCCAGGCACTCCCATCAATGTAAAAGACAACAGTTCTGTCTTCAATAATTAGTCCACTGTCGGAAAGAGCGCTATCAATAGAATCAAATCCACATTTTGCACAGGTCCTAACATCTTGTTCATCCAAAACATCAGAGCAGTCTGAGTGACTATTTAAAAAAAAAGTTCTTACTCCAGACTGTGGGAAAATTATTTGTCAGGTATAGGGTTAAAATAAAATAAAATATTCGTGAAGAACAAAGCTATGTACTGACAATAACTATCGAAATTGTGCAGATGCACAAATTTTTCCTCTCCGTTACGCTGTACAGCATTACAGAGTTGAGTGTAACGGAGTTGAGAAACCTTACTATAAATGGCTCATATCCCAGCATGCTTTGCTTTTTATGGAAATTAAAATACTCACTGCTAACATGGTCTTGCTAACCAATTTCTCTTGGAAAAGTGAAGGAAATTAGAATGAGATATAGATCTATAGACAGTGTAACAGAGTTGAGGCTCAGAAAACATACTGTACTTAACAGACATATCTTGATGTCATTGGCTTGAACATTGTACATAAATGTGGCATCTATCTATCACCAGCAGATGAACTTCATACACATGTTGCCAAAAGAGGAAGCGTATGAGAGTTATCTCCCATAGCACAGTTATTTTTTTAGTATTGGTACGTTGTAACGGAGTTGAGTGCCTTTTGAGGGACATCTTTTTTTTCTTATTTATTTTTTTTTCAATTAGGTTTTAGATAATAATGATAGGATACATGTAATTAATGTTCATTTGAGAGTGTGAAAAACAAAATTTGTTACATTTTTAGAATATTTAGATATAGATTAGGTATTATTTTTTATTCTGGTCCAGCTGAGGGACAGCCATGTTTTTAGTAAATCCAGAAAATATTTGCTTATAAACAAACAAATATTAACTTGAAAGTACATTTTTTTAGCATTTTACATTTGAAGAAAGGTAATCTACTTGTGAATAGTCTTGAAAAGGAAATCAAATATTTTAAAATACATTTCTGCAAACAAACTACTGATGTACAGGTCAAGTGGGAAATTGTTACGGTGTTGAGATTTTCACCCATACATCAGCAATGCTTAGGAATGCTTAGTCAGTATTTGTGTTAAATACTGGTACTTATGGGACATTTCAGTTAAGATCAGTTTTTATGGGGAGTACTTGTCCTTACAGGGTTCACATCTCAGTATTATGTTGGAGTACTTAAGGAAATATTTGCTGAAAGGTGTTCAATAGCTTAACCTAATACCAAGGACATATGATTGTAAACATGATACGATACATCAGAGTGCCTCGCTGCATGAAGATGACGCCCCCACAGGGTTAGAACTAAACTGAAAAGCTTTACTAGACCAAGTAAGGATAAAATGTCCTTGTAATGTTAAAAAATGGGGAAACTGGAAAATTTGCATTAGCCCAAAGGAATTTCTACTAGCCCCAGGCTAGGATGTGGGGCGTGGCAACAAGTGAGCTTTCTAATCAGCCAATCAGCACCATGCCCTCTACAAGTCAGCATAGGTAAAAGTCATTCTTATAGTTACCAAAGTGAAATTGAGCTGTGCCCATATGCGATATATGCACCTGCTGGAATGGGCGTTATCAACAGGTCTATTTTGAACCTCCAAAATTAATCTATGCAAAACTCTTCAGAAAATTGTATGCATATTTCCCCACCTCGTAAACGAGTATTTAGCAAAAACATAACAATGTGTAGCATGCCAAGGTGATAGCACTATTATTCAGATCGGCTAAACCTGATAATAAGATGGCCTTAGAAGAGGTGGGTTCACAAGCATATCAACCTTGAAGTGCCTAGTAGGTCCGTGGTTTCATCCGACACACCACAGTGACAGACGACGGATGTACAGCGATGTGGGGTCCTCGGGAAGGTGTCACTGTCGTCATCGCTGCTGTCCTCCGGATCCTGAATAGAAGGGTTTGTCCTAGAAACGGCCGTGTCAAGACTGGACATTGTTTATACTGCAGGGAGAAGAGTGCCTAGATGAGCATGTCGCTACATATTGAACAACTGCCAGCGAAGATAACAATCAGTGAATCAGGTCATCAGTGTCAATTTAATACGGAAATGAGATAGGACAGATCATGTGCGAGTTTGTCAGATTTCTTTCAAGCTCCCCACAGTGATAGCGTACCGCTGCCACCAGTCACCAAGCTCCTCACAGCGATAGCCCGTTCGCCGAGCTCTCTTACCGAGAGTGTAACGAAGGTGTCGCGCGCTGGGAAGGAGCTTGACCAGTCATAGCTCGGGGCTCCCCACAAACGTATGATACCGGGAGCGTAACGAAGGTGTCACGCACTGGAATGAGCTTGGGGTTGTTTCAAGCTCCTCACAGCGAGAGCGTAAGGAAGATGTCACGCGCTGAAAAGGAGCTTGGGAGGCTCTAGAGAGGTGAGGTGAGGTGAGGTGAGGTGAAATGGAGTTTAACGTTTAACATTCATATAGTGCACGTGTGTGTGTGTGTGTGTGTTCTTGTAAGAGTCCTGACTGATGCCGAGTTATAGTGCTAGCCCACTGAGATACCATGCCGCAGTTTAACACCCCACTCAGACACAGTATACTGACTCCAAAACGACCAGTCCTTGTTTTTAGCCCCTTAATACCGAGCGCCAGACAGGGTAACGTTTACCACTTCGGTGAAAACCACCGGTATGACGCGGCCGGGAGTCGAACCCCGGACCTTCCGCTCCCCGGGCGGACGCTCGATCTACCACTAGACCACGGAGGCGGTCGGATATTACTTTAAAAGTTGGGGTATTAGTGAATCCCTCGTAGTAAATCTGAGGATTTTTTTCCTGTCAACAGCAAAATCTACTACTACTACTACTGACACTACGACTAGTAGTCTATCACTGATACTACGACTACGGATATCCTCATAATCTGGAATGTCCTACCATAGTCTGAACGCAGTCGTATACGTTCGCAACAGCTAGAGTCTTACGAATCGGGAAAGGTCTCGAACCGCCTCTGTTGGTTCACTGTTCGGTCACTGTCGGATCTCTGTCGCATCGCATTCGGGAGAATCGAGACGCTGTCGGGATCGTCGACAGATTCGGTCGTTTTGTACCATGCGGAAGATACAAATGGGATCAGATTCAGATTGAGAACGGGAGAATCGGGAAGAATTCGGCTTGGAACGGCTGAATCGGGACGCTTCCTGAACAATATCTGATTGTTTGTGAATTTCCCGCCACGAATCACAGGATCTTGATCAGACTTTTGACAAATTTTAATTGGGAAAGGTCCTATTAAGGACGGCAGTAAAAAATCCTGAATGTGTGACTGAGCCCTTACATAGCACTTCCAAGTCATGTCAACAATCAGGACGTACATTTGCTACACGTGTCGGAATATAGAATTCCATACAGGCCCTAACGCTTATATATAACACACGTGCGATATCCATGGACTCCCTGGTGCTCAGGCGATAGCGCAGCAGGAAATGGACAATGTTGGTGTATGCTGTAAACTAAACCACTTAATTTGTACGCAATATATGCCATGTATAGGCCTATACCTATGACGATCGTGATCAGCTTATGGTTATTATGCAGAGCATGACAAGCTAACCTTTTACCGATACTACGACTAGTATTCTTTCTACTACTACTACTACTACTACTACTACTACTACTACTACACGAGAACAACTAACTATATTGATACAACTATGGCTACTACTACTGACACTACGACTAGTAGTCTATCACTGATACTACGACAACTAGTCTATCACTGATACTACGACTACGACTACTGATACTACAATGTGTGAGTGAGTTGTGTTTAACGCCGCTTTTAACAGTATTCCAGTTATATCGCGGCGTGTCAGCTTAATGTGGGAGGAAAGCCCGAAGTGATGCAGGTTTCAGACGTTTACCACTTCGCTAAAAACCACGAGCACGGGTATGGTGCTGACAAACCTAGAAATACAATAGGGGCGAACCGGGATTCGAACCAACAACCAAAGGTTTCTGGCGTGCCCAAGGGACGCAACTCTGCATAGCGAATCGCGGCGCCTTAAATGACTGGGGTGCCCTCTACCATGAAGATCTGAGGATAACTCCATAGAAGGTCGCGTCAGGTAAACCCTGTATGAACTTTGACCACCCAATCACGCGGCGCCTTAGACGACTTGGCCACCCGTGTCCCCTACAATGAGTGAGTGAGTTGGGTTTAACGACACTTTGAATAGTAATACTATTTAATTTTTATAAAGGCTTAATTGTCAGCTTAATGTGGGGGGAAAGCTCGAAGTGGTGCAGGTCTCAGACGTTTACCGCTTTGGTGAAACCCACGATCACGGTATGGTGCTGACAAACCTAGAAACATAATCAGGGTGAACGGGAAATCGAACCCACGATCATAGGTTTCTGGCACATCTAAGGGTCGCATCCCTGCGCAGCGAATTTGACGAGTTCACAGTTGAGTGCTCACAGTTCATATCAAACACTGGAAGTTTTTAGCACAAAGATAACCATTGGCGACACAAAAATACACAATAAATACGTTTTTCCGTCACATCTCAAATTTACAAGACCGCCTCCGTGGTCTAGTGGTAGAGCGTCCGCCCGGAAAGCGGAAGGTCCGGGGTTCGATCCCCGGCCGCGTCATACCTAAAGACGTTAAAAGATGGTACTTGTTGTTACCCTGTCTGGCTCTCGGCATTAAGGAGCTAAAACAAGGACTGGTCGGCCCAGAGTCAGTATACTGTGTCTGAGTGGTGTATTCATGTTAAACTGCAGCATGGTATCTCCGTGGGCTAGCACTATAAATCGGCTTTAGTCCGGACTAGTACAAGCAGCCACACACACCCGTGCATACACGAAGCTATAATTATAAGTGTAATAATCTTGGACGCGACGTTAAACCCCATTTCACCTCACCTCACATCTCAAAATTACATAATTCAGTCCAACTAGATGCGTAACAGCATTGTGATAATCGTTGGCAAGTTGTCATGGTCTATAGGTTTGATACTTCTCCTTGGGCGGCATCAAACTACCTGATCGAAACTGGATGATTGTGATCTTGCTCCGCCCACAATATCTCAATGAATTTGCACAACCGGATTGCTACGATCTTAGCGCTAAGATGATCGTAACTCCAAAACTTAAACAAAGGCTTACAATAGTCGTAGCACTAAGATCGCTTTGTTGTTTGTAGACGGGGGTCCCGTTCCTCAAAGCGATCTTAGCGCTACGATGATCGTAAGCCTATGTTAAAGTATGGGACTTACGATCACCTTAGTGCTAAGATCGCTTTGAGGAACGGGGCCCAGGTGGGTGGAAATGGTTGGCGCCGACCCCCTGCCATGTGACATATTATTTTGCTTCGTGACAAAGTCATCTTTGGTTTGAATGGTGGTTGGCCATTCTCCAATCTAATTAAAATCAGATCTTAGTTCTCGCTACCGCTGAACAAAGATCTGAGGACATCCCATTACATGCAGGTCACGTCAGAACGACCATTTCCCGACCAATCAGAGCGTCGCTTACCAGATTGGGAAAGTACAATCCCGAAAAGATTAAACACGAGGGATTCAGAACGACAGTTACCGGCTGTACGACTGGTTCCGTCAGAATCCTTTTATATCTATCGCTTCAGAAAGATAAACATCTGAAACGGAAGAGACTTTCCACAGGCCGTGGTGGTACTGTTATACAATTTTGGCAATCTATTAGCGATTCCAGAATATTCCAGTCTGGAATGGAAGTCGCCAGTTTGAAACTAGTGCCGCGGGGCCTATACCGACACTGTTGGTACAACCGGACGTGTTGGGTGCATGCAGCAAGCATGTTTGACACACATTATGTCATTGTTGTGAGACTTTAAATCGTCTGTTCGCACCCACCACTGCAGGCGCATGACAATGGTCGCAGCATTACAGGATAACAATGAAGTAATATGTTTATTCGGACATGAAATATGACAAAACTGGTATTTCTAGTTAGATCAATGGTCGCGTGATTGTGTGTTTAATGGGAAATTATTGTGAAAAACCTGGTGCCAAAATGATGGTTGACATATATAAATATTTCATGACTTGGCGCTATTGTTTCCTTTTACGTACGCTTCTTCTCTCACTCCTCTACAGTCCGTTTGACTCCAAATGAGAACGATGAATTGCAAAATAACTCGAAATCAATAACTGAAACATCAATACGGTACTTGGCCATGAATACCCTGTACCCAACAAAATCTGAATTTTGTTTATTTTAAGACCCATGACGGATGAAGTTCTTTAAGAAACTATCATGTAATTTTGTATAGAAATGTGTACATGACACGTAGGGGGGACAAACCGTGGAAGGCACAGCGCAAGCACGCATGCACTGCACGGTCTGTGGTAGGGGAAATTACAGAGCGTTAGAGGGGCCGTCTCATGATAATTTCAGTCGCAATCTGACTCGCTCATGCCATAGATCTCGTCGTCGGAACTGCTGGTGCCTGAACCGACTGCCACTATTATAGGTTGGACTGTTGCTGGTTCATGGTCAAGTACCGTATTGATGTTTCATACACTTTTCTGGATTTCGAGTTATTTTGCAATTCATCGTTCTCATTTGGAGTCAAACGGACTGTAGGTTATCTTACCACAAGCATCTCGTGCGCATGCCTTGGGTGTGACCTGCACGCTTTTTGTCGCGCCACAGCCGAGGAGATACTCCTTCATCCCTCGACTGTATATCAATTAATGTTGCTATTTATATCTTTTACGGATAATTAACCGTTTTAAACCATCTTCACTGCCTTAGTCCACTTCATTACATCGTCGGCCAGATCAACACCACTATATAAATGCGACTGCTGATACTACTATACCTACGAGTACTGATACTGCTATAACAACTACTGATACTGCTATAACAACAACTACTGATACTACTATAACTACAACTACTGATACAACTATAACTACAACTACTGATACTGCTATAACTACAACTACTGATACTGCTTTAACAACAACTACTGATACTACTATAACTACAACCACTGATACTACTATAACTACAACTACTGATACTACTATAACTACAACTACTGATACTACTACAACTACAACTACTGATACTACTATAACTACAACTACTGATACTACTATAACTACAACTACTGATACTACTACAACTGCAACTACTGATACTACTGTAACTACACCAGTGAATATAAAACGTCAACGCCAGCATCCGTAAGTTAAGGCGATACAGCGATGTCTCCTCTCGGCCACCATACCTTCTCGTCTCGTCTCCATCTTCCCGAGGCAAGGGAGTTAACTGACTTTAAAAGTTCCGTGGAAACTGGACATTTACATCCAGTTCACTCCCTTGCCTTGGGACGATGCCAGTAAACAGCTGTCTCGATGAGCCATTCATGAAAGTGGTTTGGGTTTACACTGTGTATATTGACTGCATATTTCAATCTGCCATAACAAACGTTATTTTAATACTATAAAATAAACATAAACACAATCCGATGTTATACCATGATAACATCACTGATGATAAAAGTGGCATCGAGGTTTAAATTATAATAACATTATTTGATTTGATGGTTTATGATTAAATAAGTAATAAATTGCATTATCATAAGATGACAGAAGAAAAAAACAGGAAAGCCGCTGTGGTTTTATATAGATAACTGTCAGTGTACATACAATATAGTGTAAATGTGTCTATGCTTAGAAAGACTCCATACTGCTTCCATACTGTGTGCGTATGTGTGTGTGTGTGTGTGTGTGTGTGTATGTGTGTGTGTGTGTGGCTGTTTGTATTAGTCAGAACGTATGCCAGTTTTATAGTGCTAGCCGATATAAGGCCGCAGTTTAACATGGATACCCCACTCAGACACAGTATACTGACTCCAAGCTGACCACTCGTTGTTGTTGCCCTTTAATGCCAGACAGGGAAACAACAAGTACCATCTCTTAACGTCTTTTGGTATGACGCTGCTACTGGTACTACTATAACTACAAATACTGGTACTAACATAACTACAGCTACACGTACAACTATAACTACAACTACTGATACTAACGACAAGAATGAGTTGCTGAAGACCACTTCTATCTCCTCAAGGCAACATATAGATGCTTAATATATCGTGCTTTTTCCGGCCTGTATTTTTGGGAGTCTGATCGTCAATTTTCATACATGAATTCAACTGTCAGTTTGGAATTGCAAAATATTACGTACTTTCCAGTCTACTGTCTTTTATGAAGAAATTGATCACTATCATGAAGCTCTGTAAACTTATGCATACCACATATATGGGCTGGAAAATTTATAAAAAAAGGGATGAGAGACTAATTGTTTTAAAATGTCGCAGTCACACAAGTTCAGCAATATCACAGCGCCCTATGTAGCTAGTCTGGACCAGACAAACCAGTGGCTGGAAGCATGAACATCGGAGCAGAATGGACCCGTGAAGATCCGGGGTAGAATAGGTCTTCAGCAACCCATGCTTGCCGTAAAAGGTGACTATGCTTGTCGTAAAAGGCGACTAACGGGATCGGGTGGTCAGGCTCGCTGACTTGGTTTATGCGTGTCATCGATGCTCATGATATTAATCCCTGGATTGTCTGGTCCAGACTCGATTATTTACAGACCGCCGTCATATAGCTGGAATATTGCTGAGTGTGGCGTTAAACAACAAACCAACCAACGGAGCAGAATGGCACGCAATCAGCCAAGTCACAGCATGATCACCCGATCGCCACTTCATTCGGCTCTGTCGGTACCCCATACATGTTTCTTCACACAAAAGGAAATAAACCTCTTGATATAACATCAATGCCAGAGAATACTCAGTCTCGATTATCGGCCGAAACATTCCATTGAGCGCAAAATGCAAAATAGTGGTGAAAATAATATGAATGGATCACAGAAAGTCAATGATGACACCAGGTGTTCGCGAATAGGGTAAGCACGTCCTATCGGAAATGGGATGTCCTCAGATCTCTGTTTAGCGGTAGCGAGAACTAAGATCTGTTTTCAATGAGATTGCATACTGACATAGAGGGTACCTCAACCAATGCCACCCGCGGGACGAGTGGACAACGACCGCACACCTAATTATAAACTGGGCGGCAAAAGAAAGTGTAGGTCGAGTTCCATGATCGATGAAAAAAATAACAAGTGGGGAGGGGTAACAAATGATTGATCAACCACAGTTTGAATGAAATTGTGCAATCACAGGTAATGTAAGCTCAAGGTAAACAATGGTGGGGTAAGAAATTTCATTTTTAAAAGTTGTCTGAAATGTTACTCAAAAATTGTCAGACACAGTACAAGTTCATTGTGGACACAGTTGCCTTCAATAGCGTGTATGACCTCCAGCTGCCTCAATGCATGCTGTGATACGCCGCCTCATCGATGACGTCAGTCTTCTGATGACGTATACTGTTAAAAGCGGCGTAAAACCCAACTCACTCACTCTGATGACGTGGACTGGAATCCGTTGCCACTCGTCTCTCAGGGTCTGTTGACGGGAGGCTGGTGGTGTGCTCTAATCTGTTTGTCAAGATGGTCCCACAGATGTTCAATAGGATTCATATCGGGTGAGTGGGCAGGCCAGGGCAAAACGTCAACGTTCTGCTGGTTTAGAAAGTTCCGAGTCAGTCTTGCAGTATGGGGCCTTGCATTGTCGTGTTGAAACAATGTCCCCTGCTGTTGGTTTTGTAAGAACGGAAGCACAACTGGCTGCAACACTTGGTCTCTGTACTGTACAGCGTTCAGGTTTCCCTGTATAATCACCAAATCAGTCTTCTGATCTCCACAAATACCGCCCCACATCATGTCACCTCCCCCGCCGAATGGATGGACCTCTCGAATACACGCCGGAGCCAAACGTTCCCTTCTGCGTCGATAACCTCGTTCGTTTCGAAACAAGTTAAACCGACTTTCATCAGTAAACAGCACTCGAAGACAATTTCTCACTTGCCAGCGTCGAACCTGCCTCGCCCATCGCAGTCTCAGGCGTCGATGTTGAGCAGTCAGTACCATTCCTCGGAAAGGACGATACGCTCGGATTCCAGCAGCACGAAGTCGTCGTAGTACTGTACGTTGGCTAATGGGTTGTCCCGTTACGAATCTGTTTCGCAGGTGAATGAGCCGTATCTAACCGTCTTCCAGTGGTGTTGACAGTCGGGGTCGTCCGGTTCTAGGCCTGTCCTGTGTCCTCCCTGTCCGCCTGTACCGTTGAATCAGCCTGGCTACGGCCAATGGTGTACGACCAAACCTTCTGGCAATTTGGACCTGTGTTGCCCCCATTTCGGCCATACCAATGGCTCTCTCACTCTGCTCCTGTGACAGTCGTGGCATTTCTTTTGTGTGCTTTCATCACGTGTGGTTATACCCTGCAGACGAACGCATTTATACAGCTGACATGCACGTGCAGTTTATGCCATAGGCGGGAAGCCTGTTTCACCATTATTTTGTCACCGGACGAGTGCCGTCAAAGGTGGCGCGTTCGGGTGAGGTGTTTTTTGGTACCTGTTGCTGGGCAGTCATATTCCCAATACCCACTTTCCACTAGTTATCGCTGTTTTTAGGAAAATTACAAATTGCAAACCTATACTTTCTTTTGCCGCTTGGTTTATTGCAGGTATGTTTTATGCATGCATGCTTAGGTCCAAATCTGCAAGAATATCACAATTAGGCATTTATCCACTTCGTTCAATAACGACAGAAAAGAAACTTAGAGTTGTTGCCCCGAGATCTATTTCATTCAGAAAATATCGTAAATATCCGGAGAATGACGTTTTACATAATTAATTCGAGATACAAAATTGAAGTTGGTTTGTTGCAAAAGTAATTCCAACAGTTCGTCAATTTGCGCAGAGAACATAAGACATGTACGCTACATGTTATCAGGATACAAAGAAAATGATAAAATGCGTCACAGCTAATCAGAATCCGACATTCGTGTGTCAGGTAAGATAAACAAACACGCATACCTGAATAATAACCCATGACATCAGCTTCAACTTGTTGTCCAGCCAGCATCGAACATATATCGATTTAGCCGTATTTCGAGACAAGCGGGGTGTCGATATGATGCCATATTACAATAACACTTAGTTTGGGATATAAACACATCGTCATGAACAATGTGCAGTAAACTACGGTTATAACGAACACGCTTATAACGAACTGACGGATATAACGAACTACTTTTTTGGTCCCGACTATTTGCTGTAGTTATGCTGTATATATGTTTATAACCAACTACGGTTAAAACGAACTAAAATTAGTAGTCCCTTTGAGTTCGTTATAACCGTACTTTACTGTATCAAGTTAAGTGTATTCATGTTGACAAACTTTCAGTGAATGACGAGTTATTTGAAGTTTTGACACGGGTTTATTACTTTTCCGTCCGGTCTGCGTTGTTATATAGAGGCTCGTCGTGTTCAAACATTCAGTTTAGATTTCACATCAACGCCTACTAACAATACTGTGAAACAATATTGCGACAGAGATAACCTTTGAACCTGACCTGCTTGATAATGTGACCTTAGCAACTTCGAGAAAGTAGCGGCTCAAGACGCGTGTACCAAGTTGTTGTTGAGCAAATCTAGGAAGTCAAATCTGTGGAATACTGTAAGGGACATTCTCGAAATCTCCATAATACCCATGTTAATATGATGTTAGACAAGTGATCACACTTTCTCTGTGTGGCCTTGTCAACATAAATAAATAATGTTTACGATTGTTCGTGAGCGTGAATATCAGTCCGTGAGTGTGCAACAATCTTTCCCGAGACCATGTAAACGGGCATCCATGTTATAGCGAGGTACGTGACGAGGGCTACGGAAAATGGACCTGACACATTGTACCCAAGTGGGAATCGAACCCGGGTTTCGACTTTAACCTCTTGGCTACCAAGCCACATTACATATGTTATTAAAATTGAATTATGAAGAAGACAAGGGTCTTGTTGACTGTTACTGATACTGGTGCTTTTTGTAATGATTATAGTGGCTATGGCGCTGATGCTTTACATATACAGTAAACTACGGTTATAACGAACTCAAAGGGACTAATATTTTTAGTTCGTTATAACCGTAGTTCGTTATAAGCATATATACAGCATAACTACAGCAAATAGTCGGGAATAAAAAGTAAGTTCGTTATATCCGTCAGTTCGTTATAAGCGTGTTCGTTATAACCGTAGTTTACTGTACTGTATAGTGATTTCTATTTGTACAAAGTGATGTATAGCGCCACATGTTCAATGTCCAGGATCTACACTACACAATATCTCCTCGGTAATTTACATATTTTTTGACGGAGCGTTCATTAATAAGATCATATCTATGTACTTCACGTTATTTAATAAGTCCTGGGTCCCGTTCCACAAACTGATCTTAGCGCTACGGTTGTCGTAAGTCTGTGTTAAAGTATGGGAGTTACGATCGCCTTAGTGCTAAGATCGCTTTGTGGAACGGGGCCCTGAACACTTATCCTATAATTATGACCAGCCCCAACACTAAACTAGAGCAACGGACGTGCTGTCATGTTTGTGAAACATGTGGATATATACAATTATTATCTAGCTTTTAATACATGACCCCAGTGACCTAGGTATCACGCTATCACAGTGACCTGTGTGTGTTTGAGGTTTAAACATGATAAAAGTAAACAGACAGCTAGTTAGGATTTAATGACAATACCTTACCCTAGTTCCAGAGTCTGGATCGTCTTTCCATTCTTTTCCATATCGCTGATTGAGAGATTCACCTGCCTCTGAACTGTTCATACAGAGTATCAGCTGTATTCCACCGATTGGGCATATTTTATAGGGATATTCACACGGCACGAATGTAGAATTGCACACGAATCGAAACTGTCAACCAATGCTTTGCTCAATGTGTACTATCAAGAGTCAGGTGTATCCTCTTATATGTCAACATTGTAAACAAGGCAACTGTTGAAAAGATTGGTTTGTCAAACTAGGGGCACTGGTGGTCCAGACATCTAATACCGTTTAATCATGTGTGTATATTTACACTAGAAGCAAATTTGCATCATGTCTGAAGGAGGCCCAAATGGACATGTAGAGTCAAGTCCCGTTAATCCGACATTGTTGGTTGCATGTGATTATGTCGGATTAACGAGTATGTCGGATAAACGAAATTAGGTAGTATAAACGAAATTAGGTAGTATAAACGTTCGTGATCGAAAATTGGACAACTACACGACAGGTAACGATACGAACACGTAGGAAAATGAAAAATGAAATTCATATGGTTGAGTTACATTGTCAGCGGAATCTAGGCAGATGACCAAGGAGTACGCTGATCACTGTGTCGGCTTAACGAGACTGATTAATGAGTGATTTCAGCAATTCGTTGCAAATTAGGTGTGTCGGAGTCGGAGTGCGAGACTGTCGGATTAACGGGTCTAAATAGCACTGATTTAATCGGTTCCCATCATTTGTGTCGGATAAAGCCGATTGTCGGATTAACGAGACTTGACTGTACTTGAGTACAACTTTGCACTTGATGTATTATGTCATATTGTCTTGTGAACGTTTATGCCAACGCCAGAGGATGATCTAATTTATACAGAAGAAGAAGAAGAAGAAGAAGAAGAAGAAGAAGAAGAAAATTATTTTAATTACGTGTCACACACTGTACAACAATGACAATAAAAATACACAAATAGTGTGTACAGTGTCCAGCCATTATGGCCTACGAGACACGCAGGACGTCACATACATATGAGTAAAAATGAGAAATATCACAGTACATACATATACATATATATATATCTGCTGCTACGTCAACACCAAACACATTGTCAACAGTTCTGTATTCTGAAGTTGACGCTCTTCAGTATACAGCACTATTAGCTAGACATCCAGAGCTAGGCGGACATTGTTTTCTTTGGGTTTCAAGGAGTCAGGATTTGTGTACAGATTAAATCAAGGACATAGTTGGTTCATGCGAATTTATTTTTTAGGTAAATCTCTTCTCTTTCGTCTTTGATTGAAGAACAACTTTTTATGTGAAATTCGTCAAGAGACTGATGAATATGTGATTACTTTATGTACGCACCTTTATTGATTTTCGTGTGATTGCATAGTATATAAATTATACACACGTACGTATAGTTACACATGGGCAAAATTATTGAGTCAATATTGTGCATGTGAGCGGGCTTTTATTGTCATCAGTTCGCTGTACAGAGTTGCGGCCCTTCCCTTTGTCAGACACCTATGAGTAGACGATTTTGTGGACGTACCCCACTGCGTATGTAATAACAATTGTATGTCGTTGATGCAATGACACGAAGACAGTGTCAACTGTTTGATAAATAAACTGGTTCGATGTCGCCATGGAACGAGCCAGAGTGAACTAGTTTTAAAAGCAGCGCGCTAAACTAGCTTAATTCCTTCGGATGACTATTCTCATGGAACCTCACAAGCCTTCGAGACTATGGGCCAATTGGCCGAGCAATGTTATTACAAAATAGTTAATTGTAGCCGTTTGTACAATACTGAGCATTAAGACCCGTAAAGATCCGGGGTAGAACAGGTCTTCAGCAACCCATGCTTGCCGTAGAAAGCGACTAGGCTTGTCATCAGAGGCGACTAAAGGGATCGGTTGTTCAGGCTCGCTGACTTGGTTGATGCATGTCATCGTATCCCAATTACCTGCTCGATGCTCATGATGTCAATCACTTCATTGTCTGGTTCAGACTCGATTACTTACAGACCGCCGTCATATAGCTGGAATTATTGCTGAGTGCGGCGTTAAACAACAAACAAACAAGCAAATAAACAAGCAAACAAACATAGCTTTAAAAAGCAAAGTACCATAGTACATGAGGTATAAATGCCAGTACCCAAGAACGGATTTATGAGAGACATGTGTCATGAACAATATACACTATACAAAGTGACGATATAATATATATCAGCATATGGAGACAGAAATATGACATGATTTACAGTACGGCAGTGTTATATGCTGCCTCAGAAGGTCGGTTACAACACGTAGGCGTCAGGTCGTCAAAATTATCTCTATTGGTGTTTTTCGTTCGTTTGTCTCATATGCTGATGGTTGTTAATTTATTGTTTAACGCCGCACTCAGCAATATTCCAGCTATATGATGGCGGTTTGTAAATAAACGAGCCTGGACAATCCAGTGATTGACATCATGAGCTTTAAATCCACGTATTGGGATACGATGACATGCATCAGGTCTGTGAGCCTGACCACCTGATCCCGTTAGTCGTCTCTTACGACAAGCATTGTCGCTTTGTACGGTAAGCATGGGTTGCTGAAGACCTATTGTACCCCGGATCTTCACGGGACGATCTCATGAGGAAGTTTTGATTATGTTTTCCATATTCATAAGTAATGAATCGATGTTTAGATTCAAATATAATTCTTTTCTTATCAGGTTCGATCGACCATAGAGAGGCTGAAGATGCACCTATGCCGTCTTTGTTCAATGAAGGGCTTTGTACTTTGAGAGATGGTCGATTAGGTCATAGCCTTTTGGATCGAGGGCGACCTGCCTTTGATTTCGTGGAACCACTTCCAGACCACGGGACCACGCACTAATAACCATTTGGAAGGATGGCATGGAAGACTGAAGACGTTAATTCAGAAGGCATATCTTAACGTCTTCGGAATGCTGTCTTGTACGGCAATATGGGTGATTGAAGACCTATTCTACCCGGATCTTCACGGGTCGCTGATGTACTGGTGTGATGGGTAGGGGTGTTGGGGTAGGGGTGACAGTTAACATGCATCGGAGTACTTCTTGGTTGAAACAGGACTTTTACAGAGCTGTTGTTACGTATCAGATCGGGTTGTGTTGTCGGGCCAGTCTACTTTTTGTTCAGCCATTGTGGAAATATAAGACTGTAGTCGTTCCTTTTCGCTGCTGTGAGACCTCAGGTCTATAGAAGGATTTCCATGAGGGTGATGCACTGCTGCGTTACACACTGAGATGAAGAGATCTGAGTTTTGTAGATAAATGCACCAGTCCTTAAATGCAAATACGTCTACCTGTTGTCGATCGACTGGAGACTTGAATTGGGTCACATAATGACAATTTAAAGCAATGCCACTCTTTACCTATCGGAAACCTCTTTGCAAAAGATGAAAAATCATTTATTTTTGTGGTGGGAGGTGTTGAAATAAGAGTGTATCATCTTTAGCTTCAGACATCAGCTCATCTAAAACAACCACGTTGTTCCCGGCATCGCAAAAATGTTCCTCTTGTAGATTGGAAAGTATGCCTTTCACAAATGTCACATACCGTATAATAATGGTATCATAAAGAGGTTGCTATGCAGTGGAACACCAATGATGTTATTAGGCAATGGTTTGATGAATCTCTTTTGCAGTATCTGCTAAACGTTCGTAGTCTTTCCACAACAGCTTGACCCCAAGACAACATAAGAAGGAATCGAGAACTTGGTATAGCCGTAATGTACATATACGATGAGGTGGAAGACGATGAGGAGTTGGGGTTGGGGGTGAGAAAGAGGAGGAGGGGCGCTAGGAGGAGGGGCCTGATGCGTCTGCCTTCTGTGTCTCTGCATACTATCATATCAGGAAAAGTGTTTCCTACATCATGGGCAAGACGTTAACTCAAAGGTGACGTAAATAAAGTGACAAAACCCTTTCCATATCCAATAGAAATCTCTGTGTAAAGCAGATTCGATTGTACGATTTCGAGCAACATCATGAGCATGGGTTTATGAATCACTATCAAATAGTAATGATGCCAGGTGTTTACGAAATGAGCGTATCCTGTCCAGTCGGTGGCACCCGTCACCCGTAGTGGTGGATGAACAGTTTTCATGTATATGAGCTTGGCATCTATTCTCGAAAATAATGTCCACAAACAGAATATTGTACCTTACGCGTGCTTTCGTGACATCTTACAACGTCTTTTCTTCTTACCCTTAGAGCGGTCGGGTAGTTCATGATCAATTAGAATTTTTATTGTGTAAACAAATCAGGCAAGTTTGCAACAATAGATGAATTAGTTGATAAATTTGGACCGCCGTTACCGCTTAACAACTTAAGACATAGAGACAGGGAGTCGACATATAACAAAGGTTATGGTGGCACCCGTCACAAACACATGCAAAGGCATTTTCTTGAAAAAGCAAGAGTCAAGTTTGCAACAATAGATGAATAAGTTGATAAATTTGGACCGCAGTTACCGCTTAACAACTTAAGACATAGAGACAGGGAGTCGACATATAACAAAAGTTATGGTCCTTTTAAGACGGTTGACAGTTAGAACGTTGGAGTAATAAATGACCAAAAATTTTAGAGTCAGTCGCTTTTGACATGTTTAAACTCACTTTAAGGCACACGACAAGTCAAAACTGGCCGCCCTTATTATGTTCTTATGTTTGACAGCGACTATGCTCGTGCATTTCAGAGATAGATATGATGTTTTACCTTGATGTTATAACAATAAGCGAAAATGTCTATTAAGTCCACAGTCTGTTTAATAGTACAAAAATAAGTGTGTTAAAATATATCAACGTTTTCTTTCATTGAACACAATATTTGAACTGCATTGCCGTAAATAATCTAATAACTTAAACATGTATGTATGATCTTCATATGCCACGGTCTATGGCCAGAAAAGCAAACAAAGTTGTGTCTTATGACCTCTATTATCCCTGCTGACGCTATCATAATGTTCTATTTCAGTCTGCCACACCAAGCCTGAATAAGCGCATATACATTTTTGTAGATATGAAACTTTCTAGTTAATTGTTGATACACTGGGCACACATACATAACAAAACCCCGTTGGTGCCTTGATATGCAACAAGAAAGACTCTTGTTTATTTCCAGGCCATCCTGATCATCGTTTACTCCTACAACATGCATGGTTAGAGGCAAGATCAAAGGCGCCGCCCAGCATTTATTAGACAACAAACAGGGTTGTAAGTTTCGCTTTGAACCACCAACCCCACCCTGTCGGTAGGGGTTATGTAATCGTTGCGCACATAACTGTGTCCTGTTTACCGCGGGGGTTGATGCGGTGTCAGAGTCACATGGTTTCGTGATAGTTGTGCAAATATTCGTTGAATATCGTATATTTTTGTTACTAACTATCTCCATTTGCCTTTTTACTATTTATTCATTATGTGATATCAATATTTTATTTATGGATACCAAAGAATGAATTTATATCACAAATTTGATTTGATTTTTATCATGAAATGTTTATTAATATAGCAAATCGGTTTTTAGATATCAATAACTGAATTCATTATCAAACAATTACTATTTATTCGTTATGTGATATCAATAATTCATTTATGGATATCAAAGAATGAATTTATATCACAAATTTAGCAAATCGGTTTTTAGATATCAATAACTGAATTCATTATCAAATAATTACTATTTATTCATTATGTGATATCAATAATTCATTTATGGATACCAAAGAATGAATTTTTAATTTTTAATTTAAATTTGATTTGAATTTTATCATGAAATGTTTATTAATATATCAAATCGGTTTTTAGATATCAATAACTGAATTTATTATCAAATAATTTTTTATCATCTAAAAAATATAATATGGTATTGTATCTATAGCCTTCGTCTCCGTGAACCTTATGCCCATTTTTTTATTAATTCGTGAAGATAAGTACAGTATCGTAACATTTACATATATAGTCACATTCAGATGATGTCTCTACATATAAGTAAGGGCAAGTTTCTTCCCTTTGATTAATCATTTTTCCCCCTGGCTCTGAATGTGGCACACATGCTTTACGGTTACATATGTATCATTGTATTTTTAATGCGATTTGAATATTATTATTAACTATCGTACTTACTTCATGTTTTAAATGAGACTTCATGTTTTAATTTGACATGTCACCACAAATTACAATTATTGCTTGTAAGTTCAACACAACTGACAAATACTCTAAAAGATATTCAATATAAACTGACGTCCAAAAGAAACTTTAACAGAGTTTGAAATCACTCTTGCTCAAAAACAACAAAACATACATGCATGAAGTAAAGTGTATTGAGAAGATCAATATATCAACATAATCAACACTGAAAATGACAATGATACCGCGGCCGAGAATGACGTCAGAGCCCCCAAAGGGTGTGGTACAAAACTCGAGCTTTCAGAATCATGGACAATAGGCAGAGTACATAAACAATCTCTCACGTTCAATAACAAGTCATTAGTAGCGTGTGTGATCACCAAATGCCTCAATACACGGAAAAACTCTTCGACGCACAGAAAAAGTCAGTCGTCTGATGAGGTCATGTGGGATTTGACGCCATTCTTCTTGGAGGGCCAAGATCAGTTCTTGCCGGTTGGCTGGAGAGTGTGGTCGTTGTCGAATACGACGATCCATCAAGTCCCAGAGGTGTTCTATGGGGGACATGTCGGGTGAGCGTGCAGGCCACGGCAGGACTTTGACGTTGTTGGCTGCGAGGAAGTTAGTGCCAATTCGAGCTGTATGGGCTCTAGCGTTGTCATGCTGATAAATGACACCACGTGGCTGCTGTTGGAGAAATGGTAGGACAACTTGACGAAGAATGTTATCCATGTAACGCTGAGCTGTCAAGTTTCCTTCAACGATGACCAGCGGTGTCCTCTCCTGCCCATAGATCCCTCCATACACCATGACACTCTCTCCACCATATGGTACGACCTCCTGCACGCAACACGCCGCCGTTCGTTCACCCCTTCGGCGGTAAACACGTTGTCTTCCATCAGCCTAAACATACAGAATCGACTTTCGTCAGTGAAGACAACCCTCTGCCAGTCATGTCGTTGCCAACGTCGTACAGTCCGGGCCCATCTCAATCGCAGACGACGATGTTGCGCTGTCAAAAGCTGTCCTCTGTGTGGTCTAAAAGCCCTGATTCCATGAGCCCTGAGTCTCCTGGCCACTGTCTGTCGACTAACCCTGTGACCTAAGGCATTTTTCGCCGATGACGTCACTGTCAGGAAGCGATGTCGGAGGTGCAAGGTACGCAAGTACCGGTCATCATGGGGCGTGGTCACCCTGGGTCTGCCTGTTCTTGGCCTGTCAGCGGTTCGCCCTGTCTGTCTGTAACGTTGCATCAAGTTGGTAACGGCAGCAAGGGAGCAACCGAAGGTTCGTGCAATATGGGCGTAGGTGGCTCCCATCTGTACCATACCCAAGGCTCGTTCACGTTGTTCGACTGTGAGTCGTGGCATTTCTTTTGTGATTTTTTATCACTGTGGATGTCTGACTTGCCGTTGCAATCGTTTTATACCCTTACCCGCACTTTGCAGTTGTCCGTGGTGCACGTGTTTTTCACTTTTTCGCGTGTAATCTCGCAAACATGTAACAGACGATTAACATTTTCTGCATACACTATTGTTGTATTTAGGTTATGTTTTTTTTTTAAAAGACTTCATCGAATTTGTTTTTTATACTTTGTCTGAAATTTATATTTTCAGTTGGTAAAGTTTCTTTTGGACGTCAGTTTATATATATTATTTTATATATCTATATATCTATATATTCAATATATATATATATATATATATATATATCCTTTTACGTATATTTTAAATATCGCCTCTCATAACGCTTTGTATCTGTAATTATTGTAGTTTTTATGATAAAAAATGAGACGCCGTCATAATTCATAAATAAATTACGTTCATATTTCGTACGTCACGATTACTCATTTCATGGTCCATTGTCCATTGTGACACGTGGACAATTACATAATCATATACATATACATAGTAAAACAACGTGGAATGAGTCATGCAGGACCTTATTAAGCCGATGTGTATATATAGAGAAGGTCTACGTGTGGTATAAAACTATTTTAAATGTACTTTTTATATTATAAGTAATAAGATATACAAAAAAACAAGTGTCTTTAATATAAAATGTCAATGCAAGAGAATGCCAGTCTCGATTATCCGCCGAAACAGATTCCATTGGGGTAAACGGGAAAAAAAGCTTTGAGACATTTACGACGAGAGAACATTTTAAATGAATTACCCATTTTTCCTAAAATAGCATTATTTTGATGTACAAGTTTCACTTTAACATCAGACGCTGGATAACAAAAAAAAATGGTTATTCAGTTGAAGGGATTTCATCATCGATAAAATTAATACAAAATTTACACACTCTTTCATTTGGTGTAACACTCCGGTCTGTAAGTGTAATTTTCACTGAGAATGACACGTTATCGTCAAGGCAACGTGAAGTATATTTCCTGTTATTCCAATCTCGATAATCTCGAAATAAACAAATCAAGAAACGTATTTTGATCGATAATCTCTCTGTTATTGTCTGCGCTGTGGATACTACACACGTGTTCGAGGAATGATCTTCTTGTCCTGAATCCATTTTGTTCATGAACGAGCATATTTTTTATCTTCATGTATTTCAAATTATCTGTGGTATGGTAAACGCTATCTTACGCAACAGTGGGGTGCAAACTACTTCCATTTTCCAAAACTGTCTGACATGCCTGCCATTATTCATGTCCTTTGTCAAGGTGCATTCACTATTTCAAAACTATTTCATTTTCATGAAAATATCGTCACCAGCGTATGTCTTTTAGCAATATGCATTCACTTATCTATACTTTTTTCACTATATATTCCCAACCAGCTATCTTGTTTTTCAACTTTAAATTCCACACACTGACATTTACCCAGCATACATTTGACGGGTGACAATTCCCCACACCTAAAATAAACATTACTGTTTCCATTGGTTGTTGTCAGTTGAACTCCAACCACAGGAATAAAAGAAAATTAATGAAAATTGACAGCTTGTGATTAATTGTTACCAGATGGCCCCACCTGGACTAGCAGATGACACTCTATTCATACATGCATTGAAAGAAAACAGTTGAACAGGTACTTATGTTATAGTGGAAACCATTTCAATATTTTTATTTAAAATAGTGCAAACCATTTCAATACTTCTATTTTACATTTCATTTATCTAAATACCTAACTGGTTCAATATGTTTTCAAGTGCACCGAAAGTATATGCCCTTTGTTTGTTTAATATATTCAGCAAACATTCGGCGTATCCCCTCTTATCATAAGCCCCTCCGGGCAGGACCCTTAATCTCCAGCGCTATCTATAAATTTCAATTGACACCTCCTTATGTCGCCGGATCTTACATATTTATCATATAATGGGTAGGTTTCTCGGCAGGATAAAGCCAACGGATAAAAACGATATCCGTTGGGGTCATATGCAGATAGAGATGCAAATACCAAAGGTCAAGTAGGACTACTTTCACTGTTTATAAACAAACATGGCGTCGCCCTCGTCATTCGGCGATCGAGTCAGAATTAACCATCGTGAATCTGGATAAACTACAGGGATAATTGCTATCATTTTCAAACGAACAGCCTAATATACTGAAAATCAGTGTCTAACCGTGACGTAGCTAAGGCATTTTATAAGTTTTGGCAACTTTCGAGATATAAATTTCGAAACAATTTTGCGAGGGCACGAGGCCTAGCCAAGCGGGATCAGTAGCCATATCTGTGCTTGTAGACCTCTGTGGCTTGAAACCTTCTCCACAAATCAAATGGTTGGATTCGGCCGAAATATGTTTGAACTGTTACCTTGTTTCGATTTGTCGCTGTGTGTACATCTGACTACACTTCTTAACGTTATGAAAGGACAGACCGACTGTCAACAACGTCTGACCGTGGCCGTGACTCATAGACTAGGGTTAGAGTAGCTTCCCTTTGACAAAGGGCAGTTACTCTAGCGGACAGACCGATGGATTGCCACGAAAGGCAATTAAAAACAACTGTTGTTTTGCCTATAAGTTGCTTCGCCACTGTATATGAAACAGATTTCAGTTGGAACTATATTGGCTACTGTCACAGTCCTTCTGACACATCACTTACCCTGTGACGTAATAAATATTAATGTGCGCATTCCAGGAAAACTCGCAATGTTTCGGTAATGTTTGTGAGAGAGGGAAAGCGATTTTAAAGCACAGAATTAAAGAATGACATTATATGATAAAGAGGTTATCACGCTTGTGTGTTTGGGGATGGTAAATATCCTGTATTAGGAATAAACACTATGTATTTAGCTCGCCAAGGCTCGCTAAATACAATGTTTATTCCTAATGCAGGATATTTACCATCCCCAAACACACTCGCGTGATAACCTCTATATACATACACGCGGGACAATGACCGTGCCACACGTTACGTAATAACTCGCTCTACAAAACCCGACTGACACGGTCAGTCAGGGAGACAGCGAGAAGGTAAGTGACAGAGCCAGTCTCCACCCGGGAACATTGGCCACTCGGTCCCGGTGTGCGTTCTGTCACGTTATTATCAACATGTACCTTTTCGACTTATTCCAAACCATCAACAATAAACATGGCTGCTGTCGTCTCAAACTTCAACCCTGAGTTCTGTCTTCCGTCATCGCCCTGAGCTACCATCCGAGGGCCGAAACTTACGCCCTTGGACACTTACGAGGGCTGGCTGAAAAGTTCTAAGCCTAACTGTGAAATACAAGTACCAAGTCGGTGGTTTTCATTTATTTCTCCACATAGTCCCCTTCCAGGTTTACACACTTTTGCCAGCGATGCTGCAAGGCCTGGATGCAAGTCAAGAAGAAATTTTCTTCAGCCACCCTAAAAAAGTCTTTCACAGCGGAAATGACGTCATCATTACTAGGAAAATTGCGACCGGCTAGTTCCTTTTTAATTTTGGGAAACAGGTGGAAGTCTGACGGGGCCAAATCGGGTGAATAAGGGGGATGGTCAATGAGTTTGAAGCCACAATCATGGATCGCTGACATGGCAACCACCGATTTGTGAACAGGAGCATTGTCTTGCTTGAACAGGACTTCTTTAGTGAGCATTCCCCGTCGCTTAGCTTTGATAGCTTTGATAGCTCAGTAGGTCAGCATAATATCTTCCATTGATAGTCTGGCCTTTTTCAAGATAGTCAATCAGCAGAATACCCTTGGAATCCCAAAAGACTGAAGCCATCTTCTTTCCAGCAGAAGAAACCGACTTTGCTTTTTAGGGGGCTGGTGATTCCGGATGCTTCCACTGTTTAGACTGAATTTTGGTTTCTGGTTGAAAGTGATGAATCCAGGTCTCATCCATGGTTACAAATCGGGCCAAAAAATCATCGGGATCTGCTTCAAAACAGCATAAATTGTCACGGGACGTCAGGAATCTGACACGTTTCTGATCCGCTGTCAAGAGCTTTGGCACCCATCTTGCAGAAACTTTTGTCATTCCCAACTCGTTGGTGATAATGTGCTCAACCCTCTCATGAGAGATGCCCACAGCACTGGCAATATGCTGAGTGGTCAATCGTCGATCAGCCATCACCATGTCATGCACCCGGGTAATGTTTTCCGGAATGGTTGCTGTTGAAGGCCTTCCTGGACGTGGGTCATCGTCAAGGCTCTCTCTACCACGCTTGAATTCCGCAGCCCACTTCTTTTCTTCTGATTTCAGTGGGTAGGGGTCACAAGATGGTCTGGTACAAAGGCAATCATAACACTACAGTTGCAGTTCTTATGTCTATGATTCATTAAATGATTGTACTTGTTGGTGGCAAAAGTTTGTTTCAATCCGATTGAGATATCCCACTTAGGCTTAGAACTTTTCAGCCAGCCCTCGGCACGGATGGTTGGAGAACTGCAGGGGCTGAGGGCAGTACGTTGATGGTACAGACAGATAAGAGAGATCATCTTACAACTGCAAACCCTTATTCCCCAAAGTGATAACCTAGACACCAAAGAACGTAGCCATATGGCATGCAGTGGCATGCTGTAAAGCTGTGAAAACTGTTAAGTATTGCATCATTCTAAATAGTCCCCATAGTCCTCAACTTCGAGATTCACCGCATTAAATGTCCATTCTGTTATCATATATACACTAACTTATGTGTCACTGTATCTTTGTTTTCAGTCCGGTTCACGTGACACGATGCTAAAGGTCTTATCATATTACACTGTTTCTTTCATGGCTGAAACACGTGGCGATGTTACCGTACTCAGCTCGACATGTGCTTATATCAAATTTAACATGACTCCATGTCATCTGTCACTACGCGTGTACTTTTCTCTGATAGTATTTATCAAAATATTCGTAACCAGCTAATGGCTTTTATCAGTATACGTCCACTTATCAATAACAATGGCATTTTGACTCCTTTTTGACCATTTATTCAAATTTTCCAGCCAGCTATCTTGTCTTTCAGTATCAAATTCCACACATTGACATTTACATATCATACATGTGCCCACACGAGTAACAATTCCCAACACCTCATATACATTACTGTTTTCATTTGTTGTTGTGAGTTATACTCCAATCACAAGAATAAAAGAACATAAATATACATGATCATTGCATGGAACAGGTGTCTCGTCACTTTAACACGTTGAGGTTTGGAATCCATTAAACTGACATTACAACAACCTGATATTAGAATCACACCAAACACACCAAGTTTGTTTATTTGTCTATTGAACAAAGGAAAATCTACTGCCTATGTACAAAGGAAACACGCTACGTTAGATCCGCTGATTCATTCAGAGAATGAGGGAGTGGAATTCACCAAGTCTAGCTCACTACACATGTACTGGTAACCACAAGAAAACAATGTTCGCATGAATTTAAGTTAATGTATGTCATTTGACAAACCTTATCAGCAAGCTCACATCTCCGATTTCATGTGGTATCTTTGGCAACTGTACTTTGGTACAGTAAACTACGTTTATAACGAACACGTTTATAACGAACTGACGGATATAACGAACTTATTTTTACTCCCGACCATTTGTTGTATATATATGTCGTATGTATGCTTATAACGAACTACGCTTTTTACGAACTAAAATAAGTGGTCCCCTCGAGTTCGTTATATCCGTAGTTTACTGTATTTAGACATAATGCGTTGGTATAGCTAAAGAGATAACCGTCACACGTTTTGTTGTCCACAGCGAGGGTGTGTGTCCTTGTGTGTTCTTGTGTGTGCCTGTGTGTCCTTGTGTGTCCTTATCAACTCGGTGTGACAGATCAGCTAAACATGGTTGTTCAACATATATGACAGTTTAAATTTCAGTGGAACTAATATTTTTTAATATGTGCAGTAAAATACCTTTATAACCGTAGTCCACTGTATGTGACTTCATGCATCAGTGTACAGTGTAAGCAAGACGAGGAACCCTATTCGGACACTGTTATTTGTGTTCGTTATTAATTTAAATTATGATTTGTTTACATTTTCTTAACATTAACGAGTTTATGTACCTTCAATAACTACGTGCAGCCCACCATGAATTTCATTTTGAAACCTTTTGAAACCATTAACAACCTTCAAAATAATAGCACCGCATGTCCCTGTAGCGCTTGTTGTTCTCTGGTGTATGTGTATCATTTTGTAGAGGGCCTAATACAGCGGTAAACAGGAATATGCAAACATACGTAGCCGACAATTATACACTTGATTCAATAACAATTTAAAGCATTAATGATTGGTTCAGTAGAGGATCCAACTTTCAACATGATTACCTTGCTGCCCATGGTATTCAGCTCTCCATATACTTATTGCATATCAAATTGCATATATAATTGCTTTGTGTTACCTATTTGCATTGATGGGAAAAAACATTGTCCACACCGCGGCCATGTTTAAGACCGGATCTGAAGCCTGTGAGCAGGTTGATCAAATAAATAAAAGCGACAATACCCTTTCCATATTCATAAGAAATATCTGCCAAAAACAGGCTCGCTTGTACGATCTCGATTTTATCATGAGCATGTGTTTATGGATCACTATCAAATAATGATGATAGTAGGTGTTCGCGAAAAGATGAGCGTATCCTACCCGTGGCACCCGTCACAAACACATGCAAAGGCATGTCAAAACCACGGGAACATATGGTACATGTCAAAATAGGGAATGGCATCGGACGTCATTTTTGTCACTGATGCGTCAAATTTGGAAATGTCTCCACATGTCCACCATAAACCTTTTTGAAAGCTTTGCTGAGGCCTTGAATGGTGTAACCTTCTGTGAAAAGAAACAGATCAGCAAAAGGGGTCGCAGTTGGTGCTCATTGCTAGGATCAGGGGCGGCGGGGCAGCCACGGGGTTAAAGCGTTCGCTTGTCACACCGAAGGTCCGGGTTTGATTTCCTACATGGGTATAATGTGGGAAAGCCCAATACTGATGTACGCCGTGATATTGCTGGAATATTCCAAATAGCGGCGTAAAACTATACTCACTCACTCACAATTTCAACTTAAGAAACCAAGAAGTAACGTGGAGGTAACCGATATATTAAATTGTGTTATAAAATTGATCGGGTGGTCAGGATAGGTATCTAGGTTAATGACATGTCACCTTACCCCGTCTCTCATAAGTACCAAGCACTGGACCAGACAAGACTAATGGCAGACAAGATAGAGTTGGACTTTTGCTTATTGGGGCGTCATTAAATAAACACGCACGCACGCACGCACGCACGCACGCACACAGACACACGCACAGACACAGATACACACAGTAACAGGCAATGTAGGGGAGCTGGACTTTGGCATGTGTGGGACGCCTTGTAATGACATGATCTTTTGTTCAAATAACTATGTAACTATGTAATTCAAGAAGGCCTAATTACTGTCTTATTCTTGATATGAATATTTAAATAATTTTGCTGCCTTCATCGCTTACGTAGGAGCATGAGACACAGCAACAGCACCTGTGTATACCATAATCTGTTATTCATGGAACAAACAATATTAATAGGTGCCATTTTTATATATGGCATTTATAAATTATGGCATAGCAGAAGAAAAATGGGATGAATGAAATAAATAAAAGTAAAAAGCAGCATGTAATTAATAATCTGTCGCGAGGCATGTCAGCAGCGGAATGTGTTAAGATTGTAAATCAAAGAGTTATCATGCTAAGTATTATGTTTATAAATAAGATTGTAGACTAAGTTGGTAATGATTACATGCATGTCTTTAGACATACTTTTGTTAGATATAAGTCACCCCAATGCCCCTCTAGTCAGGGGGTTATCACGCGAGTACAATCCCCAAACATACAAGCGTGGTAACCTCTTTATCATATTATGTCATTCTTCAATATAGGCAAGACAAATTATTCGCGGCAATCTATCGGTCTGTCCGCTTGAGTAACTGCCCTTTAGCAAAGGGAAGCTACTCTTACCCTAGTCTATGAGACGTCACGTTTGTTTGGAGTCTGCGTGTCCTGTCATAACGTTACGAAGTGCAATCAGATGTACACACAGCAACAAAACGAAACAAAGTAACAATTAGGACATATTTCGACCAAATCCAACTGTATTAATTTGGGGAAAGGGTTCCAAGCCGCAGAACCCTACAAGCACAGAAATGGCAACTGATCTCGTCTTTGTAGTGTCCTCGCTAAATTGTTTCGCAATTTGTAAGTCCAAAGTAGTCAAAATTTGTAAAATGCCTTAGTAGCGTCACAGTAAGACAGTGATTTTCAATATAGTTGACTATTCTTCTGATAATGATAGCAATTATCCCAGTAGTTTCTCCAGATTCCCGATGTTTAATTCTGACTCGATCGCGGAATGACGCCATGTTTGTTTGAAACACTGAAAGAAGTCCCCACTTGACCTTTGATATTTGCATCTCTTTCCGCACGTGGCCCCAACGGATATCGTTTTTATCCGTTGGCTTTTTTCCTGGCGAGAAACCTACCTATTATGTGATCAATTGATTTATATTAAGGAAATTTGCCCTATAAACGTCAATACTTACAAACAACCTACGAATTACGAGGAATTACGCAGTACCCGTTTCGAATGAATTTATAATAGTATAATTGTAAATGTTGACTTTGCGAGGGAATTTCAACATTATTTCATTATTTCATATTTGAGAAAATGTCGAAAACGGTAAATCTCACGATCTCAAGCAGAGACATTAGTCCAGTCAGTCTGTTGTTAGGACGACGTCACATAAAACCCTCATATTCAATTACGCTCGACAATACGCTGATATCACTATTGGCGTGAACAAGTGATACAAATATATAACGCTAAGTATTCACTGAAATAATTGACCTTAATGCGTGGGAGACGTCCCATAATGCATTATTGTGAAAATGGGTAAATGGGAAAATTGGTTTCAATTTATTCCAAGAATGTGATGTGAGTGAAGGTTGCGAGTTGTTAAGACATACGGACATTAATGTTCCCAAGGACGTATGAAACCACATATGCTTTGCTGACCTGAATAGAAAAATAGTACCTAGGTAATGTGAGACAGACAGGCAAGTTGCTGTTAGCATTAATAATTGCATAATAGTTTCCGGACTAATGGACGCATTTGAAACAAGCCACGCAATTGCAGCAATGCTTGTGAAAAAAAATGAATATAAGGTGTAAAAACTAACATATACTCTCCAAAACAAAAGAAATAACCTAACGCCCCAACCCTACACAGAAACATTGCACGTAGACCAGACCGCCCCCGTGCTGTTGTTACCCTGTCTGGTGCGCAGCATGAAGGGGCTTAAACAAGGACTGGTCGGCTCGGTTTGGTTTGGGTTGGTTGGTTGTTTAACGCCACACTCAGCAATATTCCAGCTATATGACGGCGGTCTGTAAATAATCGAGTCTTAACCAGACAATCCAGTGATTAATATCATGAGCATCGATCCACGCAAGTTTGATCGATGACATGCATCAACCAAGTCAGCGAGCCTGACCACCCGATCCCGTTAGTCGCCTGTTACCACAAGCATAGACACCTTTTACGGCAAGCATGGGTTGCTGAAGACCTATTCTACCCCGGATCTTCACGGGTCGGTTTAGTTGGGAGAGCGGAAGGTCGGTGGTTCGATTCGGAGTCAGAATACTGTGTCTGCGGGTATACATCGTTGTTAGGGTATAAATGCCGAAATAATTTTGAGACGCTAGTACTTTCAACTATGGCAAGTCAACAGATACGTCATATATTCGTTCCAGCGTTACACGGATGTCGGTATCTCTGGTTGGACGGATTTATGTTTAAGGTCAATAAGAGAAAATTTGGACAATCGGATTTCATGGAAGTGCGTTAAGAAGACCTGCAGATCAACAATGACCACAATCACTATTAAGTTTAGTTTTAAAGCTAAAGCGCACTTTACTACTAATAAGAATGCTTTAGGATCTAAATAAAACAAATACTTTACTTTTTCACTCACTAATTGATCTGTTTTGCATATTCATAAGTAATGAATCGATGTTTAGATTAAAACATAATTCTTTTCTTATCAGTTCGAGTGAGTGAGTATGGTTTTACGCCGCTGTTAGCAATATCCCAGCAATATCACAGCGGGGGACACCAGAAATGGGCTTCACACATTGTACGCATGTCGGGAATCGAACCCGGGTGTTCGGCGTGACGAGCTAACGCTTTAACCACTAGGCTACCAGACCGCCCCGATGTCCCGGAAAAATGTGAACAACTAATTTTTCGGCTTCTCCCAAATCTCCTGTGTTTTATTGTGTTTGTTTTAACTTGTTTATTGCTTGACTTCATACTGTCAATATTTCTGTGAATTCTAAAACTACACTGTACAAAATGTGGCTAGATCATTGTCATCATTGTCCCAGCATCAGAACAAGTCTCTTTCGAATTGTTTTTCACACTATTATCAACATTTTAAGAATCTTAACCTAAATACCAAAGTCTCTTAATCGAAATACTACTTTCCATTAAAACCACTTTCGTGTCCTTTCATGGATTTGATTTCGCGATTAATCCGCCTGTAGGTCTGCTATAAACATACTTATGTACGTGGCTATAGAATGTCACTTTTAAACAAACTGCCGGGTAAGAGAAGGTACACACTCGAAAGTGGGATTAGACCCCAAAATTACAAATGTTATCAAAACGTTACATGGGTGAAAACAGTCGCCGTAACACTGCAAACTTAGGTCCAAAACACATATGATACCCGTATCAAATAAATCACCATCGAAAAAACATTCCTTGTTTGTTTCATTTTTAGACATAATCACACATGAGTCCACAGGTTCCTTTGCTCGGCAGTTTTACATTCCCCACTGTTTGAAGTACATTTTCAAGTGCGATCCCTTCAAGGTTAAGGGTTGTGCATATATTGACATCTCCGTCTTGAGTTTGGCCCTTTCACTGTCAACAGATGCCATTTTCACATGAATGATAACCACTGTCATGTGATCTAGATAAGTATTTTGACCGGGTCACTGGTCACGTGGTAATTAGCGTTACCGGCGTATTGTCGTGTGTTTACTTGCGACACTGGAACCTTCAACATTTGAAGTTTAGATTAACTCCAAATCAGATTTGTATTGACTACATTTTTCGCGAGGCATATGGACGCTCATACTCGAACATAATGTTAGTTACGTTTCCTAGCAAACAATGTGACTTATATTGTAGTTCAATTGTTAAGATTCCTGTGTTCTTTTAACGTCTTCTTCTTTTCAGGAGATAAGATGGCCCATACAGTTTAAAAACGTGTAGAGTTGAAATAGCATTAACTGAAACAGGTCTTTTATTTTTAGAAATACACTCCTGGGCAAAAGAAAGTATACACTTGATATTGGTTTTGATCAAAATAGTACAAACGTTATCAGAACGTTACTATGCTGACAACTGTCCCCGAAACACTGCAAACTTTAGATCATAACACAACTACGATACCCGCATCAAATACATCACCATCGAATAACCACGTCTCGTGTGTTTCATTATAGTCATCATCATACGGGGGCACGGGTGGCCCAGTCGTCTAAGGCGCCGCGTTTCGCTGTGCAGAGTTGCGTCCCTTGGGCACGCAAAAAACCTATGTTTGTGGGTTCGAATCCCAGTTCGCCCCGATTATGTTTCTAGGTTTGTCAGCACCATACCCGTGCTCGTGGGTTTCACCGAAGTAGTAAACGTCTGAGACCTGCATCACTTCGGCCTTTCCTCCCACATTAAGCTGACACGCCGTGATATGACTGGAATACTGTTACAAGCAGCGTTAAACCCAACTCACTCACTCACTCATCATCATACAGGGGTGTGTGCATTCTTTTCCCCGGCAGTTTAGTGATGCAAATGTTAATGATGTATATCCTCCGTATGTCCATTACATAAATGTGTAAACTAACGACGGTGAGTCAAATTTAAAAAACGAAATATATATATATGTATATCCACCTAATTAACTAAACGGGCACGGGTGGCCCAGTCGTCTAAGGCGCCGCGATTCGATGTGCAGAGTTGCGTCCCTTGGGCACGCCAGAAACCTATGATTGTTGGTTCGAATCCCGGTTCGCCCCGATTATGTTTCTAGGTTTGTCAGCACCATACCCGTGCTCATGGGTTTTTACCGAAGTGGTAAACGTCTGAGACCTGCATCACTTCGGGCTTTCCTACCACATTAAGCTGACACGCCGCGATATAACTGGAATACTGTTAAAAGCGGCGTTAAACCCAACTCACTCACTCACTAATTAACTAAACGAAATATATATCTTTATCGACCTAGAGATACTCCCGTCTGTATACCACCGACAGGGCAGCTATGCGTTATGGCGATACATACTTGTAATTATTTTTCCCTTTCGTATTCAACTATACAGTCAGAACAACATTAAAAAATATGCTAAAAAATTGTTTCAATTCACGTTAGTTTGTCCGACTAGTTTGTATTCGAAGGCTTAGAAAATATAAATATACAATAACTGAAATATAACAAAAACAAACAGTTATACCTTTTAAATACATGTCTGTACACATTGTATACAGTCAGCCGCCAGTGCAAGCCCGTTATAAAGGCAACACTTTCCTGACAGTAAACATGTTGAATATCCCTCACTCTAAACAAGACCCGTCAAGATCCGGGGTAGAATAGGTCTTCAGCAACCCATGCTTGCCGTAAAAGGTGACTATGCTTGTAGTAAGAGGCGACTAACGGGATCGGGTGGTCAGGCTCGCTGACTTGGTTGATGCATGTCATCGTATCCAAGTTGCGTGGATCGATGCTCATGATGTCAATCACTGGATTGTCTGGTTAAGACTCGATTATTTACAGACCGCCGTCATGTAGCTGGAATATTGTGGGGTGTGGCGTTAAACAACAAGTAAACAACAAACAATATATAGACCTTGTCAGCGTAATGTTGGTGGAAAGCACCAAGTAACGCAGATGTTTTCACAAGATCGACCCAAAACATTTTGATGCAAAATGAAATCAAATGAAAAAAAACGAGCTCCACGAGTATTTATCATATCATTTGAACATACCAATCTATTTGATAGATAATAAAACCTAATATTATTTAAATCTTAAACGGTGTGCCCTTGCAGCATACATAATCCTCATATAACTGAAAATTGTACATACTAATAATTGCCATGAGCAGAAAGGAACTGTTAATTGGATATGTCAAATGTCAGCCGATCTCTCGTTGATAACACACAGTCATGAATACGTCTGTTGCAATTGTGTGCAATGTACTAGCAATATGATAGTGGGCGGACGAGTCACACAATGGAATGTGTTCGATGGTTGTTCGAGCGGCGCCATCCGATACAGGTCAAAGGCTAACCCATCCTTCAGGTGCCCGGTAAGTGGTGGCCTCGTCGTAGAACGCGACGCAGTTTGCCGTGCAGAGTTTCGTCCCTTAGTCAATGTTATCAGTGAGTGAGTGAGTATGATTTTACGCCGCTTTTAGCAATATTCCAGCAATATCACGGCGGGGGACACCAGAAATAGGCTATCAGTAAAGTGCATTGTTTGGATATATTACCGCTAACTTAAGATATTTTGAATTGAAAACTAACAATAAGATATAATCATCTGAAAGCCATAGTTCAGCTATGGTTACCGCCCCGGCCAGTACTAAAGGTGAACTGTGATTATGTTCTTATTATAAAAATGTGATATGTCAAACCATCATCAAAGGAGATGTCTACTATCACGTCGGCTTTCCTTCAACATCAAGCTAACACGCCGAGGTATAATGCCATGTGTTTCTATTAAACTGATTTCAGCAGTGCACAATTCCCTGGCTATAAAGCCACCCTCTGTATAATGCTAATACCATTGTGTTTTTTCAGGACAAACGTTCCGTTGCCCTGGTTATAATGTAATTTTTAAACGTCAAATTGAAATAGTTAATCTTTTGGAGATAATTCCTTCATCTAATTAACAAACTAAGTGCCTTGATCTCAGTTGCTTTCACAGCTAATCCTCACGCAGAAAATCATTCAGCTTCCTTAAAATAACGAACACATAAGTTTCATGTTTGTGATACTGTCCTTTTCGGAAACACTTCCCTCAATCGTCTTTGTTTGAAACATTAAAGTACAAACGTTTTGTTGGAAATGGATATACAGTACTACCTAGATATAATGCCATATTTACCGCTGGGCGAAAGGTGGCATTATAATCAGGGAGGACTGAAGTCGGAATCACGATCGACTCTGCTTTTAGCAGAGATATCTTATGAATATGGAATGGGCTTTGTAGCTTTTATTTATATACAACTTGTATCACAAAACGTATTTGTTGACAAAGTCAAACGTTAGATTAATTAAACAAAAACAAAAAATACAAGCGGGGAGTGGGTGCAGAATTAGAAAAATGTACAACACACCCTTATTGGCGGAAAGTTAAACAACCAATCGTTTTTGACATGTCACCAAATGATTAATTGCATGTTTTTTTCCATCAGGATGAATAATATTTAAAAACGAATGGATTGCGCATCACCACACCCAGGGAGTGAGTGTATTTACACCGTTTTTATCAATTTTCTTGCAATGTTCCAGCAGTTTCACGGCAAGAGTTACCAGATATAGACACATGCACACATTGTTTCCAAGTGGGGAATCGAACTCGGGCCTTCGGCGTGACGAGCGAAGGCTTTAACCACTAGGCTACCCAACCGCTTTTCTCGGATGAATCCCTAGCAGTATAATTAAACCAATTCCCAACATACCAACGATATATAAATATCACACAATGACGACTATCATTATACCTTAACTGCTAAAACACTCGACTAGTACAGAACCGACAGTTTAATAGTGTTTCTAATGAAACATACATGTATTTTGGGACCCACAGTATAATCTTTTTCAGAACTTCCAGAATGTCGAGTGAAAGATGTTTTTCTTCAAACACAGAGGACATTTTCCCCAGTATTTTCGGGTACAGATTATTTATTTCAATACAAAACCTAAGACCAAAGTCAGAATGTATAACTGCCACAGGTATCTATATGTCGCCATACGCCAGCTGATTCAGTTGCTTGGTGTGAATAGATAGTCTTTAAACGACAAAAATAACTATGTTGTGATCTCGTGAATCGGACTTGTCCGTGCGATTTTGTAACTCAACGCCCACAGAGCTCTTGAGCAAACACTGCGACAAGGGACGTAACTGCTGCAAATGGCTATACAATGTACACCTATTTCTGTCAACAGAGTTCATTGCAAAACCGATCATGCGTGGAAGGCTACATGACGCAGGTGTTCGTGCATTGGATTGGATACCACGCAGCCAATAAGAAGAGCGCTAGACAATCAATGGACGCTTTATACATTGGAGTAATAAAACTAATACGTTCCTTGTAAAGAGGTTTGAGATTGAATTGCTGACGATATATTTCGATGTTAATCCTTTATTTACGAACAGAACTAATGTAATGAATTCTAATTGTGGCTGTAGTATATGAATAAACGATGTTAGTTTCGAAATACTTCCTTGTTGCTTATCTCAAGTCATGTGAACACGTATTCAAAGTGCTAAAAGCTCATTTCCACACTCGCAACTCTGAAAAAAATATGTCTTCAACATGTATTAATGCAAAGTATAAAAGAGGTTAAAATATATTATATTTCCGCTTGCGTTTTCGAAATTAAGTTCAAGTTAAAAAACATGATTACTTTATTGCATTTTCTGCTTTTTATCTTCCATGAGCAATTAAAAAGAACGAAGCGTGTAGACCTATTCATTTTCTATAAATATACTTATTCACTAAACTGTCGAAAATCAACACGGGAAATCGAATATTTAATATCTAGTTTACATCCCATAACAAGACGTTATTGTTCGATGTAATGATACGATAACTAAAATATGTATGCGACTTTATTAACTGTAAATTTTATTATTTAAACTCGGATTGTTTACAAACATGAATGCAAGATATTGTCATTGTCTACATTATCAAGTCACGATAGTTGATTTCTATAACGATCGGGAGAATGCCGAATTATTGTATTTGTCACCCAGAGCAATGCGTAAATACTTATTCAAGGTTGATTTGAAACATTCAAGAGATATAACATTGCAAATTTGAATATGAATACTTTCTACTCTGCAGGCTATAGCTATAGCTACAGACACAATAATCAAAGTATCTGCAAACTTATATTGTGTTGAAATTGTAAATCAAATCTGTTAAATAGTGAAATAACATTTTCTTTCATTTAATTACATACATTTTTTTTTGAAAGTAACACATTCGTTAATATGTCTTCAAATATATTTTTATAACATAGTTAAGGATATAGATGGATGAAAAATATGGACAACGCAAAAATGATAAATAATTTGTTTTCACATGTCAACCAAGGTAACATATGTTTATTGTTTTTTTATTACAAATATATGTGAACACGTTCTTAATGATGAATTACCCGCTCATGCAGGTTCACCTTATGAAAACTGATTAAAAACAGAGCATTCATAGATAAATCGTTACACAATCGCAAAGTCACCTCCGTTAAATTTCCTATTGAATATGACTGTACGAAGTGAAAACACATTTTCAATCGGAATTGTTTAAGTATATTATGTCATTCTCATCACTAGTATGTGCAGTACCCAGTGACATGCACGTTAACAAAACTGAAATCATGCACGTTTATCAAAATTAATTATCAAATATCTTGCTCCTTAACACACTTATTTCTTATTGTGTAACTATTACTTATAGTACGACTGCATAGGAATCCCTTTAAACCTGCAGAGAAATTAAAGTGTGCAGAAAGACATATTGTCAGCTTAACGAAGGTACGCAATGGGCAGTGTATATCTAAGACACGCCATTTTGTCGAGAAACCACATTTTTATCACGGATGGGACAAAGCCTGACGTTGATTGACACTACATTGACATTAGATAAATCATGAAACAAGGAATAAATGTTTCTCTGTGTTTTCAAGGTATATTATAATACAGCATGTGGAAACTGTTTCTCGGATAACCTTAATTATGAAAAGCTATTCTGCAATAGCACAAAGTTACTAACGAAATATAAAAATACACGAAACGGATATTTCAGTAATATATTGCAACTTATTTTGGTTGAATTAAACTAAAACTTGCCACATAAATATGATGTTATATACACATTCTGGCTTCAAAGGTGTGTTCATGTCAATAGCACCGAGTGAACCTAACATTCACAATCATCAATAATGTAGCAATATTTGCATTGAGAACACCCTGCTAGGTCAACCGATGTGTGTGGTGATTGCTCCAGAACCTCGTACGTTAGTGTGATGTATACACAGCTACCAATAATGGGACTCGCTTCAGAAGGCAAGCAAACAAGCGTTAAGAAACCCCGCGAGACAGAGAGCTTATTGTGTCTTCACAAACACCCACTGGTAATGTCAAGAACGCATATAATTGGAGATCATTGTCAGCAAACAACCAATCAGAAAACAGCAAATACCCGGATAGTCCGTTTGATGAATTTGATTGGCTAAGACGTCTTACGATGTAATCATGATGAAGATAACTAAAGGGAAAGGAAATAGACTAAGTAACAACTTCCCTTTTCAAGGGTATAAAACTTGAGAGATTCCTATGCCACACAACACTTGCTGGGAGTGGACCGCCGACTTCCTGGCGCTATTACAAACTTAGGTTGGCAGTGGATGCAAGCATGGAAGGAAGCAGACTGTCTTGGATTCTTGTTGGATCCTTGATTTTGGTTGCTGTCTCTCTTGCCAATTCTGAGAGCGTTCCTATAGGTAACGACGGGAGACATAACAACGATTTTGGAAAATCTGTAAATACTAGTATCGGAGAAGAGGTTGCTCAAGTTCCACAAAATGCTGAAAATGCTAATGAAGACGCACCGTCTGATGGTTCCAACAATGCTGCAGACACTGTAGACGATCCAGAGGAGACGGAAGATCTTAATGATGTCGAGGAAACAGATTCAGAGGAGACGGAAGATGTTAATGATGTCGAAGAAACAGATCCAGAGGAAACGGAAGATGTTAATGATGACGAAGAAACAGAGACAAACGACGTTCCTGATGACGAAACTCAAGAAGAAACTGACGAAGAGGCCACCGATGGGAGGAAGAGACGAGCAGCAGTTGATGTACTTAGTGTAAGCTCGCAGGCAAAGTCAATCGTTGGAAAGTCATTCAACTTTAACAATCTAACAAAATTGACAAAGAACGTTCGGCTAACTTTTGCTGGAAAACCTGTAAATTTAGCAGCTTTCAAGATCAACAGCGTTGACATAGTAAGTGTATGGGTGAACGATTTATGATAGATAATTCGATTAAATTCGATCACAAATTATACCTAAGTCTCTGATACAGATATTGAAACAAAACATATCCGTGAACACACTAGCAAGTCTACAATCCTTTGGTTCGTCTAGATTTTTTTCAATAAAATGAGGAGATTCTCCGGTCTCCAAACGAGTCATAAAAAAGGACACGAATGAGTCTTAAAATTTCATACATGGTCATGACTAAATATATCCTATAAAGCTGAATGTTGTTCCCTAGTCTAGCACAGACATGTATACATGTTTGTAATGACTTCGTTTTATGTCTTCCTCAGCAAAAGCTTGACAGGTTTCTAAGGGATGAAAGTCTGGCTGACAGACTGTACGTCGTGTCTAAACTTGCTGTAATAGAACAGAAACTAGCTGGAAGAGAAAAGAAGAGACTGGTAAGTTATACATTATATATCGGTGGAACCTCGTTAATCTAGACGATACTGGGTTGGTTGGTTTGTTTGTTGTTAAACGCAACACTCAGCAATATTCCAGCTACATGACGGGAGGTCTGTAAATTAATCGAGTCTTAACCAGACAATCCAGTGATTGACATCATGAGCATCGATCCACGCAATTGGGATCGATGACATGCGAGCCTGACCATCTGATCCCGTTAGTCGCCTCTAACCACAAGCGTGCCTTTTACAGCAAGCTTGGGTTTCTGAAGACCTATTCTACCCCGGAACTTCATGGGTCGGGCTTAGGAAGCTGGGTCCCGGTTAACGTGAGTGAGTGAGTGAGGATGGTTTTACGCCACTTTAAGCAATATTCCAGGAATATCACGGCGGTGGACATCAGAAATGGGCTTCACACATTGTACTATGTCGGGAATCGACCCCGGGTCTTCGGCGTGATGAGCGAACGCTTTAACCACTAGGCTATGCTTTACCGACTAATTGATTATTATGACGCTATTTTTTATAATACTCGAATACTTTGATGTTTACATTAGAATTTATCCACTTCGCTTATGTAACCAACCACTTAAAAGAGAAATGTCATGTGGCAATAAACTTCGATTTTAGACAACGCTTGCGATTGAAGATCTTGATGACCTTGAAGATGACATTGTCATGGACCCCGAAGATGTTGATGAACTTGAGAAGGAAATCGAAGAGGATTCATCACTACTTGATCTCAATGGGCCGACACTAACAAGTAACACCTTGTCTGGTGCAACAATCAAAGATAGAGTTAAACGGAAGGTCAAGGCCAAGTCATCATCAAAATGGCCGACCACTGTGCGATACAAAATAACATCGGATTTTAACTCAGGCAAGTAAAAGAGTATAGTTAACGTACTAAAACAGCATGCTCGATTGTACCTCAAAAGATATAAAATGGAGAAACCAAAGGCTGGAGCTGCTGGAATATTGTTCGACTTAAAAGACATAAACAAATATTAACGTATTAACTACATGCTTAATGAGGCTATTTTCATTAACTAGGCAAGGCAATGCATAACGACAGAGAGCAGAGAGCACAACGCCAAAATGTAAGGCCGGCACCTTCTTGGCTACAGTGCTATTATTGCTATAATGCTCTTATTATTAAATTTCGTTCCTTGCGCCACATAATGTTTCTTTTAAATAGCCATTCCAATTAAATGTATATTAATTTAAACATAATGACCCCATTTACAGATGCGACCAGTAAGCAGGCAATAGTTGATGCTATACAACATTGGGAAGAAGAAACGTGCCTGGACTTTGTCAAAGTTGGCTTCTACTTTGGACCCCATCTGAAATTCAAGAGACTGTCAGGGTACGTGAAAGAATAATAATGGGTATTTAATATATAGGTGCAAGCAGATTCATGGGTATTTTATATGTACGTGCAAGGAAATTCGTGGGTATTTTTTAAATACTCTGTAGTCACAAGCACATTCATAGGTATTACCTATATACGTGCAAGCAGATTAGTGAGTATATTGTATACATGTGTAAACAGATTATTGGGTATTTTGTAAAAAGATGCAAGCAGATTCATGGGTATTTTGTATATAGGTGCAAGCAGATTTGTGGAGGTATTTTGTATATAGGTGCAAGCAGATTTGTGGGTATATTGTATATAGGTACAGGAAGATTATGGGATATTTTGTATAAAGGTGCAAGCAGATTCATGGGTATTTTGTATAAAGGTGCAAGCAGATTCATTGGTATTTTGTATATAGGTGCAAGCAGATTCGTGGGTATATTGAATATAGGTTCAAGCAGATTCAACGGTTTTTTGGTATATAGGTGCAAGCAGATTCGTGGGTATATTGTATATAGGTGCAATCAGATTCATTGGTATATTGTATAAAGGTGCAATCAGATTCATTGGTATATTGTATATAGGTGCAAGCAGATTCATTGGTATATTGTATATAGGTGCAAGCAGATTCGTGGGTATATTGTATATTGAATACATAAGGATAACAACCGCCACTAAAATAGTTGATTGTTGGATATCGTTACTTGTAGACACATTTAATACGATCTTCTTCCTGTTATATCGCATGTTTAGGTGTTGGTCCAAAGTTGGAAAGAAACTTCTCGGTCAAACCATCTCAATCGGAAACGGTTGTGGGACGGTGAGTGTTAACTTTTCAAGATTGATACGTGACAATCGCAGATCGATAACAAATACGAAGACAAACATCATACATTTATGACAACCTCTTTGACTATCCCTTATGTAAAGATTTTAAAAAAAAAAACCACAATAAAAACTTGCAATTATATGAATAAATCTGCTAAAACAGATCGTGAAATCGTTTATTTTCATAACTGTTATAAAACCTCACATATTCGTCACATATTCATAAATTGAAAATAATCGATCAGATATTTCAGAATCGATAAATCATCGACTTAATCGTTTAACTTACAAAAATACCAGAAGATACACTGTCGATAAAAAATGGGACGCCGCATCACAACAATGATGCTCCGCCTCAAATGCTTCAAATCAAAGAGCTTAAACCCCTCATGTTATTGTCTTAATAGAAGATTTACCACTGCCTACGCATTTCGTTCCAGAAAGGGATAGTAGCACACGAGATAGGCCATGCTTTAGGCTTTTGGCATGAGCAGTCCCGCCCAGACCGAAACATGTACGTCAACATCCACTCTGCTAACATCAAGTCCGGCAAGAGCCACAACTTTATACGGAGGAGCTGGAAGGAAGCTCTTGCCCTCGGCGTCCCATACGACTATTCATCTGTCATGCATTATCGCACAAACGTGAGTGGCCACTAATATTTCCTAGTCATAGATAAAATATTGCGACAAGAAAGAAAATAAATTATCTTGACAAGTCGCCAGTGCGTGACTTAATCACATAGCATTGGCTTTCTATTATAAATCTGATGTCCTCGATAGTTTTGATGTACGCTAGTGTATTAAAGGACCCATTATTTCAGAGGGGAGTGGGGGATGGATGTCGGGGTTGCGGCGGGGATTTTCTTGGTCACTGCTTCAAAGCTCAAAGCTTTTTACTTTTAACTCTGGAAGCTGAACATGTTTTTCCATAATGTCCGTTATGTCTAGCGAACCTCTTCTTTTTAACCTGAGGCCAATTTCTTTTTGTTCAATAAAAAGCCAGCCTCCACTCTGAATAACAAATGGTCGGTCGCTATGTTAAATGTTAATAAATGATGGTACATAAACCTGCTTACTCCCAGTATATAGTAATTCCCACGATGATTGTGTTCATTTTTATGATTAATCGATATTACGCTATTGGTTTTAAAGTAACTTCATCACTTTAACAGAGTTTCTCCCAAAACGGACAAAAAACAATCACCGCCAAAGAATCGGACATGGATAGGACATTAGGGTCTAGATATGGTCTCTCCTTCTTCGACGTGAAACTTGCCAATTACAGATACTGCAACCGTAAGTAGAATGGTTTTCCTAAAGGTAATTATTTAAATCCAAGAATAGAACTAGAACATGGCATCAGTTTCTAATGTCTTTCTATTCTCATGGGACTTGTTTTGAAGGCACAATTTAATTCACACATGTTCCAGATCTCTTCTGAATATGATCTGATAACAGTAGTACACTGGCTGAACACGAGATACAAAGCAATTAAATTTTTATAGCGAGCATATATATTTCTATGCAATATTCATGCATTCGGTTTTGAAGTTCAATGATACGTCTTTCCAGATCATATATCAGACGCACTTTCATTTTCAATTTTTGTTTAATTTAGAAAAATGCAGTGGTGGTCTGACATGGTCTTCATGCAGAAATGACGGGTACAGAAATCCCAAGAACTGTAATAAATGCAAGTGCCCGGATGGATGGTCTGGAACACTCTGTACTGTTGTGAAACCTTCTGTCAACGGTGAGTATAGGCCCCAGACTGTTCTCATGCTATTCCCAGCGTCATTATTGAAGAATCAGTAGGGTTTCAAACGGAACATATACCTGCATGCGCTATTAAAAGTGCAAGATTGAAGGTGATGGAAAGAGCTACCAAGAACATACGCCTGAACTCAACCGGTGGTCTGCCCATTCACGTGCAAGTCAATGTGGGTATACACCCGTGAAGATTCCGGGGTAGTATAGGTCTTCAGCAACCCATGCTTGCCGTAAAAGGCGACTATGCTTGTCGTAAAAGGCGACTAACGGGATCGGGTGGTCAGGCTAGCTGACTTGGTTCATACATGTCATCGTATCCCAATTGTGTGGATCGATGCTCATGATGTCAATCACTGGATTGTCTGGTTAAGACTCGATTATTTACAGACCTCCATCATATAGCTGGAATATTGCCGAATGCGGTAAGCAAACAAACAAAACCTTACTTTCTTGTAGTCATACACATCACTTGAAATGCGTCCCGCAATTAACAGATCACAAGGGTTTCCGGAACAGCACTAAATCTCGAGATACGCCGATATAGTACAATGTATATTTTCACTATTATTTAAAACATTGTGAACAGGCATATTGATTCAACCCAATTCAACCTCAGCATTTATCGTTTAAAAATGTATCGGTTTTAAGCGTCATTTATTTGTTCCTCGTCGAGAAACCCCCGAGAAACATAATCGGGGTGAACCGGGATTCGAACCCACAATCATAGGTTTCTGGCATGTCCAGGGGACGCAACTCTGCACAGCGAATCGCGGCGCCTTAGACGACTGGGCCACCCGTGCCCCCGTGAGAATTCTGATACTGTGAACTATAAACGCTTCACCGTATCTGCAGAGAAGTCTCCATGTGATGAGACGTTCAGTTACGCTTGGTTTTCTAATACTGTTCAAAGCGGCGTTAAACTCATTACTCGTATGTACATGTATGTGTAATGTAAAGCGTTTATATCAACTAGGATACGTATTCTTTACAGCAAACTGTGGGTCCAAGTACCTGACTGCTACAACAAGCTGGAAGACTCTCTCATCACCCAACTACGCTACTTCCGGGTACCCTGCTAACTCCGAATGTACATGGCGAATCAAGGTAATTAGCGGCGAGATACATATGACGCCATTAAAATTCCACACGTAGCCACCAGTGCAAGTATAATGGATGCAAGCAACCTAAATAATATTTAAACTGGAGAATAGTATTTTACAAAATATGTAATCTGTCATACAGACTCTGAAACAAATGTATCCAATACAGCCCATGCAAGTCTATAATGTTTGGCAAGTCTAGATTACTGTAGTTTCAGGCGAAGAAAGTCTCTGTGCTCCTTTATATTATTTTTTATAACTATAATTTAACAACTGTTTTTTTCTGTAAAATTTGTTCGTTTCAGGGACTAGATGTTAGTCTACAAACATTGTAAGACATCCATTTCTGCGATTAATGAATGTAAATATGGATTGTATGCCTTACATTGTTTAGGCGTATGGAAGTAACAAGAGAGTGATGATGCAGTTCACGGACACATTCTCCTTTCATTGCTCCACCTCCGCCTGCAGGAACTACATTGAAGTGAGACATCAGGATCTTGCACGAACAGGTCCAAGGTCAGTCAGCGTTTAAGAGCTGGTTGTTTGTTATATGCAAAAGTCAACAATATTCCGACAGCCCCTATAAAACTGAGTCTGTGCCAGACATACCAGTGGTTGATGTTATGAGCAACTTTGGGGCACAGTGACATGCATTAAACCAAATTAAAGAGCCTGAACTTCCGATCAAATTTAATCGTCACTTACGATATTGTCTGGCTAGCGACCTTTTCTTTCCCGGGTGCCGCTGGGGAACAGGTGGATATACGATCTCAGTTAAAGGCACATATATAAGATCTCTGTTCAAGCAAAATATATGACTCATTTAAAGCCACATATAGAACTCAGTTAAGGCACAGATATACGATCTCAGTTGAAGGCACAGATAAAAAATCTCAGTTAAAGTCACAAAGTGTGCCAAAGAGACCTACGTGGCCACATAATACTTGTTTGTATTTTCGTCAAAAGGAACCTTTGATTATTATAATAAGCGATTTCAATTGTTTCACAGATATGTGTCTGTATCTTTTCACTTTCGTCGTAAGATTTTTGTTTTAACTGGATTTATTGTTAGAGACGAAGAATGTTAATGGTTTCTGCAGGACTAGAAACATTATTATCAAATATTGTTAATCTGTCTGTCCCACTCACTGATAAATTGACATATTTTCATATTCTGTTTTAGGTACTGTTGTAACTCTAAACCAACCAAATATTTCCGTTCTCATGGTAACGAGATGCTGTTGCTGATGAGAATAAATTCAGGTAGCGGATTGAAAGGATTTAAATTGAGGTACAAGATAGGTAAGTTAATCTTGATGACGTCTCCGTACATGTATAGCGCGGCCATTGTCCTAAAACACTGTTATTAACTATGTCAACTGCTCAACTATGTATGGAATACTGCAAGGGACATTCTCGCGTTCTTAATTTTTTGGAAACAAGTTGAATATAAATAGGGAGAATTCAAGATCACGAGAACGCAACAGTTGGTCAAATCGCGGGATCTTGCATTCTCGCACTGGTTGACTATTTAGCTAGTTTCCAAAAGCCAAGAACGCGATAATGTTCCTTACAATATTCCATAACCAAGAAGCGATAAGAACCTTGAAGAAACGCAGGCCTTTGTCAGATATAATGCAAACCTCCTGAATAATGATTAAAGACTAACACTGTCTATATTGAGATCTCCGATGTCCATTATAAGCGTAAGTAACAAACTGTCTACGTTGAATTTCATCTGTCTAAGAAATGTATTTTGATGCCAATGCTATGTTCCAGAAGAACTGGGAAACGCAACATTGTAAAACCCACATTTGTTAATATCATAATGCGAAATGGGCGATCAAGTAAGAATATTGTCTTAAACTTCTCACATGTACATGCATGTTCCAAAGTCATGGTAGAATTGGCCTGAAACCTCATGACATTGCGTTCCAGAGTCTTGTGGTGGGTGTAGTACTCCGACCAGTACCTTGGGCTCTGCTTGTCTGGACACACAACCGTATCAGTGCAAAGGCGTGTATTACGTCAGATGTGGGTTTCTCTGGCTCAAGAAATGCCCCAGGTTAGTGTGAAGCATACTTCAGTGAAAGTCTATTACGGGAAATCTGGGTTCCCGGGGTTTCTGGGTTAACGAGGTTTCACCGAATAAGTGCACACAACGACGTTGATAAGTGTAGATGTCATTGTTGATAAGTGTAGACATCATTGCTGAGAAGTGTAGACATCATTGTTGATAAGGGTAGATATCATTGTTGATAGGTGTAGATATCGTTGTTGATAAGTGTAGACATCATTGTTGATAAGTGTAGATATCATTGTTGATAAGTGTAGATATCATTGCTGAGAAGTGTAGACATCCGTGTTGATAATGTAGACATCATTGTTGATAAATGTAGACTTCGATATTGATAAGTGTAGATATCATCGCTGATAAGTGCAGACATCGATGTTGATAAGTGAAGACTTCGATGTTGATAATGCAGACATCGATGTTGATAATGTAGACATCATTGTTGATAAGAGTTTAATGATGTTATAGTAAATACTGAAGACGCAGTCATTTATGACGTCATGGCTGCACTCGTTTACTTCTACACTGGGTCCTCTCAGCAAAAGACAAAGTCTGTTTTCTACAATTGTCTGTCATATAACTATGTGTTATAGAAAATAGCTTATGGAGTTCGTATGTTTCTTTCACTGAATTTTCGGAACTCAACAGAATTAATCTATATATTCCACGTTTTAGCTCGGCAAATACAAAACCTATGTCATTTCATTTCACACAATCAGTGGCCTGTAATATTCCTCATTAAATGTATCTTCAAGCGCATTCGTGTTTTAATATTACATAATAATCTACGGCAGCTGGAGTATGTATCTGCAACTGTAGGATTCTTCCCTTTTCTACAGATATCGTTCAAATACATGTTACAAACAAGTGAAGACGTGCTGTTCTGGATTCAAACTTGTCGGCAGCTATTGCTACAGTGAGTATCGTACTGGCATGTCATATAAATATGTATAAATGTACACCATCACAAATTGCCTGATGACCATAACAAAGTATTGGTGATACAACTGGAGTGTAAACTGTCGAGCAAAAGAAAGTATACACCAATCGTTGAGGAAATGGTTAATCGATGTGATGCATTTTATATGGGTATCATATAGTTAGTTGCCTTTTAGACCTTTGATAACGTTTTGATAACCTTTGTAATTGTTTGGGTCAAATCCAAATTTCAAGTGTATACTATATTTTGCCCAGAGCTGAGTTACATTCTGAGACATGTGAGGCATATAAATGTGTATTATGAAAAACAATTAGATTTTGACAATGCGCAAAAACGTGTTATCACACTGATTTGATGAGAATGCTATCAAAGAATGGTTCGTAATTTCTCGCTACAAAGCTTGACTTTCTTTCATTCAGTAGAAATACCAAATTAATAGAACTATATGTACACGCATACGTTTGATCGTATGAATATACAACGTCGCTTTAATTTGCAGAGGAGTGGGCAGCGTGGTCATCTTGGTCTGGCTGTTCCAAGACATGTGGCGGTTGTGGAACAAGGACTAGAACCAGGACCTGCCTAAAACCTCCCTGCAAGTACGTAATGCCCCCTGGGGTGTGCCCAGCTACATTTGTGTGTGTGTTTTTTTGTTTGTTATTTAACGCCGCACTCAGCTACATTCCAGCTATATGACGGCGGTCTGTAAATAATCGAGTCTGGACCAGACAATCCAGGATTGACGTCATGAGCATCGATCCACGCAATTGGGATACGATGACATGCATTAACTAAGTCAGTGAGCCTGACCACCCGATCCCGTTAGTCGCCTCTTACTACAAGCATAGTCGCCTTTTATGGCAAGCATGGGTTGCTGAAGACCTATTCTACTCCGGATCTTCACGGGTCTGTCTCGTTAGAATTCGTCACTGGTAACCTATACTCGGCGCCAGCGGCAACTTAATGGGTCGGTCGTCACTTAATGGCGCGGTGACGTGGCTGAATGTGTGTCCACCTACCCCGACGGCGTGGGTCATTGCTCATACTATCAATCACTGGTTTGTCTTGTCTAGATTCGACTACTTACAGGGCGCCGTTATATAGCTGGAATGTTGCTGAGTGCGGCGTTAAACAACAAATCAAGATCGCCATTTGACATAAAACAGATATTTTAGGCCATCACAAAATCTCATTGTTCATATCAGAAACCTTTTCTTCAAAATGACCAGGACGCCAAGCTTTTGTTTCCTCTTTCCTCACTGGGAAGAACAAACTATCCAGGGAAGATAACACTTCGCTATCATTTTGAACAAACACATTGATCCTCCCGAACAGGCCAAATCCAACTCAATCATACACCGAATCTCTTTAAACATATTAAAATAGTCAGAGAGCCGATTTATCGACATCGCATATTGAACTGTTGAGATGTTATGCCGCTTCTTCTTTTTACACTTCTAGTGGACCGAGCAAGCAAAGTCAGGTATGCAACAAACAGGCGTGCTCCAGCCCGATTACTGTGTCCAAAGCGTGTACACAGAAGTACAGATGCGGAGGCTGGTGGTTCAGGAAGAAGTATTGTATTAGGTAAGTTGCAATATATAACTACACAGAATAATAACGGAGCTAATCAACGTACGTTTTTGGTCAGTATGTGTTTTCGTGCACCGTCATGATCAGTCTTGGGAAAAGCGTTTACCAACATCACCGTACACGCGTTTTACTACTTCACTGTACAGGTCGTCTGTCTCAGTCCCTGAACAATATTATTTTCCCTTTCGCCTAACCTTTGCTGTAATGCTATAGCCATCAATAGCGCATGTCTAGATTTTCTGAATCTACCATCTAACTGGAACTCCTTTTCATTTTATATGTAATTGCTTGTTGAATTATATATATTTCAGAGATAAGTGTTAGTCCACTGTACAGGCGACCAATATAACGAATATAATCCGATATAACGAATTCAGATACAACGAATAATGCCATGTAACGAATCCTATAACCCCAAACTTATTGTAAACTTGAATAACGACATTCGGACAATATCTGTTGATGCAGGTTGAATTTCTGTTGAAAACATTAGATTGTTTCTAGGTATAGAGGGGGGCACGGGTGGCCCACTCGTCTAAGGCGCCGCGATTCGCTCTGCAGAGTTGCGTCCCTTGGGCATGCCAGAAACCTATGATTGTGGGTTCGAATCCCGATTCGCCCGAATTATGTTTCTAGGTTTGTCAGCACCAAACCCGTGCTGGTGGGTTTCACTGAAGTTGTAAACGTCTAAGACATGCATCACTTCGGGCTTTCCTCCCACATTAAGCTGACACGCCGTGATATAACTTGAATAATGTTAAAAGCGGCGTTAAACCCAACTTACTCACTCACTCACTCTAGGTATAGAGATGCATATTTTCAGCTGCGCTCGAGACTTGAAACGTTTACATCCACATTATCATTCCCTAGGTACGTGAAGTGTTACACATCCAGTAGATGCTGCAGCGGTCTCAGAGAAGTCAATGGCCAGTGTGTGTAGAACGGACTGCGGAATATGTATTCTGCAAATCCATCTTGTGTATTTTGTTATGTTTTTGATATTTTTGTACTTTGTTTATGCAGTTTTGTATAATTTATTATTTTGAAATGATTCGTTGTATGTGTTCGAGAGTCTATTTGTTAATGAATGTTAGGAAAAACAGGGCCGTGATGTATTGACATTATGTTTTATCGTAGATCCTTTTAATATCATTGTCCTGACAAGTGTATGTTTTTGTGTTATTTGAGAATAAATATATTTGTATTTTTGCAAATTTGTAATTCCATTTAATTTGTTTAATGTAACAGTTTGCTCTGTTGTTGTTACACACGCTTACTACATTAGCCTTAATGGACCTTCTCCGTGGTCTAGTGGTAGAGCGTCCGCCCGGAGAGCGGAAGGTCCGGGGTTCGATCTCCGGCCGCGTCATACCAAAAGACGTTAAAAGATGGTACTTGTTGTTACCCTGTCTGGCGCTCGGCATTAAGGGGCTAAAACAAGGACTGGTCGGCTCGGAGTCAGTATACTGTGTCTGAGTGGGGTATTCATGTTAAACTGCGGCATGGTATCTCAGTGAGCTAGCACTATAAATCGGCATCAGTCCCGACTAGTACAAGCAGCCACACAAACACACACACGTACATGCACGTCGCAATATAAGTGCAATAATCTTGGACGTGACGTTAAACCCTATTTCACCTCACCTCACCTCACCTCACCTTAATGTGGGATACAAATCCTGGTTTACCTTCCTGGACAAATCTGCACTTCATGGAACATCGTATCGAAGGGACGCAACTCTATAAGTCCAGAAGGTTACCGACAATCAATGCCTTCCCAAAGATATCGCTGTCAACAGTAACGTTATATATAGAAAAAAAGATAATTTCATGACCATGTGTGCATAATTGAATATCAACACAATTCAGGCATGCAACATCGAAAAACTACTCAAACAGAAGTTCCATAATGGCATGCGGTAATGTAGATTAAATTTATTCATGAAGTTTCAGATCATTATATACAGACATTTATGGTGATATTTGTATGGCAGCATGCGATACAGTTTAGCAGAAGGATAATGTAATAAATGAGATAAAGAGGATTGTGGATGAAAATAGGGCGCGGTGTGGATGGCGCCGATGGGACAGTATGCGTGGGTGGCATATAGTTGTGGAATGGCAGACAGGTATAGGATTGGGATCTTTGCTCTCCCTCCCGCGGAAACAGTAGCCAAGAACCCAGTGTTCATTTGTTATTTATAAATGTGCTGTCCCTCGGGTACCATGCCCACCGCACCTAGTTTTTTGTATGAACCGTGATATGTACATGAATTATACAGGAAACTGTACAATGTATGAGTTTCCCTAGGGAAAGGGAGGGTGGGAATTGGCAAGCGTTAAAAAAGAATACCGACAGTGAGCACGACGCTTTGGTGGCAGGAAGTGACGTAGGGCAGAGAAAGTGACGTAGGGCACGTGAATGCACGGAAGTGACGTACTTGCCGGTTGCTGATGAACACGGAAGTAAATGGGGGATTACATGTGCAAGGTGAATTTTGCCTGTTAAAGGTAGACTTACTTATAGAGTGGATACATGGTGAGATGTAAAATAAATGCTGCCTATAAACCCATTTAGCGAATTACTGCTGAATGTTATTATCCCATTGGATATACATGCACAATATATTGTACAATGTAGTGATTTGAAGAAACATTGCATATATATGGTTGATTACACTCTTGGAAATTGCATATTAAATTATCAAAGCAAAATCTAAAATTTTACAAAGCTAAGTTACTTGATTTACATGATAACAAAAACTGATTAAATTTTTTTTGCGTCTATTTCTAAGCTTCGCATTCTAGTAAAAGGGATTTTCTGTAATATATTTTTCAAAACGTAGGCACTAGGCACAAACTCGATTTTGCTAATCCATATTACAATGTCGACCAGCTTCAATCCTTATGGCATGAGCTTCTGAACTTTGTGTGCGCTTGTCTGAAGATTATTTCATCTATTTGAGAGTGATAAGATTCCACATTGAAAGCTGACTGGAAAGTAGCACACACGAACAATTTTGAGTTAGAGCAAGTAGGGAAATGCCATCTGTGTGTTTCTGAGTCGATCACTCGTTGCTTGAATTCAGATAAGACTATATTGATGTTGTCTGCATCCTGAAAAATCCAAGATAAAGTATTCTATTGAAATATTTTGTCGGTACCTCTTTTAATAATTTTGTTTTACACCCCCAAATTTCTCCTACATATGTAATTGAGGCCAAAAAGACTTGATGCTGTTGTACTGGGTACTCCGCACCTGAAGTAGATCAATAGTCTCCCTGGAACATTCACGTATATTCCATTACCATATTGAAATAGAATGTCCTAATAGTGGTGACCCATGTTCTTCCTGCTTCGCCTGGACCAAACATCATATATGTTTGTTAGGGTAGTTGAATATTAGAGAATCTCACCCGAGCGTCTTTTGATATCAAATATATCAACAGGAGTCGATAAAAGTCGAAAAATTCCGAGGCTTGCCGAGGATTTTTGCCACTTTTATCAACGAGTGTTGATATATTTGATGTCAAAAGACACGAGGGTGAGATTTTATTTATCATCCAACATCATTCTTCCAACTTTTTCAATTTGGAGACAGTAATTAGCAGTGTCTTCAGTGTAAAAAGTACTGCTGACAGCTTCAGTAGCAGAGCCATTAGTGATGTCATTTGATTGTGACGTCATGGTAACCAGTGATGTCACAATGGTCTGCAAAGCATTGTGATGTAATTTCATTGCAGCGATATCTACAGTGTAGATATAGCTTCATCTCATCCAAGCGATATCTCCTGTGGGAGCAAGTTTTGGATGATAAAGTTTTGTTGATTACTTCTGTCTAATATTTAATAGACTTCAGAAGGCACTTTGTATATTATTTATGTCGTCCACATTCCCACAGCGTGTATACCTCTTCTAATAATTTTAGGTTTACATCTTCAAGGGTCTGCTCCATATCTTGAAATTGGAAGTCCCATGCTATCAAAATGTTTTGATGCTAAACCCCAAGTATTAGGTAAACCTCCATAACTACAGTGTAGTTTGTAGATTAATAAACATATTTGTTTCTGCTTGATTTGAACGAACGTGTAGCCTTTCTGCCCAGACCAGTATCGAAGTAAAGTACAATCCATTTTTTTATAGCAGGAAACGATGTTTATTTGAAGTCCTCTGTAATAGCATTTTTCGTTGCTTCGAAGTGGTCCACCTTTCCCAACTTCATAAAAAAACCCGATTCTGTTCCTAGGACAATTTTCTCTGCTAGCTAGTGGTGGGTATCGTTAAAATGTTTCCTTGAATATTATAGTGAATGAGTACCACACATGAGAATGCTGCTTACAATCGAAGGTCTTTGAAAAGTCGACAAGAAACAGTATTTGACAAGTATTTTCAAGTTGGTTGGTTGGTTAGTTTGTTGTTTAACGTCACACTCAGCAATGTTCCAGCTATATGACGGCGGTCTGTAAATAATCAAGTCTGAAGCAGACAATCCAGTGACTAATATCATGAACATCGATCCACGCAAATGCATCAACCAAGTTAGCGTATCCTGCCCCACCGGTGGTAAGAAACGTTTGTGAAACACTAGTCTCTCTCTGTGTCGAAACCAATCAGAACGATCGACGAAGCAACGTTGACATGATATTTGAGATACTTGAATACTAAATCAACAATAGATACAATAACGCTTGATGTTATTCATGATGCAGATGGAACTGGAACTGACCGCCGTGTAATGGTATCTCATTTGCTGACACAATTGATGTACAATATAATAATGTTATTCATCATTTATGAGTACACAATTACAACTTCCGATTGGTTAAATAAATAACTTCCAGTAATATCGTTTCCAAGTATCTGTATACATCGACCAAGTTACCGATTATTCCCATTGAAATAAAGAATTCTCTGCTAAACGCAGAGTCGATTTCACGATTCCGACTACATCATGAGCATGTGTTTATAAATCACTATCAAATAGTGATGATACCAGGTGTTCGCGAAAGAGGTGAGCGCATCCTTCCACACCGGTGACACCTGTCACAGACACATGCAAGGGCAAGTCCTGAAAAGCACGGGGACAAATGGTACATTTCAAAATAGGGAATTGCATCGAACATCAATATTTGTCACTGATGCGTCAAATTTGGAAATGTCACCCACTTGTCTACGATAAACCCTTTGAAAACTTTACTGAGGCCTTGAGTATTGTAACCTTGGTCAAACAACTTCTGAGCAAGAGACTTATGACGATGTTTGAAATCTTGGTAGAAAGGGCATACTCGATTGTACGTGAAATGTAAACACGAAAGCCTGGAGCTTCTGGAATATTGCTCGACATTAAGGGAAAGTTGACTTTTGGAAAGCTGAATTCATCCCTCTTGTCATAGTTTTGTGGTGAGTGTTTTATGACTCTGAATCTTAATGTCATCCTTGATTAAGTATCGAGTTGATAATACGTTCCAAAAAAGCAAATATCCTGGGTCCATTCTCTGCCACAACTTTGTTTCGGAGGTGACGTTATTATATTTCTCTCTGTTATAAGTAACTTTGCACAGAAATTGTTTTACTCATGAATGCAATGTGATTGGCAACTATTACTAGTGTCGTGACATCCGAATCGGACCGAAAAGGAAACTATGGCAGTGAATTGGTTAGGGGTATTTATCTCAGTCAAGATACACGTGTAATACACTGGATAATCGAGGGTGATTGGCGGTACAAAAAACAGACAAGCAACAAATAAGACTGATATGTTTATTTGCAACCATTCCTTTTACAACAAAGAAGAAGAAATAAACAGAAAATTAATCACCAAAATTAAAGGTAAATGTATCATGAGCATAACTATCATTGTTAAAATGGCAATTCTATTTTCTAAATACTCTATGATAAAAAATATAATATTGTATAAAATAATCGAAGGAGATATGTGATCAGTAGTCCAAACGTGGGCGAAATATTTATTAACGGCATGAATTAGTTGAAAATGTTTAAAATGAGTTGAATTATGTTTTATGATACTTGTAGACACACCTTTTTCGAGGAAAGGAAAATGGGCGAAATATTTAAATAACGCTATTAAATACTTGAATTAAGTTAAAATGAGTTTAATTATGTGTCGTGATACTTGTAGACACACATTTATGTATTTACAAAAACAAAAACATCAGTTTTGAGCAAAGGAAACATTCCCACCATGGACGACATGGATAAATAAATTTTGAGTTTCGAAACAATGTTTTTTCATTTTTTTCTTACTGACTATGTACCCATGAAAACAGCATCATGAATTTCTGAAATACCTTTGACCGACAGCATGGAGAATTCTCTGGACAAATGGGTTTCCAGAACTAAAATGGGACGTGTTATCCTAATTTTTCAGTAACAATTTCTGTAAGTATGTAATGCTGATATTTATACGACAGCGTTCTTCTAGTGTACGGTTTGCTAGAGCCATAGTTTTCTTTGACAAATTTCGAAATAATTCGTTTGAATATCTTGATTCAATATTTCGGGGAGAATATTTTATTGTAAAAATACTCCATTATAAAAAATATGATGTTGTGTAAAATATTCGAAACAGATATGTGATCAGTAATCCAAACGTTGGCGAAATATTCTAATAACGACATGAATTAGTTGAAAATGAGTTGAATTATGTCTTCTGGTACTTGTAGATACACCTTTTTTGAGGAAAGGAAAATGGGCGAAATATTTAAATAACGCTATAAATTAGTTGAATTAAGTTAAAATGAGTTTAATTATGTGTCGTGAGTTTGTCGTCGTGTCATCAAAAGTTTTCTTGTTTATTATTCTAACACTTACCGAAGTTGTATGAAGTATAATTATAATGTATATCCGTTTCTAATGGCACTGGAGGAATTAATCCACCTGACTGCAATCGAATACTGCGTCTGATTGACGATTCGTATGTCACATGTATATGCTAAATACATTGGGTATATTTTCCCGCCAATTACAAATGGGAGCATAAAGTTTATTTGGGAATTTCTGAAAAATACAAACGAAACATATGCTGTGCTTAAACATGTCCATGTATCTGCAATATCTGTATACATAGGAGTATGTGTAATTACGAGTTATGCCATATTAAGAAATGTGTTGATGTATCGTTATTTCCCTTCTACTGTTTATCCCACCATATATAGAATTAAAGGTGACCAATGAAACCGCCCCTGTTTCATATTTAGACATGTGCCAAAGTATTCAGAGTAACCAAATTTACAAATTACTCTTCGCCAGACTGTCTGACAAGAGGGATGACTTCCAACTTTCCAATTGTCAACTTTCCAATTGTCAACTTTCCATGTCGAGCAATAATTAAGCAGCAGTTTTTGGTGTCTACATTTCACAACATGCTCGAGCGTTCGAAATCTCTGTCAAAAATGTATCTGATGCACTTGACTATTTTGACTTTTGGCATATGGGCCCGTCCTTTTTCGGTTGAACAACTGTGTATGTGACGGATGCCATCAGACATGCAGGATAAACCCACTTGTTCGCGAACACCTGGTATCATAACTATTTCATTCTGATTCCTAAACACGTGCTTGTGAATGAATGAGTTTATGTCAGTAAAGAGGCCACCGACCAATTATACAATATGGATACAGGGCATTACAACAATAGCAGGCGCCAGATAATACAAGTGATATACATAGTGAAACAACTGAATTATTGCATACATTTGAAAAAACTATTGTTGTTTCTTAAAAGAAAGAAAAATATATATAGCTAGTTTATTAATAACATGTTCATTTTGGCAAGACATAAGAGTGCAAACTTTATCAAATGAAGGTTGTGAATGGTAATAATTAGGCATAGGACTATTTCTTAGATCTGAATAAAATTGACATTCAATGCAAAAATGATACTCAGTTTCAATTACACTGACTACACAACATGGAATAAGCGTTCATCTCCAGAAAGACAAATTTTTCTACCTTCTTCAAGCATTAGGGTATGGCTAGAACAACGGAAAGAGCTAAGAGCAAATTATACTCTAACAGGTATGGATGTTAAATATTTTTCTAGTACAATGCATGGTTTAATTTGTGAATACATTTCAAGTTTGGAAAATGTTTTTAATTTACTTAACCAAGTTTGCTGGTCTATATCTATACATCTTTGCTTAAAACAAACAATAAACTTATTTACATTTGGAACATCTTGATTACACCCGACAGAACCAAAACCATATGATGATAATATTTGTTTTACATGAAAAGCCTTTAATACATTCAATACCTTTATCAGCCAAGAACACTTGATAATCATAAACAAAACACGTGCTTGTGATAAAGTCAGAATCGTACAATCGACTTTAAGTGGAGATTTCGTATGAGTATGAAAATGGTCTTTCTCGCTTTTATTTGTTTGAATTCTCCCTGCCTATTAGTTGATCATACCATTCATGCAATACTTTCCATACCTTATCATTTCAAATATCAACTTTGACATTAGTCTTGCATTACATGTGCATTCAAACCATATGACATTCAATTTTGCCTTGCAACTGATATTGAGATAATATGCGTTACATATGTATGTGAGAACGTACTACATAGTGGATTAGAGAGAAGACCACGAGTCTTGTGGTGGATGTCCACGTTTACACATATTGATGTGCAATGAAATCTCAATAATCTTGATGATATCACTGGGAATAGTTCCTTCCGAATAAACAGGATTTCACAACACGTAAATTCACTCAAATACACGCATTGTATCAAGAAAACAAATTCGTTCTGGATGACCAGGGAATATAGATTGTGTCTTCGCGTAAGTCGTTGCCGACAGAGTTATCTGTCCTTGTGGAATGCATGAACATAACAGGCATGCTACTTGGAGAAGTATCTGGATAGGGCGGTTTCTCTGTATAAGAGCAACAAGAGGACAATTCCAGACTTTTTTCTAATCCACTTTCCAAGTGCGACTTTGATACCTGGGTTAACACCTGTGTTTCAGTTCGGATAGCTGTGCAAATATGAATGATATATAAAGTGTACCTCATCTAAATATCTTAGGCGCGAAGTAGTCACTATACATACTTACGTACCCATTTATACAATGAAGTAAATTGGTGTTTTGGGTCAAAGACACTATCCAGGGTGAACTCAAGTGACCTTTGTAACAATTTGTGATATTGATTCCTTTAAAATTTTAATTCCTTGACAGCCAGTTGCTAACAATTGATAGTTTTATTGGGCGGTCAATCATTTGCTTCCACTAATAATTACTCCACCTACATTTGCAACAATTTCTGCTGCAACTACAATACTTACACATAACACTTTTAGTGCGCTGACACCAGGTGCCACAGTTGAGACACATGTCGTCAAATGACAAACCCTACTACCGATGCCATCACATATTTATTAACTGCAAATAAACAACAACTACAACAACATCGTTTTTGTGTGCGTAAAGCGTAATTTCTAAATTGTAGCGATTCATGTGAGGTACAATAAATAACAAACTAAAGTCAACACCAAAAGGAGTTTAACTGATCCCTAAAAACATTATCGAAGCTATGGTAGAATTCATAGCCCCATCTGGACTAATTTCAGCACATTTAGACTCCTCAGTGTGCACCTCAGAGGTTCTGACGGCTGCCCAGATGAACTTGATTGAGCCCCTACAAACTGGACAAAAACCAAATTCATTGACATGTGCCGAGGTAGGGCACCTCTTGAACCATCCCAACATGCTCAACGCTATCGAGACTGAAACGTCTGATCTACTCTCTCTCTGTCTCTCATCTCAACAAATCTAGGGCTGCTTTCTCGGTGGCGGACAGTCAGTGTGCAACGTCCATTCCTTTTTCCAGAATTCATTATCTCAACATATCCGCACTTACTGAGACTAATCAAAGTCGGATTGAAGGAATCAAAGCTGCCTGATGCTATCAAGAATGTGATGTACAGAGTATGTTTGACAAGCATATATGCAGGTATGAGGCAGTTTGTATACAGTAGAGTAGATTGGGATGTATCTATACTGGAGTGGAGAAGCCTGTTATGTACACAAAAGGGATGATGTAAGGAAAACATCTTAACAAGTGAAGTCAATAGTATAAACAAAGGGATTATGACTGATGGGGGTCTTTGATGAGTTGATGGTACGCAAGGGGTATTCAGTTGCCTTGGTCACGGTTGATAGCATGGACCTGAAGTATGGACGATGGATTGTGTACGATCCTCATCTCGTTGATCTATACACAGATGGTGAGGTGAGGGAACATACAGTATGAGAGTGAGTTATTAAATCTACGACGCATCAACGAGCTGAGAGATTAATTGGTCAGTGAAGTTGCCATTTCAGGATATTCACAGGTAAACTAAACAACAGTCGTATTTTCCTGCAGTCCTAAAGTCATCTGCAGTAAATGTTGATTTTGTTTGCACACCAAATCGGTTTTTTAAAAACATTTTCTCTGTTGGTACACCCATGTGGCAGATACACCCTTGAATTCGGTATCAGGGGACAACGTTATTATTAAAGACATCTACGTGTAAATATAGAAATTGTTTGGACACCAAGCCTGTGTTTAATCACAGTTACTTTGGAAGTACGCCATTTTGGGATCCACAGCCTGAGCTCCATACAACGGAGAGGTCGGTTACGTCGCTGACGATACAACGCTTAAAGAAGGCGTTGTATTCGAGCTGGAATAGGTATAGTTCCCACAGATATGCACACTCTGATTCTTCCCTTGCCGAATAGCAATCGTAATCCTTCATGACGTATACGGCGCAGCGTACAAGGCCAATTCCATAGGTAGAACTATCTGAGAAATGAAAATCATATTGATGAAAATTGTTGAAACTAAGCTTTCATTTCATGACATGTATTTAAAGAAACAACTGTTAAGTAACATACCCATAAGGAATAGCATATCACTCTAAACATAGAGGTTTCTGATCAACAGTCATCCTGCAGCTTATCACTGGAGGGTCACAGGTCGATCCCTTTATCTCTCACCTTAATTGCCTGTTGGTAATTGCTCACGATGGTCATAAACACGGCGTTTATGCTTGAGGATGATCTGAATACATCTGGCGGTTTCAAGTATCATTGAGTGTAGACATGAACTGTTCCCAAATTCTCAAGCGATCCCATATTTCTTCCAATAAGTATATATCACAGCATGTCGGCTGAATGTGGGATATTGCACCAAGTAAGGTAATAATCATTTAGCGATGTGTCTTGAAATTCGAACCCGTGACCATCCGGCTATGGGAATGCTCTGCACAGCTAATGGTTGCGTTAGATACTTTCCGAATTGCCAAATTCGACACTGATGCCTGCACATCAGGATTGAGTTTCTGAATGTTGCTGTAGTACTGCTATAATATAGCGGCATGTTACCCTCAACCAGACTTACTAGTGGGACGGTTGGGTATCCCAGTGGTTAAAGCGTTCGCCCGTCGAGCAGACGACCCGGGTTCGATTCCCCACTCCACCATAGCTCAGAGGTCGCCACATGACAGTCTCCATAACTGGTACAGGTTGGAGGCTGAAACATTAACATAGTTATCAGGGAGTGGGAGGCTGAAACATTAACATAGTTAAGAGGGAATGGGAGGGAGGAAGAGAGAGAGAGAGAGGGCGAGAGAAAGAAAGAGAGAGATAGAGAGAGAGAGAGAGAGAGAGAGAGAGAGAGAGAGAGAGAGAGGAAGTTGGAGGCTGAAACATTAACATAGTTAAGAGAGAGTTGGAGGCTGAAACATTAACATAGTTAAGAGGGAGTTGGAGGCTGAAACATTAACATAGTTAAGAGGGAGTGGGAGGCTGAAACATTAACAATGTTAAGAGGGAGTGGGAGGCCGAAACATTAACATTGTTAAGAGGGAGTGGGGGCTGAAACATTAACATAGTTAAGAGGGAGTGGGAGGCTAAAACATTAACATAGTTAAGAGGGAGTGGGAGGCTGAAACATTAACATAGTTAAGAGGGAGTGGGAGGCCGAAACATTAACATAGTTAAGAGGGAGTGGGGGCTGAAACATTAACATAGTTAAGAGAGAATGGGAGGGAGGAAGAGAGAGAGAGGGGGAGAGAGAAAGAAAGATAGAGAGAGAGAGAGAGAGAGAGAGAGAGAGAGAGAGAGAGAGAGAGGGAGTTGGAGGCTGAAACGTTAACATAGTTAAGAGGGAGTTGGAGGCTGAAACATTAACATAGTTAAGAGGGAGTGGGAGGCTGAAACATTAACAAAGTTATCAGGGAGTTGGAGGCTGACACATTAACATAGTTAAGAGGGAGTTGGAGGCTGAAACATTAACATTGTTAAGATGGAATTGGAGGGAGGAAGAGGGAGAGAGAGAGGGAAAGAGAAAGAAAGAGAGAGAGACACACAGAGAGAGAGAGAGAGAGAGAGAGAGAGAGAGAGAGAGAGAGAGAGAGAGATAAATGAGGGCATAACGGAAAGTGGGTATCGGATGTGACGCAAGGCCACGTTATTCATTTCCTGAAATCACATTTCAATGTCCTTTCTGTCCTTTCTACTGTAGGTATACATAGTAACATCACGATTATAACCGGTATAGTGGCTGTTCTACGTTGCGTCAGCCCCAATAGAAGACGTATTTAGTTATGTCGCTCATATTCATACCTTTACAGCTCAATTATCGGATGTACCGCAAGGGCACATTATACTTACATACTTACCAGAACCACATTTCAAAGGGCTTTCTCACACACAATATATAAACATATGTGAGGACAGTTGTTGGAGCCACAACTGTTACACAATTATCGGATGGCAATGGAGAAATATACCGCTTGAAGTGCTGTAACAAAATATTTCTCTGCGTATTTCTCTGGTAACCAGACACGACAGAATTTTCACTTTTCCATATTTAAAACGAGCCTTTTATAAGCTGCAACAATGTTTAACAATATGTGAGAGATGACAACGCGACAAAATACAATGACATATGCAGCAGAGGGTGGAAGAAAAATGACTAAATTCAACCGATTTTCTTCCATAGCGGCCTAAGTGGAAAATAAATAAAGGTTCAAATCACGTAAATATTAATTGCTCAACGATGGAAGTAGATATTAGAAAGAAAGCGACAAATTCGCCTCTTAGCCCAGGCGTAAATATTGAAGAATCTGCAGCTCGAGCGGCACTGTTGAATACTGTGTATTGGTTTGAGGAACTATATCACCGGTATATAATTGTACTACAAGTGACCCAAAGGACGAACGCCAAATGATCATAGCCTTTAGCTCTGCTCTAACGTACATAAGTAGTAACAATAAGACAACCTAACCCTCGGCAGGAGGCGCAATCGAGATCCCGGTGAGTGAGTGAATTGGATTTAACGCCGCTTTTAACAGTATTCCAGTTATATCACGGCGTGTCCGCTTAAAGTGGGAGGAAAGCCCGAAGTGATGCAGGTCATAGATTTCTGGCGTGTCAAAGGGACACAACTCTGCACAACGAATTGCGGCGCTTTAGACTACTGTGCCCCCCGTGCCACCCGCAATAAAGGTGAAATCCATGACCTATAGGTACAGTGCTGCAGGGACAAGGGTCATAGGACAATGGTTAACTCATCCTGCAAGTCACTCTTGGATCTAATCTGCTTGAAATACACTGGCTGCAACAACTGCTGATTTGAAAAAAAAACACCATCCAGTCGAGTCTCGCCTTCTATATCTCTCAGAGAACTGTTCAATTTCATCGATGAGCATGGTGGGGAGCCTTTGATTGATATTTCATGAGGTAGTTTTCTCAAAGGTTGCGTATAGTCTCAAAAAGAATAAGCAATTTATTCCCATGATGCCACCCTTGGATTCAATGCATGCTCATTGACAGAGAGACAGACAAACAAGCGGTGCGTCGTATGTTTAACCTTTTCACGTGAATCCCTTCAGCGACATTTTAGAAATTCCTACCATTGTGTCAATACTGAAATTATGTCATATATATCCTTTCACTGCTCTGGGCATTTGGAAATCATGTACATTTGCTGTCAGATACTTTGGAGTATGCTGCAGTTCACAGACACGTGTATGCCGGATCCTCATTATGGAAAACATCTAGTGGGATCAACGTTTAAGATCATCGAGAATTCATCTCTATTCTCCTGTGCAACTGAATATGTTTTATATGGAATATGCAAATCCTTCAATTTTGAAATTGGTCGGAGAGCGTGTCATCTGAATGGTTTTGATGACCTCCAGTATCTGGAAGGTGGCGGGAAGGTGGCGGATTTCATCTACAGTTCAATTAGGAATTGGAACAAGGTAGGAATTCACCCGAAGTACATGCGATGTTATGTATGATATTAGCTGAACTGCTCATTATTGAATTATGAAATGTCCTCAGTTTGTTCTGCTCCTCTGCCATCACGTTATGAATTTTGGATTGCAACTCAAACACATCTTTATGAATATAAAAACCCACACGGGTCAAGTTCTATAGCCAGCAAAATCTATCTGTAGTATTGAGTTCATAGCATAGGGAATGATTATATTGATATGAGAGTGTTTCTGGATTAGAAACCTTATGCTGCTGCAAAATTCATCATGTTTTTGTACATAAACTATGAGAATATTATGTCAACTCCAGAGAATCAGTTTCGATTATTAATTATCTGCCGAAACAAGGTAGGACAGGACAGGTGTTCGCGAAACGGGTAAACATGTCTTGCCATAACTACAACACACTCACACTGTGGCCTGTAGTCAAGTGAAGGGACCAGTGATTCGACAGAGCCTTTTCTGATTTTGTTGAAACTAAAAACGATGTTAATTTTTAATTACGTCAGTCACGATTCTCTCAAAACATGAAAACGTCGTCATTATTTGTGTGGGATTACAAATTACTATAGACATGATTCCTTACATATGCATTTTGCTGCATGTCATGATTTTACAAATGACTATATACTGGCTACTGATGTCTGACTTTCTCCAGCTTCCAGACGTCCAATGGCTCTGTTTCTACAGTCTTCATTCAGTCTTGGCATCATGAGAGTCACGTACACAGAGCATCGGAGAGTGATTCGCAGCAGGACTGCCAAATCTTTATACCCATCGGTATAAAGGTTAAGTAGCCGCATTTGCACGTGCAGCATGCTTACAGCGTTTTCTCCATGCAATTTCTCCCAGTTTGGTTTCAAGATGCTGTATTTTGGCGACAAGTCACCAAATGTTATGTTCGGGTGCAATACATCAGTGTAAGGTCAATATTCACAGTTAGCAATGATAATTATATTGAGTTCAAGCCTTTATCTTTAATAACAGTCAAGTTTGAAAAACAGATTTCAGCTATGCGTGAACTTTCTTTTCCCCCCGCCAGAATATAATCGTTAATACAACCAAGGAAAGACTGAGTCTCTTTATATTCACTTTATTATCACTATTTAATAGTGATACCTACACACATGCTCTTTATATAGTCGGTATAGTCGGAATAGTGCAATCAACTCTTCTTTTAGCAGATAATTATTAAGAAAAAACTAAAACTAGTGACTTAATGTTTTGGAGTTCGATTACACTATCACTAGTAAGGGTAATATCATCCGCAAACAGTAATATCCTGATCTCATCAAATCATCTTTCACAAATATACCTCAAGGCTTTTATTTCATGTATAAATAATCATAGATAAAAAAGTATCATAAGAACTGGACATTACATTCATGTACAACCTTGTATAACGCCACTTCTCGCACACATATTTGATATGTTTAGTATAGTGAACATATTAAGGCTTTGAAAGGCATGTAGAAATGCATAAGGAGGTAAGGTGGGGTGAAATGGGGTTTAACATTGCGTCCAAGATTATTGCACTTATATAGCGACGTGCATGCACGTGTGTGTTTGTGTGGCTACTTGTACTAGTCCGGACCGATGGCGATTTATAGTGCTAGCTCACTGAGATACCATGCGCAGTTTAACATGAATATGTTCCCGGCATGTTTTTCCAGGTGAACAATTGCCTCGCCTTTGCATGCTTTTATGACAGGTGCCACCGGTGGGGCAGGATACCTTTACAAGGTCACCTTTACACGAACACCTGGTATCACCACTCTTTGATAGTCATTCATAAACAAATGCTCATGCTATAGTCGGAATCGTGACAGAGATTTCTTATGAATATTGAAAGGGATTTGTCGTTTTTATGCATATTCCTAACATAACAACTCATCTTTTTCCCGGTTTTCCCGTCTGTACCCCATTGAATATTTACTTTTGTTTCAGGTAAAACGTGCCAAAGTTTTAAAGTAATCAAATGGTGCATGTGGGGAGTCGATATTTTTTTCCAAATGTGTCACAGTAACAATTGTAAAATTCAATACTTGTGACATCAGTTCGACAAACCATATCACCTCTTCGTTTCTTGTTTGTGTGAGCAGAGAGTATCTACATTCTGTTCTTGAGAAGTATATTGTGTCGATTTCATGTTTTCTCAACCCCCCTCTGAATATATGAAATACATTAGCACATAAACGATACGTGAAGCATGAATATGTCATGTGCTGCTAAATGAATGAAGTCATTGTTGACATGGACATAAGAGTATTATACGTATAATGAATAACTGTTGTTCACTTGCTGCTGTTGTGGTGGTGGCAGATAACTGTTGGTTACTTGCTTCACACGTGGGTTATTGAGAAAATACTTTGTCTTTGCTGGAGATATTGGGGGATGTGACACATGGCCCAGTCAACAACCGAAAAAATCATTTAAGCGGTTAGGGAGATCTTGCTAGCCATTAAGAATTATTTATCAGAACTTACTGATATTGAACACTTTGAATTGTGGAAGTGTGATAGTAACCCCCTCTTCAACTGATATTTTTTACATTACTGGAAATGAAATAATAGATAACAGTGCCATACCGACTGGAGAGCTCAACACTGGAACCAGACAGCATATCTCGGTTGGCAGTCATAGCTACATAAACAGTAGGACTCCGGATTGTTCACTTCTGGCTCGTCATTGGTGTCTTCATTTAAGGTCACACAAAATTAGATGTCAATCTATCGATACCATTGATGTTGCTGTTAAAAGGCGTTATATCTTTAACTGATGAATTTAAATATCGCCATAAAAGTGGTCGTATTTTTCCTGGACACAGTTATTGCAAATTTGACATGTACAGAATATGTTCTACTGGTACACATGCATTGTTTTCCTTAGTTAATAATGAAATCATTTAATCAAAGTGAAAAGCGTACATGGGTATTACGATAATAAGTGGAAGTCACCCTGTACTTTTCTGGGTCAAAATCAAAGAATGATTTTAACTGATGATACCAGTTGTCAAAGCAGAGCACCACTCTTATGGAAATATACCTATAAATGTAAGTCAACAAAACTTCATTTCTCTCACGCCCGCATACCAGTTAAAAATGACAGTGCAGACAATGTCTGATGTCTGATGCAGCATTAGGAAGATTTTATTTTTTTAAATTCTTTTATTACTGACAATTTAGTACAATTGTTGTATTTTTAGCATGTTTGGAATGACAACAAATTCTTCTGGTATATGCAATATTGTCTTTCTTCTATGGGATATTTACGTCTAAAAAATATGAAACTCCTCTCCAATATGACATCAACATAGCAGTACATTATTGTAATATAAACGTGCATATATGCATATATTAGCATTTGACAATATAAAATCATGCATAATCAAAGCTACAGATAAAACCCAATAAAAACAAGAACATGCATTGGTAGTATAAACGCCAATAAGTAGGTGATGTGTATAAGCAAACAAAGGGACCTATATAATTATGAAAGTAACAGCTTTGAAGCCACCTTTCAGAACATGCGAATTTGAATTTGAAGGCTGTTACCTACTTAATTTTAGAAATAACAGTTTTCACTCTCAGGATTGTCCTCAACGTCAAAATGTGCCAATAAACTGAATCAACTTATTCTCTTTGACAACATCAATACGTTTACCAAAGATATCACTGTTTGTCCTTGGTTGCGTGAGGATCGGTACAAAGATATATGATAGTAGATGCTTTGAGAACAGGAACTAAAAACATAAATAGAGGTTATCACGCGAGTGTGTTTGGGGATGGTAAATATCCTGCATTAGGAATAAACATTGTATTTAGCGAGCCTTACCATCCCCAAACACACAAGCGTGATAACCTCTTTATCATATAATGTCATTCTTTAATTCTGTGCTTTAAAATCGCTTTCCCTCTCTCACAAACATTACCGAAACATTGCGAGTTTTCCTGGAATGCGCGCATTAATATTTATTACGTCACAGGGTAAGTGATTAGTCAGTCGGACAGTGACAGTAGCCAATATAGTTCCAACTGAAATTTGTTTCTTATACAGTGGCGAAGCAACTTATAGGCAAAACAACAGTTGTTTTTAATTGCCTTTCGCGGCAATCCATCGGTCTGTCCGCTAGAGTAACTGCCCTTTGTCAAAGGGAAGCTACTCTAACTCTAGTCTATGAGACGTCACGGCCACGGTCAGACGTTGTTGACAGTCGGTCTGTCCTTTCATAACGTTAAGAAGTGTAGTCAGATGTACACACAGCGACAAAACGAAACAAGGTAACAGTTCAAACATATTTCGGCCGAATCCAACCATTTTGATTTGTGGAGAAGGTTTCAAGCCACAGAGGTCTACAAGCACAGATATGGCTACTGATCCCGCTTGGCTAGGCCTCGTGCCCTCGCAATATTGTTTCGAAATTTATATCTCGAAAGCTGCCAAAACTTATAAAATGCCTTAGCTACGTCACAGTTAGACACTGATTTTCAGTATATTAGACTGTTCGTTTGATAATGATAGCAATAATCCCTGTAGTTTATCCAGATTCACGATGGTTAATTCTGACTCGATCGCCGAATTACGAGGGCGACGCCATGCTTGTTTATAAACAGTGAAAGTAGTCCTACTTGACCTTTGATATTTGCATCTCTATCCGCATATGACCCCAACGGATATCGTTTTTATCCGTTGGCTTTATCCTGCCGAGAAACCTACCCATTATATGATAAAGGATGATATCAACAAAGGTTCAATATGTATCAGACACAACATCTACATGTAAACGGATGTGACAATATTTGTTCACCAAAGTATGGCCATGAAATATGCAATGCAAAGGTTGTTGAATGAAGTTTAGACTACATTATACACTGCACATCTTTGTAAAGTTAGTAAATAACCTTACTATGAATGAGTTCGTCACAGACAGGTATGAGATAATTTCATAATAAACTGAACCTTTGCACAGCACTTGTGCCAGCACCATCTGAACCCTCTTTTCTGCAATTATTTTTTTAAATCTGTAAAATATGATAATAACGATACTACTACTACTACTACTACTACTACTACTACTACTACTACTACTACTACTACTAACTACTACCGCACCACACAGGGCCATGTTCAAAGCACACACGCGTTGCAGGATTGACGATAGCTTTCCGGATCACCCACTGGCCAGTTGACATAAAGCGTTAGCCTGAAGTGTAAATGTTCACATCTAAAACAACTGACTACCTAATACTTAAAATCATTGTTCATTCATTTTATTTCTTCGAATTCATTGCCACGATTTAACAGTCGAAATACTGAAAATATGGCCAGTGAGGATTTGTTTGAGTTCAAGGCCAAACCGTTAAACTTCTACTTGTCTTGTTCCTTAATTTTCGTTGAAGTCATGGGATGTGTAAATTTGATATCATATAGCTTCTATAGCTTCTATAGCAGCTGAGAATAGGTTCGCATTAAACTCTACTTACTATTTGTATAAAGGGAATTTCTGACGCGTATTGTCTCTTATTTTGCACACATCTAGTTATCAGGTTATGAGTACAGGTTCGAAATGTGAAAGTGCGTAAAATAATTCGTTGTAAATGGTTGCCTGTTTGCCAAAATAAAAAGGCATTTGCAAGGAAACACCTGATGTTAAAATGAAACTTTTGATGAGGATATTTCAGGCAAGAACACGAAGTATCTAGGGCGATGACGCCCATTCTTAGAACTCTGTCGGTGGTGTTTTGATAGTGAGTGAGTTGGGTTGTGTCCGCTTAATGTGGGAGGAAAGCCCGAAGTGATGCAGGTCTCAGACGTTTACCACTTCGGTGAAACCCACGAGCACGGGTACGGTGCTGACAAGCCTAGAAACATAATCGGGGCGAACCGATATTCAAACCCACAATCATAGGTTTCTGGCGTGCCCAAGGGACGCAACTCTGCAAAGCGAATCGCGGCGCCTTAGTCGACGGTGGTGTAGTGTTGTAGTTCTTCATAGGTGTTCTTAGCATAATGGTTACAATGTTTCGTTAGTATATTATCAAAGTAGCAATCCCTTATTTCGGAATTTCGGTCGGGTAGCCTAGTGGTTAAAGCGTTCGCTTGGCACACCGAAGACCCGGGTTCGATTCCCGACATGGATACATGTGTGAAGCCCATTTCTGGTGTCCCCCGCCGTGATATTGCTGGAATATTGCTAAAAGCGGCGTAAAACCAAATTCACTCACTCGGAATGACTTCAACACAATCGATTTGACAGATACACTTAAACGCGTTGTAACGAGTTTACACGGTCTGATGGCTTTAAGTGGAGGTCATTGCTGTGGTTGTTGTCTTGAGTGAGTGAGTTGGAAGTTGCACAACATGAGCAATATTCAAGCGACATCACGGTGAGGAGACACCAGAAATGGGCTTCGCACTTTGTACTCATGTGGGGAATCGAACCCAGGCCTTCGGCGTGACGAGTGAACACTGTAACCACGAGGCTTCCCGACCACCCTCTTTTTAAAGATGTCACGGTGTATATGACATGTTGGCCTGGTTGGCTTCGAGAAAATGTTATCAACATCCATGTAGAATACACGGCTTCCTTTTAATGCTGGTTTCCGAAATTCATTGCCGAATTTATAACTTTCCCGAGAAATAAAAAAATCCGTTTCCTGACATCCGCACGACGATCTGTGCAGGAACTGAACGAGGTCAACTGAACTAGGACAGTTCTTAATGATTGTGATGTATGAGGATAGTCTGTATACGAGGACATGATAACTTCTGTTGTTATATTTTGTCAGGGATTTTTGTTAGACTACAAAGGGCAAACTTATTTTGCTTTATTTCAAAATTGTTTGTTTGTTTATAAACTAAAGGGCTAAAGAAACTATTACGAGTTTGTCTTTCAAGTACCTGAAATTTGAAAGAACTGTTGTTAAATTTGATTTTGTCTATTTAACCATCACTGATTGCTGCAACAGTTTGTAAAAAGTAATCTGTGGCTGGGTAAATTTGTGTTAAAATAAATTGGAGACTGGACTAAGAAATGGATTTGCAACGACATGATCATGACCCCTACCATATTGTAAACTTGTGCCGAAAAAAGCAAATATATTTATTTTCAAAGATGTCTAAGATACCTCTCAGCAGTTGTGTATTAAGAAAACTGTTTCAGTTTAATTTTTTTTTTAAATCAATTATATTTGAAACAATAAAATCATGTGGAAGTATTCTTTGGGTGCTGACTAAGCGCCAGTACATGTCATGTTTTGGATATACTATTTTCAATTGAAAATCAAATACAGGATAAAATCAACTGCCAATTATAGTTCTTTTTAGTTAACGCCGCACTCAGCATTATTGTAGCTATGTGACGGCGGCTTGTATATAATCGAATTTGGACCGGACAATCCGGTGATTGATATTTTGAACATCAACGATCCATTCCGTTCGGGCACAACGACACAATGAACCACGTCTGGCCTACTGATCCATTAGCGCAGCATAGGTTGACGGGGATCTATAATTCTAACCCGGAGTCCTTACGCGGCATGAAATTATACATAATACTTTTCGTAATGCTATGTCTTGGAGGTTGTCATATATAGCGGTACACCTCCTGATATGAGTTTGGACTGCGAGTCCATAAGCCTTGATTTTCGGACGGTTTTATGAATGTAAGTATTATGATCACATAATATTATGTGTACGTGACCGCCTCCGTGGCGTAGAGGATAGAGTGTGAGCCTAGAGAGGGGAAGGGGTGGTTCGATCCCCTCGCCGCGTCGTATCAAAAGACGTTAAAAGATGGTACAGTAACTTGTTGTTACCCTGTCTGGTGCTCGGCATTAAGGGGCTAAAACAAGGACTGGTCGGCTCGGATTCAGCATACTATGTATGTTCATGTTAAACTGCGGCATGGTGTCTCAGTGGGCTAGCACTATGAAATCGGCATAAGTCACGTCTAGTACAAGCAGCCACACACACTCTTGCGTGCACGTCGCCATATAAGTGCAATAATCTTGAACGCGACGTTCAACCCCATCTCACCTCACCGATAGAGTGAAACCTCGTTATATTAGTCCGGATCTTGCTAGTCCAGATACCTTGATTTCCGGAAGTATAGTTTTAGGAACGTATGTATAATGATGAAAGAATCATTCCTATGTACACACTGCATTTGTGAATCTGGACCTTATACACGACCTTATCAGGAGCAAAATATCGCTTCTTTGTACTTCTTTGATATGAGGGGGCACGGGTGGCCCAGTCGTTTAAACCGCGATTCGCTGTGCAGAGTCGCGTCCCTTAGGCAGACCAGAAACCTATGATTGTGGGTTCGAATCCCAGTTCGCCCCGATTATGTTTCTAGGTTTGTCAGCACCATACCCGTGCTCGTGGGTTTCACCGAAGTGGTAATCGTCTGAGACCTTCATCACTTCGGCTTTCCTCCCACATTAAGGTGACACACCGTGGTATAACTGGAATACTGTTTGAAGCGGCGTTAAACCCAACTCACTCACTCACTCACTCTTTGATATGACAGGCATTGACTTCAGGTAATCAATAAGTATGTCATTTCGACCGAAAATTATCAGTAAAATATCTTCCAGTTTGAAAAATAAAATGAAGTTTACATATACTCACTGTGAAATGGAAAACCACTCTTTTGATCGTGCGTGAGTGAGTGGGTATGGCTTTAGGCCGCTATTAGCAACATTTCTGCAATATCACGGCGACGGATACCACAAATGAACTTAACACTTTGACCGTGTGTGATCGCGTGAGACGTACACAGGTAGTTCTACACTGAAGCTGAGAGAGGCTCTCTCGTATAGACGACTGTAATACAAGATAGTTGCGAATGAGATGCGGATGTGAAGGATGCATGATGGGTCACAAAGAGGAAAATGTTGTATTCCAGTTCAAATATAGCACGCATCGTGAGTTTCATGTTGCAAGTGATCATGAGTGGTTATCGCGCCGAAAACATTAATATGAGGATAAAAAAGACCTTTATGTGCACGCGGCGACAGATAAACAGATCAAAGGATCATTACCATATGTTCACATGAAATTTGTGGATCCGGATTCACTGTTGACGTCACATTGTGAATGACGTCATAAATGCTCTGTTGTGACGTTACTTCATAATATCTATCATTAACAAAACAGGTTGGCTCGCATCCTTTTTGGGTAGGAGACTTAAGGTCCATGACTCAACAACGACGTCCAACTCGTCTGAGTTACCTGATATTGTCACACGATTCCATATGGATAATTTAATGCGATTGGATTATATTCAAAACAACGTTGATTTGATTGATTGACTTCTTTTAACTTGTCATTACGTCAGGTTTGCTGGCACACTCCGGCGCCGTGGTGACAAAACCCCACTGCCACAGGCTAATTTGCATAACAAGTGACCGGACTTTCTCTTGTTTGTCAACAAACGCGCTTTTTCAGAAATCAGAATAGAACGGACTAATGCAAGTACTTAGGGGTCTTTTACATCTTGTTATGCAAAATGTTATAAATATGCTACTACACTGCGACAATGAGTTGCGTGACAATACATATTTACACATCAAAATGACCATATCGCTCGCTCTCCGTAGGGCTTGATGACAGCACGTGGAGCCGTACAACCAATGTAAACATAGGATAACTACGCAAATGGAATGTTTTTCACGATTAAGGATATTTTCTCAATGAAAGTTAACCATTCTATGACACATGTTTATCTAGCATAGGGAGACTTGTCAAAATTTAAACAGATGAAAAACATATGCAATATCTTGAATGGACTGTGTAAGATGTATCTATTGCTGTACTGTTGCTGTTGGCAGTTGCTGCTGCTGTCTTCTTTTTCTGGAAGAGAGGATTCTGTGAGCATCAAGCGTAGGATATACCTGCACCAGCGATAATGGTATATAATTATTTACATCATATGATTGTTATTTGGTAAGTAGGGTATATAATTATTAGTTACACGAGTAAGTGAGTGGGTGAGTGGGTTGGTTGGTGAGTGAGTGAGTGTCATGTTTAGTTACAATTTACCATTTTGTTTCAAACTATCATTAGTTCCATTGTAATTATGGTAAAAGGTGGCACCATGATGCACTTTACACTGGGCTTTCGCCGCGTTATATCGCATTATACCCATACTACCGCGTTATATCGCATTATACCCATAATACCGTGTTATATCGCATTATACCCACCGTTGACCTTCGAAAATAATGTGAAGCGGTAATAAAATGTTTCATACATACAATGGTGAAGAACACATTGATTGCTCGCTGCATTGCACAAGTGAGCGAGTGAGTATTTGAACTGTATTTCTGTTAAAATGCGGCTTGTCAGCTTGGTGTGGGAGGCAAGCCCGAGGTGATGCAGGTCTTAGACGTGTACCACTTAGGTGAGCACGGAGGTGGTTTTTGGGACATCCCAGAGGAGCAACTCTACGCAGCGAAAAGAAGTATCTTAGCACTCTTAATCACTCGTATCACTCCATCACAGATGCTCGATGCTCTGTTTCCATAAACTAACACTGATCACACACCGAACACGCCCGTTGCCTCTACATGATTTGTTGACTTCCGGAATCCCATGTGTTCCATTTCCCGTTCTGTTATCAACCTTTCACTGTGCTCCATGTTTTGTAGATATGTTGATGTACATTAATAAGTACAATCCGGCATTAAAGTTGTTTACGTGAGAGACATTATGACATCCACAGAAATGAAGCTCACCGATACACGTCGACTGTTAGCAATTACCATACTGTAAGTATTTTATATATACCACCAAGTAAACTTTGCTGTCGTTTAACATATGCTACACCAGTTTGTTAAATTTCAAATTTCACAACCATTGGATGCTAAGAATAAGATCCTTCAGAAATGGTCACTATTCCAATATTAAAAAACTCACTGCAGAAATGGTAACTATTCCAATATTAAAAAACACTGCAGAAATGGTAACTATTCCAATATTTAAAAAAAACACTGCAGAAATGGTAACCATTCCAATATTAAAAAACACACTGCAGAAATGGTAACTATTCCAATATTAAAAAACACACTGCAGAAATGGTAACTATTCCAATATTAAAAAAACACACTGCAGAAATGGTAACTATTCCAATATTAAAAAACACACTGCAGAAATGGTAACTATTCCAATATTAAAAAACACACTGCAGAAATGGTAACTATTCCAATATTAAAAAACACACTGCAGAAATGGTAACTATTCCAATATTAAAAAAACACACTGCAGAAATGGTAACTATTCCAATATTAAAAAACACACTGCAGAAATGGTAACTATTCCAATATTAAAAAAACACACTGCAGAAATGGTAACTATTCCAATATTAAAAAACACACTGCAGAAATGGTAACTATTCCAATATTAAAAAAACGCACTGCAGAAATGGTAACTACTCCAATATTAAAAAAACACACTGCAGAAATGGTAACTATTCCTACATTTACAGTAAATATCCTCTAGTTTGTGTTAATGTCACTGTTCCCTCGCCCAGAACTGTATGATCACAATGTCATTGTAATGTCAATACATAGAGATTATTCGCTGGCTATGCTACGCATATATTTAGAATACAATTGTATTATGAGAGTCTTTAACAATACAATCGCATAGTAAATGTAATCTATAAGGAAGAAGATCATTTGGTGAGCATAAAACATATTTTGTGCCTAGTATGTGATACGAAAAAACACGAGTGTAATACTCTCTTTTTCTTATAATGTCATGATTAAACTGGTCGATATTTCGGATGTATTTTACGCAATTAAGTAACCTTAGAAACAGCGTATGAATACAATGTTTGAGTGAACCGCCCCATGTACCGAACAGTGTCACATGGTTTAAGGCCATGTGGTTTCCTCTATGAGGGGGCACGGGTGGCCCAGTCGTCTAAAGCGCCGCGATTCGCTGTGCAGAGTTGCGTCCTTTGGGCACGTCAGAAACCTATGATTGTGGGTTCGAATCTCGGTTCGCCCCGATTATGTTTCTAGGTTTGTCAGCACCATACCCGTGCTCGTGGGTTTCAACTCACTCACTGACATACGCTGGATGAAAACTTTCCTTTGCCGGCAGTTAAGATGACTCACCACACAGAAACAATTAGAACACTCGACCTGCCAGGAAGTTGGAGTAGACAGTCAATGAAGTAGGATGGGCCTTGATGGTGGCAACACCAAGGCCTCCTCAGTAAACTGAATACATTAAACAAAACCATGCAAGTAGACTTGGACTGGAAGAGTGATTTAGGCGTCAGTTGGAGCCACCTTCGTTATAGAGTATGCAGTACACACAACATATGGCAGTGTACTGTACCTCATGACATCTTGTATATGATACGCACAGTGCGGCATGCTTCCCCGTGCATAGACTCAGACCAGATGTATCCGCTAGGCGGATGTCCACACTACTTATAAGTCTGCTACTTATTACCAGCATAATTTTTAAATGATATCACCCTTCCTTGTCTCATTTGTAATTGTCAGTTAAGTTAACTTGACGCAAAGCGAACTTTCTTAACAACCACGTTATTACTTTATTGTTGACCCCTGAAGATCCGGGGTAGAATAGGTCCTCAGCAACCCATGCTTGCAGTAAAAGGGAACTATGCTTGTCGTAAAGGTGATTAACGGGATCGAATGGTCATGTCATCGTATCCCAATTACGTTGATCGATGCTCATGATGTCAGTCACTGGAGCCGACCAGTCCTTGTTTTTGCCCCTTAGAGCCGAGCGTCGGACACAGTAACAACAAGTTTCTTTTAACGTCTTTTGGTATGACGCGGCCGGGTATCGAACCCCGGACCTTCCGCTCTCTGCAGCGGTCGGATGTATGGAGACATGGGAGTATATGTAGGGCACAAGGGAACACGGAAGACCATCAATGACATGGAAGTACACAGATGGCATTCAAGGGCATATGTTCCACAAAGACAGACCAGTGTGTACGCTTTTCGTGACAGTGTGAAACTCTCTAGGGTAAAGAATGATCAATTCCATCAAGTTATTTGAAGACAGAGTTCTTTTATTCCAGGCACAAGTGGACAGCTCCAATAGTCAATACGATTAAATTATAAATATAAGTTACTATGTACATATTTATACAAGCCTAAGGTCGTACATATTGACATATACATATGAACGTACGCTACAGGGTGTATGACGTGTAATATGTTACAGTAAAATATGCTATAGGGTGTCGTTCGTGAGGTTACAAACTATAATTGCTGACTCACATGGTAATGTTATATGCACATTATATTATACATTATACACTAAAGAGATGCAGATATGTAATACCTATGCAATTCAAGATATCGTCTTTAGATTGTTGTGTTTATTTTTTTAAGAAATCGACCAAAACATTCATAAGAAATCACTGCTAAAAGCAGTGTCGATTGTACGATTCCGACGGTATCATGAGCATGTGTTTATGACTCACTATCAAATAGTGGTGATACCAGGTGTTCGCGAGAAGGGGAGCGTATCCTACCCCACCGTTGGCACCCGTCACAAACTCATGCAAAGGCAAGTCAACTATTACATGAAAGTGAAAAAAAGGGAATTGCATGGGACATCATTATTGTCACTCATGCGTCGAATTAGGAAAGTCCTACACATGTCCCCCATAAAATTTTTGAAAGCTTTACTGAGGCCTTGATCAAACATCTTTTGAACAAGAGTCGTATGACGTTCTTAGAAACTTTGGTAGTAAGAGCATGCTCGGGAACATTATATTTTGCTGATACAAAATCTAGTACTCGGTGACTACTCCAAATGACGGAAACTATACACAAAATTCACTCACTCACTCACTGTATTCCGGATGTGGTAAGAGACGACTAACGGGGTCGGGTGGTCAGGCTCGCTGACCTGGTTGATGCATGTCATCGTATCCCAATTGCGTGGATCGATGCTCTTGATGTCAGTCACTAGATTGTCTGGTCCAGACTCGATTATTTACAGACCGCCTGTATTACAAGCTGGAATATTGCTGAGTGCGGCGTTAAACAACAAACTAACAAACAAACAAATCACTCTTTGAGGTGCCATTCCTCTCTGTATACAAACGAACAGGTAGTTGAACTGAAAGCCACGAACTCCTCACAGGACTACACGGTGATGTCTATGGAGGTTTACACGACCAGTAAAAACGTATAATGTGACAATTCCATTCTGTGTATGCTCAACGAAGGTGTAACCTAATTGCACGTTGCATTATGATCACTATGGAGAGTGCTGGACCAATCGCTACAGTGGAAGTCTGTCGTATATGTGAGGGTTGAACACCACGCTAATGTTCGGGTCCATGCTGTCGTATCCACGGTTGCTATGTGCCGGTGGGAGCGACTGGTCATCTACAAACCAAGAAAAGTAAAATGAGAAACACATCAACAGCGTCACTCTTTCATTGGTAATGTTTCTAAAGGGGCACGGGGTCGTTGAAATTCGTTGTGCAGAGTTGCGTCCCTTAGGCTTGCCAAAAATCTATGATCGTGAAAATGTTTTTAGGTTTGTCAGCACATTGCCAGAGTTCGTGGAATTTACCAAAGTGGTAAACGTATTAACACTCGTAGCATTGAGACTTTCGCTACACAATGCCGCTTCATACACAACTCTCACTCACTCACTCATTCACTCAATTTGTGAAACCTATTTTTGGTCCATCGACAATATATGGATGGATCGGCGTGAAATCTAACTCACGCTTTTTTTTATGAAAACACCTCCAATTCTTAAGCTTTAATGTCCATGTCTAATTATCACTGATAATTATATACCCGACTTAACAAAATAACAATGATATGACGTAAATTTGTCATACACCATCACCGCTGGTGCGGGTATATTCCAAGTCAGGAGCTTGATGTCAGAATGACACTTACATACCCTCTTTCTCACGGAATCCTCTCTTCCAGAAAAAGAATACAGCAACAGCAACTGCCAACAGCAACACTACAGCAATAGATCCAACGCCGACTCCGATTCCGACTCCTAGCCCTTCTTCAAACCCATCACCTACAACGCCTATAGGATATAAGGGAATAATATAGTTTTATGATACTACATCCAAATATACATTAACATACATGTAGTTGTAACAAAATACTAAATTAAAAATCATATGTAATAATTTATAGAGCTCTCAGTGAAACAACATGTCTCTTCCAAACAATCCGAATTTATCACTCTTGTCTCAATCTTAAGTGAGTGAGTGAGTTAATGCTTTACGTCACATCGGCAACATTTCAGCCATATCTCAATCTTAAGACCAAGCTAGCGTTGTATAAAAGGACACAAGGAAGCGATTATTCATATATTTCAAAGACGGGCCTGAGATTTCTGAAACAAATAATGTTGATCGGCTGTTTTGTTGCACAATTTTTACTTATTACGAAATCTTGAAATCTACTTTCTGGTGTGTTGTATGTAGACAACAGAGCACCGTTATAGTGACACTGTGGATAGTTCAAGTTTACCGTTGAAACAATGTTTTTCTTTTAAATATCATCTTGTCACTTTTAATAACGTAGACATACTTCGCTGTGATACTCATAAATATATATATAAAGGGAAGTAAAAAGGGTCAAACAGTACATGTTTGTTTGTTGTTTAACGCCCCACTCAGCAATATTCCAGCTATATGATGGCGGTCTGTAAATAATCGAGTCTGGACCAGACAATCCAGTGATTGACATCATGAGCATCGATCCACGCAATTCGGATACGATGACATGCCAACCAAGCCAGCGAGCCTGACCACCCGATCCCGTTAGTTGCCTCTTACGACAAACATAGTCGTCTTTTACGGCAAGCATGGGTTGCTGAAGACCTATTCTACCCCGGATCGTCACGGGTCTGGGTTAAATAGAACGTCATACTGAGTCAAACAGAACTGTTACAGCATATTGGATCAAACGGAATTGCAGACCTCGTCAAACAGTATGGTCGTATACTGGGTCAAACAGTATAGTAGCGTCATGCTTAACTCGTACTACCCGATCGACATAGTACTCCGGTAGCCTGATGTCCTAACGCCATTAACCAATGAATTAAACTAGCTTAAACAATTAGTACTCTGTGAGATGACACATGTAGAATGCGTATACTTTGGGCCAATAAAACTGACATGTAAACGATTAAGTCAGTAGGTTAGGTGTAACGTTGCTTTGAACAGTATGTCTGATATATCACCACGTGCAATCTTAATACTGGAGGAAAACCCAAAGTGATGCTGGTCTTAAACACGTATCACAGCGATGAAGCCAAAATGCTTGCGTATGGCGCTGACAAACCAAGGATCATGACTTGGGTGAAAATAGGACTGTCCAAGAGACGTCACAGCCGTGAGTACGACAACACGTAAGGCACTGTTGCTAATTATATTTTTACGCTTTTTACATTACCCTTTGTACAATGGACAAACATCGTTAGTCCTGTTGATGATATTTGGACGTCTTTGTAAATAGCTTTGCATGAGATTTCTGACAGATGGTCGCTGCAGGAGACAGTCAATGTGAAGACGCTCGTGGGCACCGTTTCTCCACGAACATCCTTTGACTCAGACGCAACGTCATCTGTAACAGTTTGGTTGTCTTTCGTCCAGATGATCTCCGGCTGTCCTCTCATGGGGTTGGTTGCACAGAGCAGTGTGAGGGCATCGTCATCTGTTGCGGGTAGTCGGTTCCTTGTGGCATTTAGAAAGGTCACGGAAGTAAGGGAATCTGAAAATATTATAATACCATGAATGAGTGTGATTGGTTTAAGGCGATTTTAACACTATTTTTGTCAGATATCACCACGTGTCAGCGTCATGTGGAAGGAAAGCCCGAGGGGATGCAGGTCTCAGACGTTTACACTTTGAGGAAACCAACGACCCGGGTATAGTGCTAAGAAACCTAAAGGCATCATCAGGGCGAAATTTGGATTCGAACCATGGCCGTAGGTGTCTGAACAGCGCATCGCGGCGAATTAGATGAATCGGCCATCCAAAACACAAATTATTATTCAGTTTAATTAAAAAAAGTCTTGTTCACCTTTGTTATAATGTTAAACAGATGCTTTGTAATTGGAATAGTAAATTTGCTTAGTATTCAGATGTAGGAAATTTGATATGACATGCAAATTACCATGTATCATTGGCCTGTCGAAATATCCATACATTTCAATGTTTCCAAGACCAGTTACCAACACCGCAAATTGACACACGGACGATTTGCTTCTAATGACTGTCATTGCAGACGGTGCCCGGAAGCTGGAGATGGAGGCGGTGTGGGAAGCTGTTGATGAAGTTGTCCATGTTGTGTTGACATCAATGTCTGATGTACAGTTGGGGTTTGTGATGAGGGTGATATGACGCGTGTAATTTACCTGACTGATTTCAATGTCTGGTACGAGATACACAGTGCCATAATCGTCAACAGATGGAACTATGGCGGAGAAGGCTTGGAACCCAACATGGTTTCCTGACGTCAGTTGTACCAGAATAGGCTGAGAACTCTTGACATAAGTTATCTCAGAATTATTGAAATCTTCATCCCTGAACTCTGCTTCATTCAGAATAATTGATGTATCAGCAGTGGGCGTTTCGGTAGTGATGTGGGTGGCATTGTTCATTGCCACAATCCGAATTTTATATTTATCCATTATTGGCACTGGGGATACAATGAAACTAGTTCCCCAACCACTAACCCCAGGAATCTGATTTTGAACGGCATCTCCGTGATTCAGAGGATAATCCAATGCAGGAGATCCAGAAAACACTGCTACAGGACTACTACCCTCGACTGTCGTCCCTCCCATGTCGCAGTTGTGATACTCAGTCGATGATGAAGAGGCAATCTGAAGGACATGCCTCTTCTGCAGGATTGTAGTCAGCCGCATTCCTCGACTATACGTATTGCCCTTAAAAGAGTACGAGCAATTGGACATCATGTCAATATGTATGGTGATATTGTCTGTGGCAGCAACAACCCCCAGTATGGCATTCTGTGGTACTGATGGTATGATGTATTTGGTGGAAAGAGACTGGAGAGGGAGGGCTGTATAAGCATCAGCAGTTCCTTCCATTTGTCTTCGAAAGAAAACTCTCAAAATAACTTCCACGTTGCAGTCTAGGTATATTGCTCGTTTCTCGATGTAACTTCCGAAGTTCAGTACTCTTGCTAAAGGGATATCAAACTGCGTTACGCGGTTATCTCCTTGAAGCCTGACATCATGCTCCGTCCCATCACTGTCTGTCACAGTGCACAGCCCTTCCTGTGTATGTCCGATGAGGAGATATCCGGTGGTCTTTTGGTTATTGAACGCAGGAAGCAATGCAACAATAAACTGTTTCCCACTGTAAATATTTAGACTCCTACCTAGAAGACAATTTATGGTATTATTATTTAACGAACTCATAGCAAACAACGTTTCGTTTATAGTATACATCATGATACATTATTTAAATATAAGTGACAACACTCTTTCAATAATCTTTGGAAATCTCTGCTAAAAGCAGCGTCCACTGTGCGATTCCCGCTATGTAAGAAGCATGTGTTAATGAATCACTACCAGATAGTAAAGTTATCAGGTGCGTGCAAAAAGGTAATCGTTTGTTCGTTTCAACCAAACTGTCTTCGGTGTTCATGCAATGTTTACTGATGACTAATACCAAAATGGTTAAGTTATATAGATATCTTTTTCAAGGAGAAAATACAGTGCAGTAACATAATTATTATACTTTCAACTTCAGAACAGCTTTTCTTGATGTTAACAATGGTTGTATTGCTGGTAGAAAAAGAGAACTTATACAGAAGCGTTAGGACAAAGCTGTCGGACACAATTAGGTGAGGTGAGGTGAATCGCAGTTCAAGTCGCGGTCAAGATCATTTCATCTTTATGGCGACGTGCAGGCGTTCGCGTGCGTGCGTGTGTGTATGAGTGGATGTGTGTGTTTTAATAAAGATAGAGTGGTGTGGTGAATGGATAACATTACAGTATGTGTCGTGCCCAAACCCCGAATTGTCGGTATTGGACAGCACCACAAAGATCCCTGATACCTGGGAACGTAGCCAGTGGAGTGGCATGATGTTTTATGTACCAGCATGCGTGCGTGCGTGCGTGCGTGCAAGAACCGACCAGTCCTTATTTCCACCCCTCATGCCGAGCGCCAGGCACGGTAACAACAAGTACCATCCTTGCGTCTTTCTTTTAAAGTGTGAGGCGGCCGGGGATCGAACCCCCGGCCTTCCGCGATCCACTAAACCAGGGATGCGGTCTACACAGTTAGGTACATTTGTAAGCGAATCAGAAGCCAGACAGCGTGTGTACTGCAGACATGAACTGACTAGGGTGAGTTTCAATACAGTTCACATTTAATTGAAACATAGAATGTATAATCTGCAATATGTCTCATATTCATAGGTAAATTAATAAATGGAGCGAGGTAGACTAAATGTTACCTTCAAAAATGTTGCCCAAAACAGCAACTGTTATCAGCATGAAATTAATGCTCGCCATATCCTAAACAAAAGACAAACAATAAGATAAGGCAAGGTTGTGTGCATAATATACGGGGTGAGTGAGTGAGTTGGGTTTAACGCCGCTTTGAACAGCAATCCAGTTATATCACGGCGTATGTCAGCCTAATGTGGGAGGAAAGTGATGACGTTTACCACTTTGGTGAAACCCACGAGCACGGGTATGGTGCTGACGAACCCACGATCATAGGGTTCTGGTGTGCCAAGGGACACAACTCTTTCGGCGCCTCAGACGACTGGGCCACCCATGCCCCTATACATTAAGTAGCTACATACAGTAAAGTACGGTTATAACGAACTCAAAGGGACTACTAATTTTAGTTCGTTATAAGCATATATACAGCATGAATACAGCAAATAGTCGGGACCAAAAAAGTAAGTTCGTTATATCCGTCAGTTCGTTATAAGCGTGTTCGTTATAACCGTAGTTTACTGTACTTCTATTGGCATGTAAACATTGTCTCCATAGAACATGTCATTTTCATCAAAGAAACAGGTAGTGTGTATACTTACCACTGTATATCCACTGTTGATTATCGCGGCCCGTTTTACCAAGTTCCTCCAACAACGACTTATCTACGTAACTGTAAGTAGCTATACATGTGTGGGTGTGTTTCATTTAAAGCTCTGTAGATTCTGTAAGCATTGTTCAACTATATATAAGTCATGTGAGATATATACGCACTGATGGGTTAATATACATATGAGACAATGCACGTTATGTGTGTGTGTCATGGGAGGCAAAGGTCGTTAGGACTGTAACAAGTGCAGTGCATGAACTGTTCTGGGCCTGCCACACACTACTGATGTACTTCGCCGGGACTAAACCGGAGAAAGAAAATTAACAACGGCGAGAATTTCGGCGGAGCTCCGGTGAGAAAACACTTGAAAAATCAGAATTTACCGTAGCAATACCGATGTAGTACCGGCGTCCCCGTTGTGATACCGTTGTGCTACCGATGTAAGAGCCGATGTGCTACCGAATACCACTTTTCCGTCACCTTAGTGTTACCGATGCGCCGTAGATGTTATGTCGATGTACCACCGTTGACCCGAGCTATAACGGAGTGATATCGTTGCGCTGCCGGTGCACTAATGGTGTGACGGTGGAGCTCCGGTGTCACATCGGCGGCGCATCGGTACTACTTCGGTGGTATTCGGTAGTACTACGGTATGACATCGGTACCAGTACGGTAAACACTGAGGCCGCCGGAGAGCCACCGATCCATTACGGGTCGCTACCGGTGCTCTACCGACATTAACGAAACCATACCGCAGTACTGCTGTTGTTGTCCCGTTGATCGCTCCGGCAGCGTAAAGGCGGACATTTTTGAGCATGTTAAAAATATTCTACTGTCGCCTGCCGTTGCTTATTTTTTTGCCGATGTTTTCACGATGTCCTGACGATGTATTACCGTTCTTTGCGATGTGATACCGTTGCACTGCCGTACTAGTACTGATCGCCGAAAATTACCAACTTTGTGCTCCGGTATTGCTCCGGCGACCCAAATCGGCTAGGTGTGAAAGGCCCTTTCGGTAAGGGAAAGCGATCGGCCAGTTATCCACATTTTCCAACAAGTAGTTAGATGAGGTGAAATGGGGTTTAACGTCAAGATTATTGCACTTATATAGCGCCGTGCATCCACGTGTGTGTGTCTCCGGGCGGACGCTCAGTCCACTAGACCACGGACGCGGTCCTCAGCAAGGAGTGAGTGAGTTTGGTTAAAAAGTGGCTATGTACAGTTTACAGTATTTCCGTCATGTAACAAATGTTATATTTGGGATAACACTTTATTCGTAAAGTACTGATTCTCGTACTGTTTTGGGTCGAGTCCCGTTCGGGATTCGAACCTCACACTGCCAGAGTAAAGAAGTGTGCTGGCGATTAGGTGGCTCCCTTTGAGATTGTAGGTTCGAATCCCGGACAGGACGAAGAAAGTGTTATCCCAAATATAACATTTGTTACATGTGACCACTTTCTAAATAGCATTGTGTGTTCATAGCTTTCGGCCACGGGAGCCGTGCCAATTTACACGTCAGAGGGGTACGCAAAAGTACGTGATCTAGACTACCAGTTGTCGGACCTTCATGTAAGTGGAAGCCTCGGTGGCTGAATTGGTTAGATCGCTGACTTTGTGTGCTGACGATTAAGTGTCACAACCCTAAAAGGTACGACAGTGAGTGAGTGAGTATGGTTTTACGCCGCTTGTAGCAATATTCAAGCAATATCACGGCGGGTTACACCTTAAATGGGCTTCACACATTGTACCCATGTGGGGAATCTGACCCGGGTCTTCGGCGTGACAGGCGAACGCTTTAACCACTAGGCTCCCCGACCGCCCCTTTACGAAGAGAGTGTTATCCCAAATATACCATTTGTTACATTTGACCACTTTCTAAATGGCATTGTGTGTTCACAGTATTTCCGTCATGTCACGTTTTTGTGTGTAGTTTAACGCCACACTCAGCAATATTCCAGCTATATTGACGGCGGTCTGTAAATAATCCAGTCCAGACCAGATACTGAGGTCTCCATATAGTGTGGTATCCTGCCCCACCGATGGCACCCGTCACAAAAACAGAACCAGCCCATCAACATCTACTTGACAGATTTTGGACAACAAAATGCTTTCAAAATACATGTTCTGTTTATTTAAAATCAACAAAAAGATATAAATGAACAATTTCACATGACCTTATTTATATGCTTGATATGTGTTTTCAACACGACACAGCCAACATCTAATCAAGATTTAACTCTACTATATAACATTCAAAATCCTAAACAAAACAAATAAACACACACAAATTATATGAATCCATACAAATATACTTAGGCCAATACTATGGCTACTATAATATGTCGCAAAGGCCACTGTATGTGATGGTTTGTTTGTTGGATAAAGCCATGCTCAGCTAGATGTATGTGACAATGGCCTGAGGATATGTGATCCTGGGCCAGACAATCCAATAATTAATATTATGAGCAACGAACTACACGGTCGGATATCAGCCAAGACAATCTGACCATCCTGACCACACGATCCACAAGCATAATTTGCTAGTGACATAGTCTAACCCTGAATCTCCACTAAGGTACGTGAAAAGGCCGTTCAGTCCGACATCCAACACATCTACTTTGTGCAAGCCAGCACGTGAACAGAAAATATGACTTTGTTAGAAATTTTTAAAAAATCCAACTATTATGCACGTATACAAGCATAAATCGCACAGAACAATGAAGAAAGAAGCGCGGTGAAAGCACGATAAAACACTGTTCTACCATGATGTCATTTCTGGGGAATCGAACATGCGCTGTCAACTTGGACATTTCGAAAATTGGACGACATTAATGTTGAGGGGAAAGTGTGTAGTGAGTTGTTCCCCATAGGTGTAAATGGGCAACGTTAATAAACGCACTGGCCGATCGATCGTACCCATATGTGGGAGATATATGACAATCGGTATTGGGGGAAAATGTGAAAATTATCCGGAGAATATCCGGAGAATATCCGGGAAATATCAAACTTAACCCACCTGTTCATAAAATGGACTTGTTCAACATTGCCGAGATCGGACTGTAATCATGGAGTCATCATTATTTTAATACGGGTAAATATATTTAAAGCTTGTACATCTTAATATCCTCAAAGAGCCTGAGTATATAAAGTTGATATCTCATATATGAAATAAACGAGTCAGTGTATTATTGTAAGATAAACAACGACCATGAGTCGTTTATTTCCTATAACACGTATTCCTTGTTCACGTGAAATGTCTTTGGCAAGTTTTTGATTGTGCTGTCCCTAAATACCGACAAACCCGATGTAAATAAAAGTGTCAAGCGCGTCCATAATAGTAGGAAATCTCTTATAAAACCAGATTCCGTTGAACAAGAGACAGTAGAAATGGCGTTCACACATTGTACCAATGTGACATAATCAATACCGGCATTCGGCGTGACAAGCTTACGCTTTAAACACTATAGTATCCCATCGTCCGCTTGAGGTTGTGACAAGTTTAAGTGACATCCCAATGACAGCAGCGAAAGCCGGTTTGTCTGGGTTTTGTTAATCCGGAATACCCGCTGGAAGGACGTAGGAGGTTCATATACACAAAGATACATCTTTGATATATACAAAGGTAATACCTCCGTAATAATGATTGATTAATGCTGATTTTTTTAAAACGGATTATTAAATTGGAATATACAGCCCGGTTTGGGTTCACAGAAAATTTTAAAATACTTTCTAAAGCGCATGTAAAATATAATAACGATTTACATGAACTGACAAACAGTTACGTCACACAGTGGACAAACGGTTTCTACTTATTAGAAAAATATGTGTTTATGGGGTTTTAGTCTTCCTAATACCATTTATTTATAAAAATTTTATATAAAATGTCATTATCACCATCACCCAAGTATATAATACAATATAAAAGAGCATTTGTTTCTGTATACACATGACATGACGCTTTCTCATATCAGACAATAATGCATACTACATGTTTACCTTTTCTTCGATGCATTACTACCTTAAACTTATAATAACATAATCAGTATATGTAAGCATCACTACATTAATTGTTTGTTCAAGTTTGTTTGTCTGTTGTTTAACGCCGCTCAGCAATATTCCAGCTATATGGCGGTCGATAAAATAACCTAGTCTGGACCAGACAATCCAGTGATTGACATCATGAGCATCGATCCACGCAATTGGGATCGATGACATGTATCAACCAAGTCAGCGAGCCTGACCACCCGATCCCGTTTGTCGCCTTTTACGACAAGCATAGTCGCCTTTTACGGCAAGTATGGGTTGCTGAAGACCTATTCTACCCCGGAATCTTCACGGGTCTGTTTGTTCAAAGAACCTGGTATAAGTGCAATATTAAATGATGTTAGATAAAAGGCAAGTATGTTAACAGGGGTCGTTATCTGTCTGAAACGTGCATCAGCAGTTCTGGGGGTGGTATGAAATATAACCATGTTTCAGACTGGTAAAAACTCCATTGTTGCTAACACACAGAGAATACCAAATGGTCATCAGTCCCTCAGATACCCCGTCCAAGGCATAGTAAAGCTGTAACAACATCGCCAAATACTCATGCATATGGAGGGTCTGTCGGCGATTAACGCAACTGATCACATAATTTTTTAAAAATAAGTAAAATTTAATTCGTTTTTGTCTTGGCACCAGCAATACAGTACAATGAAAGCTTTATGAATCTATATTCACCACATCTCAATGTTAACGAAGGGACTTCATGGACGTTGTCTAAATCTGGAGCATGAATAATATGTTTTTTAGGAACCGGAGTTTGTGGATGTGTTCGGACATGAAATAAGGACGAAATAGAACTGTTTACCATACTTAGACCTGATCTGTGTGCAATGTTAACATAACAACAGTACAGCAATGTACAACCTGCACAGCACTATGGAAATCAGTTTACCCTGTAAATTTAGTTTGCAATATGATACTTTGTACACAACTGACAGGGACATCGCTCTGGCTATTTGTTGCGGATTATTGCGTTTTTATGCAGGAAAATCGTGTACATGTAATATGTTTTGTTCGGGGTGTCCCAAGGTAAATTGAAAAGGGTGTGTCGCTTCATTGTATTTCTGTTTGAACATTCTGTAACCAGGTCATATGAACAGCAATTGACGTTCTTTCCTGTCTGGATCGAATAAATTCCATTCTGGTGTTTGCGTTATTTTCTTAAAGGGAAAATATGAGAGATACTTAAATGTTTTCAACTGCTCAACTGTTTTACTATTTCCTTTGGACAAACATGATTTTATCCTATCTATGACCTATTTAATATCAACATATTTAATATAATTGATTTTATAATTAAATGGTAGTTGTGTTCTTTATATGACTTCTTTATATGACATCTTATTTTAGTAGCTGCAAACCAACACTTGTGAACAAATATGCGACATGGCACATACTCAGTGAATTGCACATTGAATTCTCGCAAGTAGAAAACGTTTTAGCTATAGCTGGCTGGTTTAGGGGATTTTAACGTCCACTTCACAGTTAATGTATTTCGTGGACGGGGTAGGTGGGGAATGATAAATAAAATTAATATTTGAATAAAAGTAAATCACCATACCAAAAAATCTTACGGGACATAAACAAAATTCTATAATCTCATTACTATAAAATATACAACTGGTGTATTTAAGTATGTGAAAAATATTGAAATAGATAAGTCTGTTAGTTTATGTTTACAGAGGAGAATTTTGGTTAATAATTAGAATGGCCTTAACATGGGAAAAAGAGAAGTCTAAACTATCCTAGTGGGATTATTAACTAAGTGTAGTAAAATGTATAGCATTATCGGGAATAAAATGGTTGCAGTTAAGCTGCAGTTAGATATAGGGGCCATATAAAGAAAGAAAAAGGGAGTAATCGCCTAGCGTAAGTCTATACTTGCTGGGGTAGGAGGTGAGTTGTCTAGGTAGCGCGTGAGTGGAGTGAGAGCTGGAATGTTGGTGACCTTGACATTTAGAGCTGGCTTGTTGAACAGCGTTGTGCTTTACAGTTAGTAGTATCGTTAAGTGAATCATCTTATGTTAAGTATCTCAGCGAAGATATATGTAAAGTGATGTTTCAAGAATATATATTGTTGGTAGATGCAATGTAAATGCTGCAGTATGTAAGCTCAGAGATATAATCCTCTACTGTGCGAAGTCAGTTGGTGCTGTTTCTATAGGAACTTCAGGTAGACAAAGATATCAGCCTCCGTGGTTTGATAAGGAGTGCGTGTTTTTGAAGTCCAAGAAATACAGACTTTTGAATAAATTTAGAAGTTGAAAGTGTGATTCAAACTAAAAGCAGTTACATCTATCAGCCAAAGATGGTTTTAAGAAATGTTGCTAAAAAAACAAACTTAACTATAACGTACATCTAAACACAGTGATTGAAAGCAGTTTTGGAAGACAGTGAAAAAGGCCATACAGAGACGTCCACTGAGAAGTTATATATCTCCAAGTGAATGGCTGATTTACTTTACAGATCTTCTTATTCCCTTACAGGGAACTGATAATAATGATTTTGATTGGGTTGTGGAGGAGTTTGTGCTCTCTCATACATGTGCTAGCTGTAATGATTTACCCTTTTCGAATGAACTCCTGTCAGGTGAGATCACTGAAAGAGAGGTCACGGAGGCTATATCTGAGTACGGGCAAGTCCGCAGTTGAAGATGGGATACGCCTTGAATTCTTTAAACCACCGTCGGATCTCTTTGCACCATACTTGAAGTTATTGTTCAATAAGATTTTGGACATGGTGTGTTTCAAGAATCTTGGAATATACATGTAAGTATGATTATTTTATGATCTAAATCTGGGTCAGTTTGTGAACCAAGTAATTTTAGAGGCATTTCACTACTAAATGTTATGGGGAAAATCTTCACGTCATTCATAGAAAAACGTTTGAGAATATGGATGGAAGTAAATGATTTACTGTCCGAGTCTCAAGCAGGGTTCCGACCAAACTACTCTACTGTTAATAATTTGTTTGTTTTACAAGCTCTGTGTTCTAAATATTTGTGCAAAATCAGAGGTCGCCATTATTGTGTATTTATTGACTTAAAAAAAAGCTTTAGACTATGTTAATAGGAAAAAATTGACGTATTTACTTATTACTAAAGGATGTCATGGTAAAATGTCTGTACTTTTAAAAAACATGTATGCCTCAGTCAGCGCATGTATAAATGTAAAAAATGAACGTACGGACTGCTTTACAACACCCTCCGGTGTACGACAAGGTTGTGTTTTAAGTCCGTTGTTGTTTATCTTTTTCATAAATGAACTTGCTATAGAGCTGCAAAATAGTTGCCAACATGGGGTATTTGTAACACAAGAAATAATGGACATTATTCTCCTTCTCTTTGCTGATGATGTTGTAATTGTTTCCTTTTCTGTAAATGGCTTGCAAAAACAGTTAAATGTGTTACAGAATTACTATTCAAAATGGAGTCATGAAGTAAATCTGAAGAAAACCAATGCTGTAGTTTTTGAGAAAAGATGGTATTGTTGCAAAACATAGGAAGTGGTTTCATGGTTCGTCTTCCTTTGGTGTATTCACTTGCTATAAATATTTAGGTCTTATGTTCTCCTCTAGATTGTCATGGTCTATGGCATGTAGGCAATTAGCTGTTCAGGCGTCGAAAGCAAATATGCCTCTTTATAATTTATTCAGGAAACATAGTTGTATGTCTTTTTTCACAGCATGTGCCAGTTTTGAAGGCAAAATTATGCCTATACTTTTGTATGGTTCTGACATATGGAGTGCTAAGTATTACGCTACAATTGAAAAAGTTCACACTTCATATTTCAAAAGTTTTCTAAGTGTTGGTAAGTTTGCACTCCTTGGTGAAACACTTCGTAGTGGTATGGTTGGAGAAAACAAAGACTGGAATAAAAGATAATTGAGATTACAAATATTAAACATTTGGTGGTACATCTGTTGGACCCAGCAATATCTCTCTCTTCGTACGGAGGTTTATGGAGCTTTGGAATCCAGTACAACAGCGGAATGGGCATGTCGTCAGGTTTTAGAGTCAAGCCAAAAGTTGATAGTACTAATCCATGGTTTTAGCAGATGTCTTCCTCAGTTAACATACTGGCCTTTTATGTCGCATTATGACACGTATGCAAGCTTCCTCCAAACAAGTAATGTAGTTATGCTTACACATAATGTTTTTTCATATAGGGCATATAAGTTGCTGGAGTCGTTTCATTTCCTTCAACAACACAGACTATAGTCTTTGACGTTGACGTTGCAAGGCAAATCAATCTCAAAGCTCCTCACGATCATCTCCAAATAAATCCCACACTAAGAAGAAGGCTTACCGTAAAAGGTGACTAACGGAATCGGGTGGTCAAACTCGCTGACTTGGTTGATGCATGTTATCGATCCCAATTGCGTGGATCGATGCTCATGATATTAATCACTGGATTGTCTGGTACAGACTCGATTATTTACAGACCGCCGTAATATAGCTGGAATATTGCTGAGTGCGGCTTTAAACAACCAACCAACCAACCAACTTCAGAGTTTGTTAATACTTACCACGTAAACTTAGCAGCTGTTGCAACATTTTTATAACTGCTCAGTGGGTTGCACAACACTTTCTTTGCAGACCCTTATATCGATATTCATAATAACCTTATTAATTTAAAGTGATGCAGCACGGGTATGGTGCTGACAATTCATGAATCCTGAGCGCGAATCGAACCCACAATCATAGGTTCCTGGCATGACTATGCACAAAGAACTGCGGCGCTTTAACCAACTGGGTCAGCCCTTTCCCTCAGATAAATTACAACCAGGATGTAGTTCCGAGTGATGTCTTGAAACAGCATCTGCAAGTCCTAGATAACAACATACGTCTATGAACAAACGTGAACAGGTGTGTAATAAAGTCGCATGTGTTATTTTCAGGTTTATATACGTTAAATAAATCAGGCACAGTATGCGTAATGGAACACAAATAGTTGCAAAGACAGAACGATGTAAGTTATAAAATCAACAATATGTATAATTGTGTTTGTATCTACAGATATACCTATACATAACATGTCTTTACATTTTTTTCAAATTGGTTAAATATTACGTCATGTCATATGAGGGAAGTACTATGTGTATAGTGTTCATTGGTGTCTTGAACACATTTTGAACTGAATTAAATTCCCCATCGCAAGTTATGGTCTCTATTGAAGATCATTGAAATATGTCTATGGAAAGATGCAGGAACACATAAGAAATTCAGTGACAGACTGTCGGTGTGACGGAAATACTAATGCATCATAAAAAAACCTTTTCATGACCATATCACGGGTGATTGAGAATTGTGATTGAAATACGTTTTAATTCAAATAACTTATTTCTCTGAAAGGAAATATAATATAGATAATTATGGCCCACGAGACATTATTTCAGAATATTCTTTGAAATATGTATTTCTTTCACAACCTAAGGACAATATATATTTTTTTCAACACTTTTGGGAACAGATTATTCTTTTCAATAGAATATCCCCCTAGCATAACAGTGGTCGGCTCGTCCCGGACCTAGTAAATGATATATTTAACGCACAGCAACATCAGGAGCCGGATATGTGTAACGCACTTCAATACAGGAATATCTCTTCATCTCCATCTCAGTTAACTCGTCACATCGTTTAAAAACTTTATTTATCAAGAACATAATTTAACCTCGACAGATTGAGATCCGCAATAAAAAAAGCTACTTGTATCTGCTTGAGAGTGCTTAACTTGAGCATCTGCAGCTTCTGTCAACAACACAAAGAAAGAGGACAACACAAAGAAAGAGGACAACACAAAGTAAGAGGACAACTCAAAGAAAGAGGACAACACAAAGAAAGAGGACAACACAAAGAAAGAGGACAACGTTAACACAAAGAAAGAGGACAACACGAAGAAACAGGACAACTCAAAGAAAGAGAACACAAAGAAAGAGGACAACACAAAGAAAGAGGACAACACAAAGAAAGAGGACAACGTTAACACACAGAAAGAGGACAACACAAAGAAAGAGGACAACACAAAGAAAGAGGACAACGCAAAGAAAGAGGACAACACAAAGAAAGAGGACAACACAAAGAAAGAGGACAACACAAAGAAAGAGGACAACGCAAAGAAAGAGGACAACTCAAAGAAAGAGGACAACACAAAGAAAGAGGACAACACAAAGAAAGAGGACAACACAAAGAAAGAGGACAACACAAAGGAAGAGGAAAACAAAAAGAAAGAGGACAACACAAAGAAAGAGGACAACACAAAGAAAGAGGACAACACAAAGAAAGAGGACAACTCAAAGAAAGAGGAAAACACAAAGAAAGAGGACAACACAAAGAAAGAGGACAACGCAAAGAGAGAGGAAAACACAAAGAAAGAGGACAACGCAAAGAAAGAGGACCACACAAAGAAAGAGGAAAACACAAAGAAAGAGGACCACACAAAGAAAGAGTGTGCGAGACTTCTGTAACCAACCAGTCTGTGACGGGTAGGAGAGGGTCGTTGGGAGGTCTGAGTACACCTTCCTTCGAGCACTTCAAGCAATGGTATAGCGACATATCGACAGTGAACTAAAGGTATTAGCTTAATATTTTATAAACATACGCGGAACACAGTTGAGATATGCGATCACTTTAACCACCACGCCCCTCAATATTTCTGTCATCTTGTCATTGGTGTGTCTTAAATGTCTCTCCAACCATTTTGTCTTCATACACTGAACATTTCATTAAATATATAATTTTAATTAATTAAATTTCTCATGTACCACCGCTAGTGGTCACCTAGAGTGAATAAAGGTTGTTAGTTATGCCAATGTACACCCAACGAGTAGAAATATAATCACACGTCTTGGGGTTAATGTTTACACGCTCCAGAAACCACCTCCAGTTTGAGTACGCGCGGAGGTAATGTAGGCACATTCACTGTCATTACTATAGGTCATTATTGTGCGGTGTCTACATATGCAGCAGAATGTTTCCCAGACAAAATAGAAACAATATAAATATAAAATATCAATGCAGAGGAACAGATTCAACCTGGCGTAAAGGGCAAAATAGCTGTGAAATGTACGAGATTCAACACCACTGTGGAGTCAATGTTACAGCATTCACTTATAATTATATGTAAATGTCGGGTAGGTCGAAACACATCGTCGGAACTCCTGTACACGAGGTAATCATGCATCACAGCGTTGCACGCGGACGTCATATGATATCACGGATACCTACCTGAATTGCACATGCACAATACAGCGCCCATTTTGCCCCCTTTTCGAATATTTGTTTTCACGTAAGAAATCTGCTCATCAAACCTTCAAAAAGTACTATCTATTTCAAATCAGCCTCACCTTTTAACTGTGCAAAGTGCGTTTGAAGCAAATGTTCGAGTTAAAGACACATCAAATGTCAATGCTATAGAAACCGAATCTATCTGTATGGCCTGCCGATTTCTTTGCACCCACAGAACAATGTCAAAACGACCCACTGCAAAGCAGGTCAATAGAGTGTCGCAATCCGAATCAACAAAGGGGGAGGAAGGCTCATACTCGGTTACAATAACAAAACATAACAGACATATCGTGTAATATTTTGCAGTCTCAAGTCTCCAAGGTTTAACTGGCAAAATGATGTGTAATGTTTTCAAAGCAATATTTTCAGTTCAAGATCTGTCTGGGGCTGTCGGGTAGCCTAGTGGTTAAAGCGTTCGCTCGTCACGCCGAAGACCCGGGTTCGATTCCCGACATGGGTACAGTGTGTGAAGCCTATTTCTGGTGTCCCCCGCCGTGATATTGCTGGAATATTACCATACTCACTCACTCACTCACTCAAGATCTGTCTACATCAGAATAAAATATCCATGAAGATGTCCGACCCTGTGTTGAACTTCATTAGTATGGTCACATATACAAAGGAGTGCGGCGTTAAACAATAACAAATAAAACAAAATTACAGATCTGAACAATGAGGTCAGATGAGAGGGCAACCTACAATATACTTACTGCAAATATTCTGGGCGCAAGAGAGAGAGAGAGAGAGAGAGAGAGAGAGAGAGAGAGAGAGAGAGAGCACAGTTGAGATCTAACTTTCAGGCACACTATAGCAAAAAGTTAACAAGCGGAGTAAGATTGAACACAGTTTCAATTAGATGAACTGCGGTTCAATCTTATTCCAATTATTTACGTTTTCATCTTCGTAGAATGAGCATGTTCGATTGTACAAAAATATTTCGACACCAACATAACAGCGTCAAAATCCCATCATCATATGAAATGTTCACTACGCAAAAACATCTTATTTGTGACAAAGACATTTCAGAATGGTTATCCGAACATCCGAATATGTGATCGTATCCTGCCCAACCGGTGGAACCATCATAAACACATGCAAAGGCACGTCAATTGTTTACCTGAAAAACAACATGGGAACCTATGGTGCAAGTCAAAATAGGGAATTGCATAGGACACCATTTTGTCACTGGTGTGTCAAATTTGGAAATATCCTCCACATGTCTACCATAAAACATTTTAAAAGCGACATGCAAACAGTTACTAGTACATGTATCGCCACGAACTATTTCGGGCTAAGCTATGCAGAAATGCACCATTCTTTGTGACAGATCCAGTTTTAACACAAAGGAGGTCACGTCGTTCTCTCGTCGGCTATGTTTTTCTAGCCAGCACAAGCCCACACTATACTGTCGTCGTCGCGACCAAATGACGACATCCCCGCTATATTCACCTTAACCAAATTCAGGCGTTTTCAACAACGCTTTACAGTTGCCGGTACCACTAGAAGTGGACCGTCACAATGGACGGGGGTTACGGGGTGTACAGAATCACCTGTCTGATGGCACTTGTACATATCAGCCTACACATCACTCCAGGTAGGACATGTGTCATGTTTATAGTACTCACTGCGACAACCTGCTGTGTTAACATAGATCATTGTGCCTAATATATGTAGTTCCTCATAGGTGTAATGTGAATACTGAGTGTTCAAGAAGAGATAAGGTTTGCGTTCAGTATGATTTGTTTGTCAAATAAATGTTTAAACCATGTGCAGATACAAACGCAGCTTTAATGAGAGGGGTATATAGTTTCATGTCTTCCAACTCCGAACACGCGTTAATTTTAGCTCAACTCGTTTATAGGTTCGGGCTCGACTCACTGTTAGTGGTGTTGCATACGTAGTCAGGTTGGAAGTATCTACTCTTTCACTATTTATTATGTTAATTCATGTTGTCATGCAAACAGTACATCACTTACTGCAGAGGAAAATCTCGTTTGTGAGTGAAGACACATCCTTCCATTGTAATACCTTATTGCGATGTAGTCATTATGCTGTTTTTTCAGAGTGGAAGCCCCGTTTTTTGTACATGGTCATTTTACTGGCACACGCTGTAAATGAAATTGAAATTATTTTCAAAAAATGATAGAATGGAGTGGTGAATGGATAACGCTTCAGTATGTGTCGTGCCCAAACCTCGAATTGTCGGGATGGGCAGCTCCCTTAATTACGCACGACAAAGACCCATGATATCTGGGAACGTAGGCAGCAAATGGTGAGGTGAGGTGAAATGGGGTTTAACGTCGCGTCCAAAGTTATTGCACTTACATAGCGACGTGCATGTGTGTGTGGGGTGTGTGTGTGTGTGTGTGTGTGTGTGTGTGTGTGTGTGTGTGTGTGTGTGTGTGTGTGTGTGTGTGTGTGTGTGTGTCTGTGTGTGTGTGTGATGATTGTACTAGTCCGGACAGATGCAAAGTGCTACCTCACTATACCATGCTGCAATTTAACATGAATACCCAAAACAGATGCAGTATACTGACTTCGAGCCTACCAGTTCTTGATCACTTATCTGCTGCGGGGGCGGTCGGGTAGCCTAGCCGAAGACCCGGGTTCGATTCCCGACATGGGTACAATGTGTGAAGCCCATTTCTGGTGTCCCCCGGTGTGATATTGCTGGAATATTGCTAAAAGAGTCGTAAAAACCATACTCACTCACTCACGCACCCAATTATCTGCTGCGACATATTTTTTATCGCATGATCAAATACTTTTGTCCGTTTTGGAAGCCGCCTTCAAAGTTCTGCAACTTGGTGTACCACATTTGTCTTTACTCATTCAACATAACTACAATTAGATGGACACAACAACGATGACGATTAATTCGCTTTTTTCTATCTGCATATATATTAGTGTGTGGCAAACAAACTGGTGGTTATAATCAGAACAAAAAGGGCATCCGAACCAACGATCATTGTATTTTGGCAAGAGTAAGGGACTGCACCATCCGTGCTCCCGACATATATAAATGTGGGCGCATATACATACACGGTATTTTGTCCTTATATATTGTCACGTGACTACTACAAGAGTTTATTTATTTATTTATTTATTTATTTATTTATTTATTTATTTATTTATTTATTTATAATTATATTTGTTTATTATGTATTTTTTATTATAATTATATTTATTTATTTATTTATTTATTGATGTAATTTTTTTAATCGGTATGATGATATATTGGCAAATATAATAATGATAGTAAATTGATTCTGATTGGTCAACCAGAGATTTCAAAATCACAATTCCACCTCTCTGATTGAACCAGATAATTTGACGTCCGCATCACAGCAGAGGGTAATATTGATGGAAAAGTATTTCTTTTTCAGTCATTGTCGGTATTCATTTTTAAATAATAATGTGTTCAGTTACAATTTACAAAATGCTTATTAGTGGTTCTTACAGTATTCACAGCATGCGTGGCAATACAGGTTTTGTAAAACCACGAAAGAATTCTGAAAAGAGAATGTGTCACGCATTTCAAGATTAGGGGACAACAGAGTGGCGTTATTCTATTTATTACCTACTGGGGCAAACATATCGGGGTTCTTAAAAATCATGTGCCTTAGCGTCATATCACGTCACAAGACAACAGTGTATTATTTCCGCCATCCGGACGACATTGTTGACGTCATTCAAATCTTATTGTGACGTATGGTCGGAATGACGTCACGCTAGAAACGACGTCATAGCTGAGGATGACTTGCTGTACTTATACTACTTACACTAAAATTCGTCTCTGTATGTAGACATCTTCTTCGTTAATAAATAGAACATTATATTCGTGTTCATGTCTCACTATGTTTAATATACCTCTATATGCCAACTATGATGTCATAACTTTTGCGTCACAATAAGAAATATGACGTCTTAATAGTTACGTGAGTGGAGGAGAAAACATTGCAAGGCTTTGTTACAACCCGTTTTGTAATAAAGTTGCAAAGTGTAATAATTATTACAAAATGGGTCTGGCCCTCGGCATTAAGGGGCTTAAACAAGGACTGGTCGGCTCGGAGTCGGTATACTGTGTCTGAGTGGGGTATTCATGTTAAACTGTGGCATGGCATCTCAGTGAGCTAGCACTATAAATCGGCATCAGTCCGGACTAGTACAAGCAGACGCACGCACGCACACACGCACGCACGCACGCTCGCAGTCACACACACACGTACATGCACGTCGCTATATAAGTGCAATAATCTTGGACGCGACGTCAAACCCCATTTCACCTCACCTCGATATGGTCATGAATATATACTGTCCATATAAATGCAAGCACGTGTACACATACGCTATCTCCAGTGAAGAAATATACATCTGTTTCAGATATGATTCCAAAATGTATGATGATGTACACAAGATGACGCTACCAATCAGTATTAGAACTATGTAAACAACACACCCATACAGCTTTCCTTAACCATTGTCTAATCTACATTTCACTGTTTCAAAGTACAATGGCTATCTCTGTTGTTTGTCGAGGTTAGTTTATTCATGTTACCATGATATTGGATAGCATGCCGCGTGCTCGGTATTATGGCGAACACCACACTTATCAAGCTATTGCGAAACATTTGCCGTTGTCTGTCTGATCACGTATAAACGTTCGCGCTCCACGGATCAACGAAGAACTGAACACAGGTTGCTTGGCGGCCCATCATGAAGACCCTTCTGATTCTGTTCTGTGTTGCTGGACTGTGTAAGACAGGTATGATAAGACAGACTGTTTCATTACGTTGTTGTATGTTAGCCACATCAACATAGAATTTATCAAATGGTGACGGTGTAATCGTATGACATGTTGTCCACAGTCTCAAGGGTGCGGTCGGGTAGCCTAGTGGTTAAAGCGTTCGCTCGTCACGCCGAAGACCCGGGTTCGATTCCCGACATGGGTACACTGTGTGAAGCCCATTTCTGGTGTCCCCCGTCGTGATATTGCTGGAATATTGCTAAAAGCAGCGTAAAGAAATACTCACTCACTCACTCACTCACTCACTCACAGTTTCAAGTGTGTATGTACACCCAAGTCAGTATCTGAAGAATAATATGTACACTTCTCCTCCGTCATTCTGTCTCCTCATTCATACCTCTAACCCCCTCCGCGGTCAAGTGGACAGAGTATCTGCTCAGAGCGCGGAGCCCAAGTTACCCCTAGTTAGTCAAACGACAGCGGAATTAAGATGATTCGATTCCGCTGGCCGCGTCATACGATACACAGTCAAGTCCCGTTAATTCGACATATGTCGGATTAACGAGTATGTCGAATAAACGAATCAGGTAGTATAAACGTTCGTGATATAAAATTGGACAACTACAAAATAGGTCACTATTAACTTGTGATTTTAACAGAAACTGTTAGCTTTTATCTGTTGAATACCCACCCAGGTGAGCCACAGGTTCATAGTGTTATATCTAAATGAGTTGTAGAATATCTTTTGACAATGTTTAGGAGCGTGTTATAGCAGTTTACAATTTACATACACTTATATCAATGATTCACGTTTCAGTGCACAGTTCCTGTACAGCATGTGTGGTGGGCACTCCCAAGTCTTTGTGCACCGAAGAATATATCCCTTCGGGACCTGAAAGTAAAGCCTGTGCCTCCATCAGTGAGTAGAAGCTTTGTTAGCTCTATAATGCTTTACCTTTATAATGCTTCCGTTGGGTCATTTGGTGACATGGCTTAGACCGACACGGTGTGTTTGTTTGTTTGTTTGTTGTTTAACGCCGCACTCAGCAATATTCCAGCTATATGACGGCGGTCTGTAAATAATCGAGTCTGGGTCAGACAATCCAGTGACTGGCATTACGAGCATCGATCCACGCAATTGGGACCGATGACATGCATCAACCAAGTCAGCGAGCCTGACCACCCGATCCCGTTAGTCGCCTCTTACGACAAGCATAGTCGCGGTGTGATTCCAATGTATTTTCCTGTGTTCCCTGTAGACTTGTCAGCGCAAACTGAATTTGGACGCATAGTTGGTATAGCTCAGAAATAAAAACACATCATGTTTACCTCAATTCTGCCATTAAGAATTAACTCAAAGTTGGATGATTAAATCGCGAATTCTTAGGCCTGAACAAAAGCAGTGGGTAAAGCGCATAGGGAAATAAAATTGAGCAATATGTGTCTTACATTTGTTCCCTGTATGCAAATAGAAGTGGTCTTAATTTTAGAAAATTGTTATTAGTAAGTCAAATCCGCGATTAATAAGTGTGGTCCGCCCTGGTGTAAATACAATGACGGAAAAAAGTGGGTCCACATTTATAATTTTGATTATCAACACTAAGCCAGCCCAACGATTACTGAAGCCTGGCGATATACCAGTGTGGGCATACTTGTTTCGATCATAGCATAAGACGGGTAAAAAGTGGTCCACATTTTAGAAACATATTATCGGCACTAAGTCACCCTAAAGGAGGCTGGCGATTTACAAGTGTGGGTCCAATTGTTTCGAATAAAATATATAATTCGACAAAAGTGGACCCACATTTTCGGATATTAATATCAGCACAAAACAACCATATGGATGAGCATACCCGAACTCAAAATACTACAACTACTGACGAAATCGTGGGCCCACCTGCAGCTATCTCTATTAAGAAAACAGGAAATAATTTCAGGTAAATTTCAGGTAAACAGGTATATTGACAATGTATTTTAGTGGAATATGAAAAAGTCCCAATTATGAGAGAAACTTCAATTTTGATCTTGAGTTAGGACGTATTTCTTTGGTAAAGTAATTGATCACCACTTTGTTTTCAGGCCAGGTACTGTGCAAGACGTACGGCAACTACGAAATCTTCTGTACGACATTGACAACCGATGTCCACTGCAAGAAAGTAGGGTACTGCAGTGGTGCCAGGTTGGCGCCTGGCCTGGTCCTCATTTCTGTCGTCCTCGCTTTTGTAATCAAGATCGTGCACTGATAAACTGCTTTTGTCGCATGAAATGAAACTTCAAGCATTTTTTTAATTCATACTTGATATTACTGTATTACAGTAAACTACGGTTATAACGAACACGCTCATAACGAACTGACCCATATAACGAACTTATTTTTTAGTCCCGACCATTTGTTGTATACATGCTGTATATATGCTTATAACGAACTACGTTATAACGAACTAAAATAAGTGGTCCCTTTGATCTCGTTATAACCGTAGTTTACTGTATTTACATATTGTACCGTGATTATTTTATCAAACAGTTACTAAACATTTATATAGCTGTATATTGCTGAGTGTGGCGTGAGGTAGTTACGTATTAATATTAATTTAGATTTTCAACCGTTCCAATCTACACACTAATAACTTCCTGCGGTCTTGAGTATTTAAACACTTCACTGCCTCAGCACACAAGAGAGAGAGAGAGAGAGAGAGAGAGAGAGAGAGAGAGAGAGAGAGAGAGAGAGAGAGAGAGTGAGTACGGTTTAACGCCGCTTTCAGCAATATTCCAGCAATATCACGGCGGTGGACACCGGAATGGGCTTCACACATTGTAACCAAGTCGGGAATCGAACCCGGGTCTTCGGCGTGACGAGCGAACGTTTTAACCACTAGGCTACCTGACCACCCCCTCAGCACACAAGTATAGTGTGAACACTCGGCTCTTTTGTGATTACCGGTTCGTAGTTTTTCAATTGATTGATTGTTTGGTGTATAACGCCGCACTCAGCAATATACCAGCTATATGACGTCGGTCTGTAAATAATCTGACCAGACAATCCAGTGATTGACATCATGAGCATCGATCCACGCAATTGGGATACGATGACATGCATGCGAGGCTGTCCAGCTGATCCCGTTAGTCGCCTCTTACAACAAGCATTGTCGCCTTTTATTTAGTAAATGTAACTAGTTTCATAAACTCTTCACACCATATAGGACACATTTTTGGAGACAAGCAATGCAATACATTAAGGGTACACTTTGGCCACGTGGGTTGCTATGTATTATCTAACGAGGTACCACATGGCAATCAAGAGTTTACATGTTGTGAAATATTGTGATACTGATTATCACGTTCGATGATCGTTAAGTTGAAGGGAACACGTGACATACAATTAGGCGTGAGTCGGATACATGCGTGAGCACCTTGTAGAATTGGACCGCCTACTGCATCTTGGCCATGACATAGTGTACTCAAAGGTTTGGTTTGAGAATTCGGACATTACCCTGTGTACTGTTGTAGGGGGTTGTCGACATTAGCAGCCCTTTAAACAACGATATATCTCAGGAGTTGTGTTCTATCCTGCAGACACTGTGTCAGGTGTATCACACACCCAGTTACTATAGTGACACCATGGACACATGGGATAATTTGGGCAAATAGCTTCTGAGATATATAATGTAGTATGCTGTATGAATTAATGCAGTCTTCAATGTTATAATACTACTGAAGGGCATATCTGAAAAATGGGACTTATCGACAAATATTTCTTTCTTAAATACTACCCGTTACAGGCATTCTGATCTTTATATTATACTTTGTACAGTTTAATAAACAATGGCGAATTGTGTATCTTTCTACATTTTGAATTAATTATAATTTCTGCAATAAAACCTTAGCATCAGATAGTGATATAAACGAATATGATCTATACTGTGATAAATGAATTATCAATTTCGTATTATGAATTAGATAAACAGAAATATGATAGTAAAACAAATTATTTTAATCTGTTCGTGTGAGTAGGTAACGAGAGATCTAGGCAACTCATTAACGTATCCATTTGTGAAAAATGAAATATTTAAAGTTTAGGGGGTTGAACATGTACATTGAATGACAGGGAAGAAAGCAACGCAATAATTAAATTATGAATCAAATTATGTTATAATTATAACAGAATATATAGAAATATAAGTTTAATTTCTCATTGTTGGAAGGTGTTTAATAATAGATTTTGTTTGTTTGTTGTTTAACGCCGCACTCAGCAATATACCAGCTATATGACAGTGGTTCGTAAATAATCTAGTCTGGACCAGACAATCCAGTTATAATCACCAAGAGCACCGATCTACGCAATTGGGATACGATGACATGCATCAACCAAGTCAGCGAGCCTGAGCACCCGATCGTGTTAGTCGCCTTCGAATGGCGACAAAACGGTACCAGCATCACAGATACCAATAATACATTAGATCCCTATAATTACTTTAAAGTTAAAACATGTATCTAAATAGAAAATTGGAAGGATACACTTCCGACATTTTTCGTATTTTGTTTTCGTTTGGAGAGAGAAGTTGTGATTGGTATCTGATGGGTGCAAACAGGTGTTCCCATCCGCCCAGGCCTTACGGCAATGCTATAGCCAAAAAGGAAACAAGCCTAGATGTTCAACAGGTTCAGGCTGAAATTTCCATCCCACTTGGGCTCCTTTTAAATTTAGATATAGTTTCTCGTGTCGATATGTGTCAAAAGAAATGAATTAAATATGACAGCACTGGTGAATAGGTGGTATGCGCATGTCAGCGTCGATCCTACAATATCCTTTTATGCAAAATACATATATGCTGATGAATTAACGTAGTAATACTTCGCAAATATATGTCAAGATGTATACATCAGTAACATCTCGTGATCTTTATTCGTGCTTTAAGCTCTTTTTCTACCGGAGATTATGGGGTGTTACATCACACCAGAAAGCCAGGTCCAAATTCAAGTCATAATTTCATGGTCCGTCTTGTATGTTGGAAACCAATATCGCAATATGGCTGAATATTGCTAAACGTGGTATTAACCCGATTACTCACATAATAATTCCATTTTCTACAATCATCTACGAACACTATCTTTAAGGAGGTATATCTATATCATCCAAATGTCCATACATATATGTCCACATATATATGTATAAAGCAAGTCGTCCTGCACACTTCCTTAATAGTAGTTTTTGTTTGATTGTTTGTTGTTAAACGCCGCACTCAACAATATACCAGTTATATGACGGCGGTTTGTAAATAATCCAGTCTGGGCCAGACAATCCAGTTATTGACATCAAGAGCACCGATCTACGCAATTGGGATACGATGACATGCATCAACCAAGTCAGCGAGCCTGACCACCCGATTACGTTAGTCGCCTTAGTACAAGCATGGGTTGTTGAAGGCCTATTCTAACCCGGATCTTCACGGGTATTTTTTCGATAATAAGGTACAATGAAATGTTGTATATGTCCATAATAAGTGTGTATAAGTAAATGGATAATATATCCATACACGCAAATTAAATGGCTGCATATGGTTCTTTGATTAACTCTTTTACAAGTCAATATTTCAAGACATGTATTTGATATTCATAATAACTCCACAATAGCTACACAATGGCGACAAAACGGTACCAGCATCACAGATATCTATATAATTACTTTTAAGTTAAATCATGTATCTAAATAGTAAATTAGAAGGATTAAAAATATACACTTCCGACATTTTTCGGGTTTTTTTTCGTTTGGAGAGAGGAGTAGTGACAGTAGTGACTGGTAGGTGTCTAGCCGGGAGAGCCACATTTCAGAAATGGCTATTGCCGGTAGAGCCACATTTTCAGCTGAGTGCATTTCACCTATTCTAGCGGGTAATTACTTAATCCGATTACCGATACCTTTATATGAGTGTCCCACATTTAAATTATTAAGCGTGGTGTTCTTTAGAGATACCTTTAAATGAGTGTCCCACATTTAAATTATTAAGCGTGGTGTTCTTTAGAGATACCTTTAAATGAGTGCCCCACATTAGTTGGACTTTGAACGTGCAGCTCACAATGCCGTGACTGATGTATTTACTGGGACATTAGTTAGAGGGTGTTTCTTTCACTTCACCCAATGTTATTCAAGCTTCTTGTTATGCAATTTAAACTATAATGTAATTCAGAGACATTACGCATGCCTGCACACTTAGAATGTTATTCAAGCTTCTTGTTATGCAATTTAAACTATAATGTAATTCAGAGACATTACGCATGCCTGCACACTTTGACGAAAACAACTGCACATACACAGCCCGGATGTGATGCAGTGAGGCTGCAACGTTCCCACAACTACTTGTGTGCAACGACTTCGGTATGTGCTACCCCCCAGAGATAACATTAACATACACACTTAAACTCACGATAAACTCATAGACACCAACAGGCATTTATCATGAAACATACAACTGCGCAGTTGGTGATCATGAAACGTAAACGATACCCAAAATTGTTTAAGCTGAAAACGCCAAGCCGACAGGTAGCAAACAAAGTAACGATTTAAGCTTATTTCTCAGAAAAAACACCTGTTTGTGCCAAACAGGACTGATTTACATTGTTAGGTAACGTATATACATACCAGGTTTGAGCCGAGAGCTGCCCCAAGCTGGGCCATGTTGCCGGGTCCCACAGATGCTCTATGCTGAGGTGGTTGGTTGGTTTGTTGTTTAACGCCGCACTCAGCAATATTCCGGTCTGTAAGTAATCGAATCTGGACCAGACAATCCAGGGAGTAATATCATGAGCATCGATCCACGCCATTAGGATCGATGACATGCATCAACTAAGTCAGCGAGCCTGATCACCCGATCCCGTTAGTCGCCTCTTACGACAAGCATAGTCGCCTTTTTCGGCAAGCATGGGTTGCTGAAGACCATTTCTACCCCGGATCTTCAGATGTGACATGTCTGGGACTTAGCTACTTACCGGGCCAGTCCAATGTCCGTATACCTTCTCGTCTGAGATAATCGATGGCGACCTTGGCACGATATGGTCTGGCATTGTCATCTTGCAGTTCAACATATCTGCCGATTTTTCAAACGAATGGAACGACCGAACGTTTCGTCAACACATCGCTGGACTGTCAAATGTCTATTCACAATAACCAAATCACTTCGCCTGTCATGTGTGATACCGCCCCACACCATAACTCAACCACCCTCAAACTGGTCAAGTTAAAGAATTGTGCCCTGGCATAACGCTCGCCACTTCGTCGCCAACAACGTGCTCTGCCATCTGTGAATGTATGTAAACATGTTGTAACGTCATGGGCGCACATCCCGTCCCTGGTGTTGCCAAGCCCACCCCACCCCCAATCTTTGCCGCCTATGGTAAGCTGTTTGGTCACATCCTTCAAAGGACGCCTTGCATTCAGGCTGGTTGCATAAATCCGTTTTTTTAACGATAGCTGTTGAAATTCGTCTTCCTGGTATTGTTTCTGTTATATTATACTCTATTGCACACAGCATCAGATGTGAATCTATTGCGCAGTGCAATTTGTGCAATGAGACGATCTTGTCAGTGTGTCGTTTTTTAGGCCTGTTCATTTAGGCATTGCCTTGGAGGCATTTCAGCGTGTGCTTAGCTCAAGGCAGGCAAACAAATAACCTTCTTGGGATACCCGCCCACGTAGGAATATACGGTAATGAAAACGCCGATAAAGCAGCTAAACTATCCCTCAAAATCACAGAAATAAGCTTAAACTTACCCATCTCAAAATCAGAAATTAAAAGTGTAAACAAGCAAAAAATCACAAAAAAATGGCATAACCTATATCTAAACTCAAATAGCCAAATCATAAAAGTGCTCAGCAAACCACTAACCAAACCAAAAATTCTCCATTCATAAAAAAGATCGACAGAGTAATCACTAAACTCCAAACAGGACACACCAACCTAAATAACCACCTAAATTTTTTTTAAAACCCCACTACAGGTAACTGCCCACACAAGGTCTGGTGATGGACTATAAGGAAGATGAGGAGGTGAAGAAGCTGGTGAGAAGAGCTGCTGCCCTCCCTCTACTACCTCGTGACAAAGTGGATGATGTGTGGCTTGATGCCATTGCTGACTCTCCTGCTGGCCCTAAAGTGACTGCCTTCATGGACTACGTGACAACCAGTTGGGTTCAAGGAGGGGCCTTCATGCCAGAGATTTTGAACCATTTCGAAAACCAAGGCCACCGTACCAACAATCACCTTGAAGTGTGGCACAACAAGATAAAGAAACTTGCCAAGAAGTGCCACCCGAACATCTAGGAGGTAGTGAAGCTATTTCAGCGAGAGCAGTCACTCAAAGAGGTTGCAGTCCTGAGACTCTCTCACCAAGGCAATCGATGCACGTATTGCGTCCCTCAAGATCCAGCTCCTGAACCAACACCTGAGTGAGATGGAATATGCTGACCACGTGGGCGACCTCCTTCATCTGCAGTAATGACATTAAATCCATTATGATATTCATATGCTATTCACATTCATCAATGTAAAGTTTTGATGAATATGTTATCCTTGTTGAATAAAAAATGAGAAAACAAGACTTGTTTTGTTATATACGGTAACCTGTTAGAATCACAAAGCATGTTTTGACAGCATAGCCGCGAGAGCCACATTATACAATCACGCAACCATAACCATTGCCGCGAGAGCCACATCAATTTGGGCTATCTATTTTCGAAATGTGGCTTTGCCGGCCTGTAACCGACTGGTATCTGATGGGTGCAAACAGGTGTCGAGTGGCTGTCTCAGATGGCTCTAATTTCGTAGATCTAAAGATCATGAGGGGGATACAGACCGTGATGCAGTTTGTCTCACAGTCCCTGAACCAAATTATGTTCCCTTCCGCCCAGGCCTTACTGCAATGCTATAGCCCCAAATGAAACAAGCCTAGATGTTAAACGGGTTTAGGCTGAAATTTCCATATCACTTGGGCTCCTTTTAAATTTAAATATAGTTTCTCGTTTTAACCAAAATAATGTATTTTCAGAGACTAAGCGTTTGTCTAACCGTGAAGTACAACTATCCAAAAGATCCCATGCGTGTCTATATTTCTTCAGACAGCCTCTCCATGTTCCTATCTATATGTATCAAAAGACAAATGAATTAAATATTACAGCACTGGTGAATAGGTTATATGCGCATGTCAGCGTGGATCTGCAATATCCTTTGTGCAAAATACATATATACTGATGAATTAACGTAGTAATACCACGCAAATATATGCCCAGATGTATACATCAGTTTCATCTCGTGATCTTAATTCGTGCTTTTAGCTCTTTTTCTACATTAGATTATGGGGTGTTACATCACACCAGAAAGCCAGGTCCAAATTCAAGTCATAATTTCATGGTCTGTCTTGTATGTTGGAAACCAATATCGCAACATGGCTGAATATTGCTAAACGTGGTATTTACCCGATTACTCACATAATTATTCCATTTTCTTCGTGCACGTTCTACAATCATCTACGATCGCTATCCATAAGGAGGTATATCTATATTCATCCAAAAGTACAAACATATATGTCCAAATACATAATGTATTAAGCAAGTCCCACATTCTTCCTTAAAAGATAAATGCTAAGCATTTCCTCTGTATGTATTTATATATGTAAAAATCATTTTTTATGACTACAGTGATTTTTGCAAGGCTGCTCTCATAAATGTCATGACGCATTTGAGGCCAGGGTTCTTCTATACTCGCATTAATGTGCTGACTTATTATTGCGTTAATTTCATGATTTACAGTATTCATGAAGAACATTTCACGTGAGACCGTGCGACTATTTTTTTATATATAGCTAGCTCAAACGATCTATTGGTTTGATTTATTGTTATGGTATCCACAAAATAAGTAGGATCCGGTTTTTTCCGTTTTTCTTGTTCTTTGTGTAACGCCGCACGTAGCAATATTCCAGTTATATGACGGTTGTCTGTAAATAATCGAGTCTGGACCAGACAATCCAGTGATTGATATCAGGACCACCGATCCACGCAATTGAGATACGATGACATGCATCAACCAAGTCAGCGAGCCTGACCACCCGATCCCTTTAGTCGCCTCTTACGACAAGCATAGTCGCCTATAACGGCAAGCATGGGTTGCTGTAAATCTTCAAAGGTCAAGTGGGATTCAACTGATATGTTAAGATGAAATAAAACTGAATTATATGTGCTGTTTACATATCAAAGTTTGCCAAATTATTACAAAATGTTTGGCCACAGCAAGGCTACGTATTCACAACTTATTGTGGTAGGCACAGTATAACTCATGAGTCCTCCTTGTGGGTCACCTGCTTGGTAATATGGGACGGGAAAACTGCAGGTGGTGAGGGCAGTTAAGTTGATGGTACAGACAGACAACAGAGATCATTTTACAAATGTGAAACCTCATTCACAAAGGAAGAGGCGAAAGCTGAAACTTGGTGAGATTTACAGAACAAAGGCAGTTATTTCTAGTTTGTTACTGACTCTCGAGGATATATTTAATAAAAATTCGTGTGTGCGACACGGCCACCAGTCACTAAATTTGGGTCACAATCTTTCTGTCTTCTTTCATTTGTCATCTGAAATACCATCCCTTCGTGTACTTGTGCTTCCTGCTCAAGTTACCAAACACATCCTTTTTACGTACACCTGCAAGATATATATTACGCCGAGGAGAATTTACAATTATACGTTGATATGTCTAACTGCTGGCCTGGTACGCAATGTCATATTTCTTATCGCCAGGGATCACAGGTGTGATACCTGTCTCGCCCAAGGAGACGACTGATTAAACTCTTTGCTTCGTCAATGCTTCGTCTAGCCCAAACCGGTAACTGATACCACTAGCAACGATACAATGGCGTACAAAGACTTACAATGAGTCAAGCATCCGTCACTCGATTTCCATTTTGATTGATTGTTTGATTGCTAGATTGCTAGATTTATAGTGAGTGAGTGAGTGAGTGAGTGCCTGTTTCACTGGTATGTCCGGATCTGGGTACGGGTCACCGGCTTAGCGTCACCGATCTAGATATATCTATGCAGGAATAGGTCATCCATGCGGTGTTCCCGCATCGCCGTCACCATCATTATCATCACCACCACCATCAGCATCAGCATCGCCACCGGTATCGTTATCACAGGTATATACGGTACTCCACACAGAGATTAGCGAAGGGCATCTATTTGATCAGGGGTTAGTTAAATATCTATAACAGCTGTGTGTCAGTACATCCAGTTTCTGTCAGTGCAGAAAAATACCAAGTCGGTCAGCTGTGAACACGGTTCTTCAGCATCGGACATCAGCTGTCCTTGACACGCACATTTCAGCGCATTTGAATGGATTTAACAACAAGTAAGGTCATCTTGAGCGGGACGGTTTTCGTAGGCAATAGATGGATTAGCATATGAACTATGATTCTCTTTAGGTAGAAAAAGATCCACGATGTTCGACCTGGTAGAAGTGTGTAATCAAACCGCACAGCATTGGTCTTTGATTGACTGTGGCGTCAAAACAAACTCATTCATGTACTTGATCTGAATGTTCATCTTAATTGTTATGGATAGTCACGGAGCCGTGATCCAGAGAACAGGGTGTCATTAGATACAAATGAAGTAATAATAGGATTACCCGAAAAACGGGGTATAACACCCAAGCCAATAACCTCCCCTCAGGAACACCAGAGTAAGTCAGTACAAGATTGAAAATTGCCCCATAAGTATGTATGACAGGCTAGTCGGGTATTGCTACTTGTATATGTGAAAACAAAGTTTTTAAAATTAATAGCAAAACTGATGAAAGTCACCAATAAACGTGTATAAGTGTTATATCGTCACTGCAAAAATAATGAGTGTTGTCTTTAGTATTAACATTCAAATACGTGATATCTGTATTAGCGATATTGTCTACGTTCCACCGGTGAGTAAGCTTTAGGCTTACTATCTCGTAGTATAAATAGTATTTCTGAAGACATCACGATACAGTTTTTTACGATGCATCACGTCTGCACCAGCGCTTGATAACAGTCTTGTGTTTGGGTGTTTCAGTAGTTTAAATTGCTGTTCTTGATGTTGTTGAATAAACTTTGATACTATGAACAATATAAGGTTATATGAGAGTATGACTTTAGAAGGGTAACATGCGTTAATGTATATCTGATATAAATATATATATATAATAGGATGACATAAATAGAACAATGACTAGTACGTCCAGATTAGTGTATAGGCAACATTTAAAAGTAGATGAAAGAACACAATCGTCCGGAATACAGTGTATAATTCTGGTGCACTTCCATGTGACTCTTCAATTTAAATGGAGTTACTTGTTTCTTTCAAAACTATACACTCCAGTTTTAGAGACTAAGCATTAGTCTGAATAGATATCACCAGTTTGGAATTTGAAACTAATCTGTTTACAGTAACAGAACACTGTTTAAGTGTCATGTACAAATGAGAAAGTGGAATCCCGTCAATTAGGCGGACGAACCTTAAAACTATTAATAAACATTAAAATAAGCAATATCTGGAAAATGTATATGCATATACTATCTGGCAATAAACACCAAGATCACCTTCTACAAAAATAAGTTTTAAAAGCAGGTTGATATTCTTTTGCGTATTTGACGAGTATATAACTTTCGAAAGTATAAATCCTTTTCCTATAGTCAGACGTTCCTGAGCCTTGCGCTTTCCTAATTATTTTGACTAAAATTATTACCGTTATCATTGTTTTTGTTAAGGGGAATTACGCGCCGATCAAGGACGTGCCATAAATTAAAGCGACATTGTACGATTCCGAACTCATCACGAGACTGTGTTTATGAATCACTGTTAAATAGTGGTGACATATAGTGGAAACAATACGCGAAATCGCGTATGCACAGTACGGAAAATTTGGACAAGGCATTAAGCAATCCGCATGCGCAGAACGATTGATTTCAGTACTTCCGCTAAGCGCTTCGAGTACAGCGTCAAACTCGGGCCTGTAATCTAACACGCGAGAACTGACCAATGAAATCTGAGGAGTAGGAATACCGGTAGACGCTGTTGCTTGATTGACAATGCCAATCAAGAAAGGAAGGAGCTTGATGATATCGTTCTCTCCCAGTAAATTCCGATATCAAATAACGACGTTATTTGGACGGAAAAACGATGGTTTGAAAGAGTCCAAATAACGTCGTTTTTCCGCCCAATGATCGTATACGGAAAAAACGACGTTTTCGTGTTTGCAGTGTTAGTTGTCTCATAATTAACCAAAACATAAGCCCAAGAAACCAAACTCTAGCTCGCAAACAGCCCTTACTTACCCCAATATCCCAAAGAATAACTAACTACCTCAATGAACACCAAACTCAAAATCTTAAACAAAACTGCAAAAAATCAAATATCTTCGCCCCTAAACTCAAAATACCCAAAATAGACACAACGCTAGCTAACCAAATAAATAAACAAACCGACCCAAACATAGCTAAAACCACCACAATTGCATACATACATGAAAATTGGCCAAATGGGTGTCACATATACACTGACGGATCTTCAGACCCGATCTCCAACCACACAGGCTTCGGAGTCCATACCACACAACCAGTTATATCCACACAATCTTACCGACTCTCTAACAACCAATCTATATTCACGGCCGAACTTATTGGCATGGCCTCAGCCCTGCATAATCAACAATCTAAAAACAACAATAAAATCCTAATTCTCACCGACTCCCTTAGTGGACTACAAGCCCTCCAAAACAAAAATACCAAAAAAACGACCTAAATTAATAAACCAAATACTTCAAAGCTCCAACGACCTAACAAAAGCAGGCAAACAAATAACCTTCTTGTAGATCCCCGCCCACGTAGGAATTTACGGCAACGAAAGCGCCGATAAAGCAGCTAAATTATCTCTTAAAATACCAGAAATAAGCCTAAACCTATCCATCTCAAAATCAGAAATTAAAAGTGTAAACAAACAAAAAATAACCAAAAAATGGCATAATCAATATCAAAACTCAAATAGCCAAATCAAAAAAGTGCTCAGAAAACCACTAGCCAAACCTAAAACCATACACCCCTCTAAAAAAATTGACAGATTAATTACAAAACTCCAAACAGGACACACGAACCTAAATAACCACCTAAAAAAACTTAAAAGACACACCACAGGCAACTGCCCCCACTGCAAACAACCCGAAACCACAGAACACGCACTCATCCACTGCACCCACTACCAAACACACAGAACCACTCTACAAACCACCCTCAATCTAAATAAGGTTCCTACTCTAGATGAACCACTAAACCCTCAAAATAAACTAGAAAACTTCAAGGCCCTAGGCGTATTCCTAATCAAAACAGACCTAATTAAGCGCATCTAAAAACTAATTAATCTACCAATCCAAAATCCAATAAAAATACAAACACCCACCTCAACCGGCTCCCTTAGTTCCCTCCTCCACCCACCTCGGCATTTATTCCAAATTTAAAAATCTCAAAAATTCAATATAAGCAACCCCTAAAAACCCCTCTTGGGTTGCACACACCACTTTCACCCTTTTCGGAATACACTAAATGGTCCGGCCCGAAATACGCTGCAGTCGGAAAGCGCACGTTAAATCTTCTATATGAGTCAGTAGTTGTCTCAGCACTACACAATCAGCAATCTAAAAAACAAAAACAAAAATCCTCATCCTAACCGTCTCCCTCAGTGGACTACAAGCCCTCAAAAATAAAAACACTAAAAACCACCCCAAACTAATAAATCAAATACTAAATAGCTCAAACAACTTAACCAGGGCAGGTAAACAAATAGAGTTCATTTGGACCCCCGCCCACGTAGGAATCTTTGGAAATGAAAAGGCAAATAAAGCAGCAAAATTATCCCTTTAACTCCCAGAAATAAGCTTAAACTTACCCAGCTCAAAATCAGAAATCAAAAGTCTCACTAAACAAAAAATCAACAAAAAAATGGCAAAATATATACCAAAACTCAAATAGCCAAATCAGGAAAGTACTCAAAAACCCCTAAATAAACCAAAAATACTACACCCATCCAAAATAATCGACAGAATAATTACTAAACTACAAACAGGCCGCACCAAACTAAATAATCACCGTAAAATAGCTAATCTACACACAACAGGAAACTGCCCACATTCCAAACAACAAGAAACACCAGAACACGTACTCATTCACTGCACACACTACCAAACACACCAAACAACACTACAGACCACCCTAAATCTTAAAACCGGACTTACACTAGAATCAATCCTAAATCCATAAAATAAATTAGAAAAATTCAAAGCCTTAGGTTTATACCTAATTAAAACAGGACTAATTAGTCGCATTTAAACCCCAAATAAAATAATAAAACCAAAACTACCTTACCTAACAACCACCCAACACACACAGCTCCCTTAGTTCGTCCCCCACCCACTCTTGGCATTCTTTCCAAATCTCAAAATTTCAAAATTACTATATAAGCAACCCCTAAAGCCCCTAATTCATAGTCTTTTTATTGTTCAAATTACTGATAAAACATATTTTAACTTGTTCCTTCTAACCATATTTCCAAAAAATTCCAAACCATTCCAAACCATTCCAAACCATTCCAAGTCATTCCAAACATTTCAAGTGTTGGAA